>NC_090447.1:647818342-648121027 GCF_031143425.1 Pleurodeles waltl
AAACGAAAAAATGAAACCATTTGGTTTAATTTTTTCAGAGTGGGCATTGGTCCATTGGACCACTGCCTGCTCTGAAAAAATAGTTTTGGCGACATTTACAAAGGGGAAGGGGTCCCATGGAGACCCCTTCCCTTTTGCAAATGAGTTAGCACCCACTTCACATGGGTGCTAACTGCTAATTGCTTTGCGACCGCGTTCGCGGTCACAAAGCAATTCTGCATCGCGGTGCGAATCGCAAATAGGAAGGGAACATACCTTCCTATTTGCAAGTCTGTTCTGCTTTCCTTCTCTTATCTCATGACTGAGCTTACAGAACCTCTCTGGAATGCACTTCTAAGTTTAAAGAAGACATTTATTGTTATTATTACTTCACCACGAGGTTCCTGAGAGAGGAAATTAGTAGGTTGGAAGCACACGTTCAAAAGTAGTCGCAGCAATGAAAGCAAAATATATCAAAGTACTTCTCAGTTGCAATGTACACAGCAAATACATGTGATTATATTATAGCATAACTTCAAAGTAAAGTATAAAAGTCAAAATTGCATCACCGTAGGGCAATGCTGTAGGGCCTATAACAGCTTTATCTTTCTAGGGCTTCAAGTTGATGACTCCGGATCAACTGCGAGAAAGAGATTTTCAACCCAAACGGGGGACAGGCAACTGACGTCTCCGTTCCTGTGTGAAGTCAAGATAGTTTCAATCTAACTCTGTTGTCCAGAGCCACCCCGTAAAAGCAAATTCAGTGTGAGAACCGAAGAAACTTGGAGATTTGGACAGTTCTCCGAGCCTCACTCGTTCTCAGACTGGATTGAGAGGTAAACACAAAATCTACACGCTCTTATCAGCTATGGTCTGGTGTGAAAAACACAGCTTGGTCCATCATGTGGAAAAACACAGCTTGGAAAAACATTGCTCATCTGCAAAGTCTCAGCTGCAATGTCTAACTCCATGTTAAAGCCAATAGACAGCTTAACCTAAATTTCAAATGTAATGTCTAATGCCATGTCAAAGCCAATAGGCAGCTAAACTGAATACAGAATGTAACGGCAAATGCCACATCAAAGCCAATAGGCAGCTAAACTGAATACAACATGTAATGTGCTACTGGTGAACATTGAGCAACTAATATGCGCAGTGGTGAAACACAAAGTCATTGGTCAAACACAATTAATAGCATCACACTCCACCCTATGACCAATGAATTGTTGTTTACATACCTCTTATTTCAAACAAAAACAAAAAACAAAAACATCAACACAAAAAACATTATAAGCAAATCAGATCTGAATGATCAAAGCAATCACTGTAAAGCAATGAAAGTGGATTAACATATTGATCTCATAACCTTTCACATCAGATACATATACACAGAAAAGACTGAAACTTATATACTCTGATTGGGATAATAACTGATTGAACAGTGTCTCTAAAATAGCAATTTGATGTAGCATGAGTTCTACTCATGTAAAGGTACACGGTCAACCTGAAAGGTTTGCTGGAATGTATGCGAAAGTCAGAGTTCCACATGAAAAAACACAGACAGTTAACTGTTAAGGTTGCTTAGTTCCAGTGGAAGAATGTAATCAAACAAGTTGAACTTGAACTGAAGGCGCCAGTTGCGCAAAATGGATCCATGGTGTTTGTACTTTAATCAATCAGGTTCAGGTTGGGGGTTTGGTCCCTCCCCCGACCCCACACGCACCCACCCGAAGGGAGACCACACAACACACTCATGGTCAGTGGCGAGACGTGGTAGGATCTGCAAAAGAAAAAAGTATGACTTTTCTTGCAAATAACATTTGTCATCTGAAATGTGCCCTTCTTCTTCCTTTCCTTGTTTTATAATCTTGGAGCCCTTTGTTATAATATCTGCAGGTTCTGGAGGGTCATTTTGGGATTCAAACCAAACCTTAGCACTGAGGTTTTTATCTGCTGCACCACAGCTTCCCTTTCCTTGCACAGTCAGAAGGGCTGGGGCAGACTCCTTTACCAAACCTCCCTTCACTGCACTTTTGACAAGTTGGGCAATTCTGTCTCCAATCTGTATGAATAAATCAGATTATTTTCTAGTTATCAGCATAATGTTGATTTCTCCTTGGTAATCTTCATCAATCACTCCCCCTAAAACCTGATCAATTTGCCATATCTGTCCTGGTGACTTTCCTCTCTCCAACTGATCTTTGCCTGTTTGTGGGACAGGTTGCTGTTGTGCGTGCTGAATCACAGTTTTTATCAAATCTAGGGGATTGTGCATCTCTCTAATCTCTGCCCACCTGTAAGTGGCTTTTTCTCCCAGATGTCCACATTTCTGATGCACCCACTTAGCCATCCCCACTAACTAAGAATTCTGGGTGGACACTTCAGACTCTGAATTTTTCTCTTTCACATCTGCAAGGGAATTGAACCAGTTATGTACAAGCCATGTGGAAAACCAAATGGCTAAACCATTGGCAGTGAAACAAGAATCAGTGTGAAAATGACACATCTCAAGCAGCTCTTGCTTTAAAGTCTGACACACATTGTACAAATCTGAGTCAATAGTCAAACAAACATGCTTTTTATCCTCAGGGGTCACAAATTCAAATGATGCACTCAATTTCACTCTTTTACCTGTGGTACTCCCTGTACCTTCTCCTCATCCTGAAAAGGGGCTTGTGACACCTGTTCATGTAGGGCTGCAGTGACTCTAGCCTGTCTTGCATGTACCAGATCCAGTGTATGATACTAGCCTCCTGTGCCTGTCCTAAACTGTGAGAATTAGGTGAACTCATCACCCACTGCATGCTTGATATTTCAGGTTTCAGAATTACATTATCATTTAATGTCTCAGTATGCACTAGAACCCAATAACAAGTCAAAAGCTTACTCCAAAGTTCCAGGGGCACTCTTGTCCTCCCCTGTTCCTGATTTACATGTAAATCAGTGTTTCCCTCTTGCACTGCGCAGAAACCTAAAGTCTGAATTATTTCATTTGCCAAATCAAAAGCGCGCAGCTGCTCATGTTTTTTCCTAGTTACTTTGTACCAAAGTGTTAAGATTTCACTGAGATGAGGGCTATACTGTTTCCAAAAATCACACAAGCTCATGAAACTCGGTGTCTCTTGCTTAGTGCAAATAGTAAGAAACTCTATAATCTTTTGTTTTACTTGTGACAACATCCGTCTATTTTCTGGGTTCCACTGAATTCCCAGTAACTGCACATTTTGCAACAGTACTTCGGCCTTGTGCGAATTAATTTTACTTTGCAACAGCGGTCTGTAAATCACATTCTGAGCTCTGTTCTCAGTGTTATCTGTTAAGGAATGCACTTCAACTGCCAAAAACTGTGGGGTGTGCTGCTCACACTGAGGCTCAGACTGGTCCACAGCTGTTTTAACCTCGTCATTACTGGAATGGGAAAAGCCAGCATTATCTTGCATTAATGTGTTCTGGCTAATTTGCTCATGTAAATTCTTATTTTCATGTTCTAACAGCCTACATCTCTCCTGCATTTTTCTGTAAGCAGACAAAAGTATCCAAACCCTTCTGTCAAGAACAAAAGGAACATCATTTATTTCAAAAGGCACATTTTCTAAATATGCTTTATCACAGCACTCATCCCAAGACTCACACAGTCCTGATAAACAAGAAAACATGTTTCTCACAGCACTATAAGGCAGTTTAACTTCACATGCATTTTCAAACATGGTCTGCAGTGCTTCTTTAATTCTCTAAACAACAAAAAACAATTACACTTTTAAATAGAGCACTTCCAATCTCTAAGTGTGACTCTCAAAACTGACGACGAACGCCAAAATGTTCTGCTTTCCTTCTCTTATCTCATGACTGAGCTTACAGAACCTCTCTGGAATGCACTTCTGAGTTTAAAGAAGACATTTATTGTTATTATTACTTCACCACGAGGTTCCTGAGAGACAAAATTAGTAGGTTGGAAGCACACGTTCAAAAGTAGTCGCAGCAATGAAAGCAAAATATATAAAAGTACTTCTCAGTTGCAATGTAGACAGCAAATACATGTGATTATATTATGATAGCATATTTTCAAAGCAAAGCATAAAAGTCAAAATTGCATCACCGTAGGGCAAGGCTGTAGGGCCTATAACAGCTTCATCTTTCTAGGGCTTCAAGTTCATGACTCCGGATCAACTGCGAGAAAGAGATTTTCTACCCAAATGGGGGACAGGCAACTAACGTCTCCGTTCCTGTCTGAAGTCAAGATAGTTTCAATCTAACTCTGTTGTCCAGAGACACCCCTTAAAAGCAAACTCAGTGTGAGAACCGAAGAAAATAGGAGAGTGGCCAATTCTCCAAGCCTCACTCATTCTCAGACGGGATTGAGAGGTAAACACAAAATCTACGCGCTCTTATCAGCTATGGTCTGGTGTGAAAAACACAGCTTGGTCTATCATGTGGAAAAACACAGCTTGGAAAAACACAGCTCATCTGCAATGTCTCAACTGTAATGTCTAACTCCACGTTAAAGCCAATAGGCAGCTTAACCTAAATATCAAATGTAATGTCTAATGCCATGTCAAAGCCAATGGGCAGCTAAACTGAATACAGAATGTAATAGCTAATGCCATGTCAAAGCCAATAGGCAGCTAAACTGAACACAACATGCAATGTGCTACTGGTGAACATTGAGCAACTAATATGCGCAGTGGTGAAACACAAAGTCATTGGTCAAACACAATTATTAGCATCACAGAGCCGCATTCCCATTTTGCAAGTCGGTACCTCTGTACCAACTGTATGTGCCCAGGGCCTGTAGATTAAATGCTACTAGTGGGCCTGCAGCACTGGTTGTGCCACCCACTTAACTAGCCCCTTAACTTGGTCTCAGGCCTGCCATTGCAAGGCCTGTGTGTGCAGTTTCTCTGCCACTTCGACTTGGCATTTAAAAATACTTGCCAAGCCTAAAACTCAATTTTTTCTACATGTAAGTCACCCCTAAGGTGTGCCCTAGGTAACCCCTAGAGCAGGGTACTGTGTGGGTAAAAGGCAGGACATGTACTTGTGTAGTTTACATGTCCTGGTAGTGTAAAACTCCTAAATTCGTTTTTACATTACTGTGAGGCCTGCTCCCTTCATAGGCTAACATTGGGGCTGCCCTCATACATTATTGAAGTGGTAGCTGCTGATCTGAAAGGAGTAGGAAGGTCATATTTAGTATGGCCAGAATGGTAATACAAAATCCTGCTGACTGGTGAAGTTGGATTTAATATTACTATTTTAGAAATGCCACTTTTAGAAAGTGAACATTTCTCTGCACTTAAATCTTTCTGTGCCTTACAATCCACGTCTGGCTGGGTTTAGTTGACAGCTTCTTGTGCATTCACTCAGACACACCCCAAACACAGGGTACTCAGCCTCACTTGCATACATCTACATTTTGAATGGGTCTTCCTGGGTTGGGAGGGTGGAGTGCCTGCTCTCACACAAAGGACTGCCACACCCCCTACTGGGACCCTGGCAGACAGGATTGAACTGAAAGGGGACCTGGTGCACTTCTAAGCCACACTTTGAAGTCTCCCCCACTTCAAAGGTACATTTGGGTATAAAACAGGGCCTCTGCCCTACCACCTCAGACACTTCCTGGAGAAGAAACTTGTAACCAGAACCTGCATTGTGCCAAGAAGAACTGCCTGGCTGCCCAAAAGATTCACCTGACTGCTTTCTCTGAAGGACTGCTACCTTGCTGTTGCCCTGCTGCCTTGCTGCTCCCTGGCTGTGGTGAAGAAGTGGTCTCCGAGGGCTTCGATAGAGCTTGCCTCCTGTTCCCTGAAGTCTCATGACCAAAAAGTCTTCTCTCTTGCAACTGGACTCCTTGTATGGCAAAAATTCGACACACAGCTTGCTAAAGACGATGCACAGCCTGTTCCGCGTGAAAAAGTTCACTGCACGCCAAACTGGGACTCCGCCGCTCGACTTCGCAAGGAAAAGATTGACGTGGCGCCTGCGGTGCGACCGAAACTTCGACGCACGGCCCACCAGATCGACGCACAGCCGACCTGGGATGATGCTGCCCGACTTCCAGGGGGTAAATTGATGCAGCGCCTGCCGTGAGGGAGAAATGTTCTCGCATCGCCCACCGGAGCGACGCAGAGCTTGCCAACAAGCCCAGGATTCCACACACAGAACCCTTGGCGTCTGAAAAACCCTGCAACCCAAAAAAGATCTGCGACCGAGCGCCGGAAATAGAATTCCCAGCCATCCCTGCGTGGAAACCAAACGACGCATCGACCGCGTGCAGCCCAAGAAATTGACACACACCCCTTTGTTTCCCGCTTCTCCTCCTCTGTGGCCCTTTGCAGAGATTTTTCACTCAAACCAGGTACTTTGTGCTTGAAAGAGACTTTGTTTGCTTTTAAAAGACTTAAGACACTTTGATGGTCAATACAACCCTGGCGGACGGTGTTAAAGTGGCGGTAAGACCGCCAACAGGCCGGCGGTAAAAATATTGGAATTACGACCACTTTAACACTCCGACCGCCACGGCGGTACAAACAAACAGCGCGGCGGTCACCGCCAACAGACAGGCGGGAGACAATGTACCGCCCACACTATTACGACAGGCCAATCTGCCACCTTTTCCGGGGCGGATTCAACGTGGATAAAAACACAGCAGAAACAGGCATTTCGAAGGAAAAACGCTCACCTCTACACACTCCATGAGGAACGACGACATCATGGAGCCGGAACTTCATATTCTCCCTGCGCTAGTCTTCCTGCTCCTGTACCAGGAGCACCAACGCCGGCGGCGAAGACCACAGTGAGTACTGCACCTACGACATAGGGGAGGGGGGAGGGAAAAAACAGGGACACTCACACGCAACACCCCAACCCCCACCCCCACCCTCACCCACTACAACACCCACACCAATGCATGACTATACATTACAGTAACACCCCCCAACCCCCCCGGAAGAATGCAAAGATAAAAGGAAATGAGTGTAACTATTGTAATATATAAAAAATCAGTAAGCAAAAAAAATATATATATTCACTATTAACAAAATATACACCACGATTAGTAGTCCAGGTATTGCACCATTCATAGTCTGTGGACCACTGGGCCCAAAATGCATGGGCGAGGCCCACACAAGATACCCAAACATGACGGAGAGAACACTACAGGGGCATCAGATAGAAATACAATAGGCACCTCAGGGGGAAGGGAAGGGGGGGCACCTCAGCCAGATGAGTGCACAACGCCAGATCCACGAGGGGGCTCCATGCCCATTGATGTATCCTGGGGAGTGCAAAGCCACAGTCTCTCAAGTGTCTACAGTGGGTGTTTTGCCCACTGGACCATCCTGGGGAGTGCAAACCCACAGTCTCACAAGTCTCTACAGTGGGTGGTTTGCCCACTGGACCATCCTGGGGAGAGCAAAGCCACAGTCTCACAAATCTCTACAGTGGGTGGTTTGCCCACTGGACCATCCTGGGGAGTGCAAAGCCACAGTCTATCAAGTCTCTACAGTGGGTGGATTGCCCACTGGACCATCCTGGGGAGCGCAAAGCCACAGTCTCACAAGTCTCTACAGTGGGTGGTTTGCCCACTGGACCATCCTGGGGAGCGCAAAGCCACAGTCTCTACAGTGGGTGGTTTGCCCACTGGACCATCCTGGGGAGCGCAAAGCCACAGTCTCTCAAGTCTCAACAGTGGGTGGTTTGCCCACTGAACCATCCTGGGGAGCGCAAAGCCACAGTCTCTCAAGTCTCAACAGTGGGTGGTTTGCCCACTGGACCATCCTGGGGAGCGCAAAACCACAGTCTCACAAGTCTCTACAGTGGGTGGTTTGCCCACTGGACCATCCTAGGGAGTGCAAAGCCACAGTCTCTCAAGTCTCAACATTGGGTGGTTTGCCCACTGGACCATCCTGGGGAGTACAAAGCCATAGTCTCTCAAGTGGATGCATGTCTCCACTGGTTCTGGAGGGGGACTGGTACCCAGAGTCCTTCATCCTGTGCAGGACAGACAGAGTGGATGCATGTCTCCACTGGTTCTGGAGGGGGACTGGTGCCCAGAGTGCTTCATCCTGTGCAGGACAGACGGAGTGGATGCATGTCTCCACCGGTTCTGGAGGGGGACTGGTGCCCAGAGTGCTTCATCCTGTGCAGGACAGATGGAGTGGATGCATGTCTCCACTGGTTCTGGAGGGGGACTAGTGCCCAGAGTGCATCACTCACCCCGTGACGGTCCCAGTTGCGTCACTGCCCCTGCCGTTCATGGGCTAGCGGTGTTTGAGTTGGTGGTCCATGCCATGTTCAGCGGTGCTTGCCTTGGCGGTCTTTGCCCTGTTCAGCGGTGCTTGCCCTGTTCAGCGGTGCTTGCCTTGGCAGTCTTTGCCCAGTTCAGCTGTGCTTGCCCTGTTCAGCGGTGCTTGCCTTGGCGGTCTTTGCCCAGTTCAGCGGTGCTTGCCCTGTTCAGCGGTGCTTGCCTTGGCTGTCCTTCATTGCCCAGCTGGGCTGTCGCTGGCGGTCCTTCATTCGTCAGATGGGCTGTGGCTGGTGGGGCCCTCCTGGGCAGCTGGGCTGTGGCTGGCGGGGCCCTCCTGGGCAGCTGGGCTGTAGCTGGCGGGGCCCTCCTGGGCAGCTGGGCTGTGGCTGGCGGAGCCCTCCTGGGCAGCTGGGCTGTGGCTGGCGGGGCCCTTCTGGGCAGCTGGGCTGTGGCTGGCGGTGGCCACCTGGACAGTGACGATGGGGTGGCCTCTTGGCCAGTGGGGAGGATGGCGGTCTTCTCTGCCGTGCTGCTCCTCCTAGACTTTGCAGGTTTCTTCTGCCCCTTCCCCACCTTGGGAGGAGTCACAGCTGAGTCCACACTCCCCCCGGGACCCCTGTGAGCGGCTTGGCTGGCTGGAGTCTTCCCCCTCTCCCGCCAGGCACTGGCCAACTTCTGGTGCTTCACAGGGGGGGGGACTGGCTGTGCTGTGGCTCTGTGACACACTGGCTGGCCTGGTGGCCGGTGCACTCCACATACCTGTGACAAGAGGCACCACTGGTCCCGGAGATTTTGTGGCTGAGGTGCTAGTACCGGACCTATGAGTTGGACAGGGGGGTGGTGGCAAATAGGTTAAGGGTGGACAGGAAAAGTTGTTTGGAGACACTAGGACGGGTATCTGGAGGGGGTTTGGGAGTGGAGGAAGAGGTGGTGGTTGTAGAAGGTGTACGTTTTGTGGCTTTGGGTGCAGGTGCATGCGCTGGAGGCTGTTGTGAGGTGGATGTATGTTGGGTGGGTGTTTGCCTGCGTTTGTGTATCTTCGGAGGGGGCGTCACAGACACACTGGGAGAGGACACAGGGGACGTGTTAATGGTAGAGGGGGTGGTGAGTGCACGTGAGCGGGGTGCGGTGGTGGGTGTGCTGGTGCGGGACGTAGTGGCTGTAGTGGTAGTGCATGCAGGTGTGAGTGTAGACGAGACTGGGAGGGATAAGGGAGATGAGGAGGAGGGGGACACAGTGGAGGCAGTGGATGTTGTTGTGTCTGTATGTGTGATGCTTGCGTGAGTGCCTGTGGGATGTGTGGTGCTAATGTTTGCCTGAGCTTCCCTTGTGTGGTGAGGTGTGTGCAGGCTGGTCTGATGGTGTGCTTGGGATAGGCAGAGGTACAGGGGATTGGGTCTGGGTGGAGGCAGTTGGAGGCTAGACACAGAGACAATGGCTGCCATCAGTGCTGAGGCCAGAGTTTGAAAGGTTCGATGAAGGGCAGCCTGACCAGAATGAATGCCCTCCTGGAATGCATTGGTTTGTTGCAACTCCCTTTCTACACCCTGGATGGCATTCAAAATGGTAGACTGCCCAACAGTGAGTGACCTGAGGAGGTCAATGGCCTCCTCACTGAGGGCAGCAGAGGTGACAGGGGCTGAGGTGCCTGAGGCGAAGGTGATGCCCACCCTCCTGGGTGAGTGGGCACGGGGCAAAGGCTGAGGGGCTGCTGGGAGGGCGGTGCTGGTAGGGGGGTGGCAGCTGTACCTGTCGAAGTGGGGGGCCACCACAAGGGAGCTCCCATCGGAGGACGAGTATGTGTCGCTGGTTGCAGATCCTGTCACCGCCGTGGTGCTCCCCTCGCCCTCCGTCCCACTGGTGTATTCAGAGTCCGTAGTGTGGGCCTCCATGCCCATGTGGGATGCAGCTCCCTCGTGCTCCGGTGCCACTGCTCCTCCGCCTGATGATGCTAATGCACACAAGAACAGGGAGACAGCAAAAAAAGGGGGGGGGACAGAAGAAAGACAGGTTGAGTTCATGGCTTACCGCTACCGTTGGCGGACAAGACAGACTCAGCAGCCCCCTGCACTATGTCGCACTGTTGGGCTCTACAGTGCAATTTCTGGGAAATGGCCTACAAGTCTGTGGACGCCATCTGCACACACAGATGACACAGGTGCATGAATAGCTGTATTTGGCACTCTACAGAGGTGGGGTGTGGGGCCACAGGGCCATGCCTTACGAAGAGGCCTAGCCTACGGAACTCGCCCTGGCCTAGGGAAAACCACAGCCCTCCTCCCCCACCCAGACCCCTCCACTGCGTGCAAAGTCAGCTGAAGGAGAGTTTACTCACCCTCTTGTGTCTGCTGTGATGCCCTCAAGTGCCCATCCAACTCAGGGTAGGCCACCGCCAGGATCCGGAACATCAGGGGGGTCATGGTTCGACGGGCACCCCTCCCATGTTGGGAGGCCATCCCCAGCTGAGCCTCCACCGTCTTCTTGCTCCACCGGCGAATGTCCTCCCATCTCTTCCGGCAGTGGGGGCTCCATCTGTGGTGGACCCCCAGGGTATGGATGTCCTTGGCGATGGCACGCCAAATATCCTTCTTCTGGTGGGCGCTGACCTACATGAAATGTACAGGGGAAGAAGAGAAGTCATTACCAACTGCACCGTCAAAGTGAGTGGCCCCCATCCCTACCCTTGCCATGTGGCACATGCACCCACCGTCTTTCATGCACTCAGAACTCTGCCCCCTTCCTTCTTATAACCAGCCCTCTCCACACAGACATAGCCCATACAACATGCTCCCTGTGTACTTACCTGTTGGTCTGGAGGACCGTAGAGTAGCGTGTACTGGGGGAGGACCCCGTCGACAAGTTTCTCCAACTTCTCCGATGTGAAGGCAGGGACCCATTCCCCAGACGCACGAGCCATTGTCTCTTCCAGACCGAGGTCACAGCAGCACTTGCAGTGTAGGTCTTCTAATGTCGAAGATCAGGTATCGAGTGATTCAACAGCTAGTAAATGGCGGTCACGTCCGCGGGGGTCACGTCCGCGGCGGTGCGTACCATCACTGCCGGTGTACATCGTCATTGGCTCCTGGGACCCATAGGGTCCAATGTTAACCAATGCAGCATTGCGCCGCGGTCTTCGACCGCCTACCGCGACTGTGTACAACTCCAGCGCAGTTACCTCACATCCCATTGTCCCGCTTTAGAGGTCAGGCAGCCGCCATTTCAGGGGCCCACATGGCCTAATTACCAACTGCGTCACACATACCTAGGCCTACTCTCAACACACATACAGGCCAGATTTTGTGTATGAATAGTGTTCTGTGTTGACTGTGGGTACATACCTCTGACTTGTTTGACTATGTGCTCACTGTTGTCCTTCATAGGCACCGTCCGCTGGGACATGTGAGGAGATGGCGGAATCCTCCGGTGTACCGACCGCTGGTGGACCTTTCGACAATGGAGGAAAGAAATTTGATTATCACCTACAGGTTTGACCATGCCACAATCCAGGAACTGTGTACCCAGTTGGAGCCAGACCTGATGTCAGCAATCCACCATCCCACAGGAATCCCCCTCAAGTGCAGGTGCTATCAGTGCTCCATTTCCTTGCAAGTGGGTCTTTTCAAACAACTGTGGCCGTGGCATCAGGGATGTCCCAGCCTGTGTTTTCCAACGTATTGTCCAGAGTGTTGTCTGCCCTTCTGAAACACATGCGGAACTACATCGTTTTCCCTCAGGTGGAGGACTTGCCTACAGTGAAAGGTGACTTCTATGCCCTTGGACATATCCCCAACATCATAGGTGCCATTGATGGGACCCCTGTGGCTTTGGTTCTCCCCCACAGGAGTGAACAGGTGTACAGGAACCGGAAGAGTTATCATTCCATGAATGTACAGATAGTATGTTTGGCCGACCAGTACATCTCCCATGTGAATTCCATGTTCCCTGGCTCAGTGCATGACGCCTACATCATGCGGAATAGCAGCATCCCTTAAGTGAAGGGTCAACTCCAGACGCACCGTGTGTGGCTATTAGGTGACTCTGGTTACCTCAACCTGTCATGGCTACTGACCCCAGTGAGGAATCCCAGGACCAGGGCAGAGGAACGTTACAATGAGGCCCATGGGCGGACTAGGAGGGTGATCGAACGCACCTTCGACCTCCTGAAGGGCAGGTTTAGGTGCCCTCCATGTGACAGGTGGATCCCTATTCTACTCACCGAAGAAGGTGTGCCAGATCATCGTGGCCTGCTGTATGCTTCATAACTTGGCTTTGCGACGACAGGTGCCTTTTCTGCAGGAGGATGGTCCAGGTGGCGGTGTTGTGGCAGCTGTGGAGCCTGTGTGTGGCATGGTGTGCAATGGGTGGGTGACCGTGTACCCCTGTGCTGGCATTCCTGTGTGGGGGCTTGTGTGATGATGGTTTAAGGGGGTGTATGGGTATGTGCAGTGGGCATGCTTTAGTGATGGGTGTCCATGCGTTGTTGTTGCATGCAGGGCTTGGTGTTGGGATGTGTGGTTTGTGATATTGGGACATTTGTGAGGAGTTGGAGTGATAGGGGTGGGGGCGAGGGTGGGGATATGTGATAGCATGCAGTTAGGGAGGGGGATGTAATAGTTAAGATTTGACTTACCAGAGTCCATTCCTCCACCGACTCCTGCGAGGCCCTCAGGATGCAGAATCGGCAAGACCTGCTCCTCCCATGTTGTTAGCGGACGCCGCCAGTCCACTGAACCGCCTGGTGGTGTCTTGCGACCACGGAACGCACCTTCCCCCGTAGGTCGTTCCACCTCTTCCTGATGTCGTCCTGATTTCTTGGGTGTTGTCCCACTGCGTTGACCCTGTCAACTATTCTTTGCCATAGCTCCATCTTCCTTGCATTTGAGGTGTGCTGCACCTGTGCTCCAAATAGCTGTGGCTCTACCTGGACGATTTCCTCCACCATGACCCTGAGTTCGTCCTCCGAAAACCTGGGGTGTCTTTGCCGTGCCATGGGGTGGTGTATGTGATGTGTGGGGTTGTGTGTGTGGTGATAAGTGTGGTGATATGTAGTGGTGTGTGGTGTTTTGTGCGTGGAAGTTGTGTGGGTGATGGTGTTGTGTGCCTGTGGCTGCTAGTTTGTGGATGGTGGTGTCTCTCTCTGGCCTTCTCTCTGTAAATGTGGTTGTAAGGGTTTGTGGGTGATGTGGGTGTGTGTTTTATATTGCAATGGGTGTGTGGGAGTGGTGTGTGTATGTGTCTCAGGTGTGTGTATTTTGATTTGTCCAATGTGGCTGTGTTTTGTATATGTGTGTGTATTTTGAGCGCGGCGGTGTGTACCACCAATGAAATACCGCGGTTGAAAGACCGCCGCGTGGATTCGTGTGTTGTGATAGTGTGGGCGTATTTCTGTTGGCGTGACGGTGTCGGTTTCGCCAGTTTATCACTGACCTTTGGTGTGGCGGACTTGTGTGGGTGTCTGAATTTTGTCGGATTCCGAGATGTGGGTCATAATAGCTGTGGCGGAATTCCACGGCCACGGCGGTGTGTTGGCGGTCTTCTGCACTGCGGTAAGCGCCTTTTACCGCCAATGTTGTAATGACCCCCTTTATATCACTTTTCAGTGATACCTTTATATTTTCTTATTGCATCTTTGATCGTTTTGACCTGCGAATATCCAGATAAATATTATATATTTTTCTAAACACTGTGTAGTGTAGTTTTGTGGTGCTATATTGTGTTATTGCATGATTAATTGCACAAATACTTTACACATTGCCTTCAAAGTTAAGCCTGACTTCTCAGTGCCAAGCTACCAGAGGGTGGGCGCAGGATAATTTGGATTGTGTGTGACTTACCCTGACTAGAGTGAGGGTCCTTGCTTGGACAGAGGGTAAACTGACTGCCAACCAAAGACCCCATTTCTAACAGAGTTATAATGCAATGATGGAATACTAATTTGCATAGAATCAAGGAGTTATACAACAATAGCATTGATTTGAAATTGCACAATACATTTTCTGAAACATTTCTTCACAAGAGTACATGTTGGTTCATTACCCACTACACACAGTGTGGCATGGATCTATAATTATTTCTAATTATACCATATTTACTAGTTGTTCAGCTGTCAATACTTGGCGTGCTTGATATCATATCAGGACTTCTAAATCATTACTGGGTTCATGATTAGTAGGGTTTACTGTCATTCTCTATGTTTGAAGGTTTCCCATATAGGGATCTACAGGATCAACCTCCCAGCTTGAGTAAAATATTAAAAAGAGGTATGCATCATGAGCATTTACAGCAAACTTAGGGCCATATTTATACTTTTTGACGCAAAACTGCGCTAACGCAGTTTTGCGTCAAAACAATTAGCGCCGGCTAACGCCATTCTGAAGCGCCATGCGGGCGCCGTATTTAATCAATTACGTTAGCCGGCGTTAGCCGCCGGCACTGCCTGGTGTGCGTGGAAAAAAACGACGCACACCAGGCAGCGCCGGCGTAGGGGGATATGGAGCTTGGGCGCCAAAAAATGGGGCAAGTCAGGTTGAGGCAAATTTTTCGCCTCAACCCGATTTGCGCCATTTTTTTCGACTCCCAACCCCCATAGAAAGGACTCCTGTCTTAGCAAAGACAGGAGTCATGCCCCCTTGCCCAATGGCCATGCCCAGGGGACTTCTGTCCCCTGGGCATGGTCATTGGGCATAGTGGCATGTAGGGGGGCACAAATCAGGCCCCCCTATGCCACAAGGCTTCAGAGCCCACAGGTCCCTTAACTCCTGCCTTTTCCAGGCGCTAAAAAACGGCGCAAAAGCGGCCGTACGTCATTTTTTTTGACCCACCCACTCCTGGGCGTGAATTTTGCCCGGGAGTGTAAATACGGCGCACATGCCTCGGAGTAAATTTTTAAGACGGGAACGCCTACCTTGCATATCATTAACGCAAAGTAGGTGTCCACGCTAAAAAATGACGCAAACTCCATGGACTTTGGCGCTAGGCGCGTCTAACGCCAAAGTATAAATATGGAGTTAGTTTTGCGTCGGAATTGCGTCAATAAAAACGACGCAATTCCGGCGCAAACGGAGTATAAATATGACCCTTAATCCCACCCCCTGTGTTAGGAATACCCCTAGCCAAGAAGTTTTGCATAATTGGTGCCCTGATGTTTACTATCAGAATAGGTCATTGTGCCATTATATAACAGAGTCAAAACATGATATTCAAAACCAGAATGGCAAATAACCTTTTAATGGTCAAATTCCTGACAAGCTCACAGCAGAGAGGGAACACCTCTCTGAACAGATTATGGAGACATGTATTACAATGGATGTCTCTGCTATTAGTAATAATTGGTAATGTCATGTGTGGGTCATCAAAGGCTGCTCAAAGATAGACCCCATGTGGATGCCAATTATATGTTTCAAGGATTTCTCTTCAGGACACAGCCCTGGACTGGGTGTTCGAGACTATAGTCCATGTGCCAGTTTTAGACAGAGAAAGTGGGAGACTGAAACCTCCCTCAACCCACTGAGCATTACATGATTATGATGCGTAGAAAGTACAAATCAATCCTGAGAGGCTCACCAGAATAGTGAGTGGTCCCATGCCCTCAAACAGACACACTCAAAAACACTATGGAACCCAGGATATAGCTTCAAAACATGTTAAAATTAAAGCTCTATCCTAGTGTACATGATATGAATGGTAGGTGTTATAAAAATAAACAAGATATTGACAATGTTATTTGCTAATAGCCAAAATAGCAACAAATATTGTAACATTAGGATGGTATTTTAGGGTTTCTTTGCATTGTTACCCCCAACACCCTCCCTTCCCTTGGCTAACTAGGCAGACCTTAACACCAAAAATGGGCCTACTTGAGTTTCATGTGAGGTCTAAGCCTGCACACTTTTCAAAACAACAGAAGCAGTTTCCAAAAAGTAGACCACTGCTTTTCTTGTCTCTGTTCTTCAGTGACAAGGTTGTCTTCAAGGAGGCCTGTCAGAAAAATCAATGTGCCTTTTTATGTGCTTTCAACAAGGAAAGGTGTTTACAGCTACTGTGTGGCCATAAGCCTGGATCGAAGTGCCTCTTTTGCAAATAATGCTTTGTTCCAATTTATATACTTTGTCTGAATAAACGCTCACTATAAAATCCCTTCCAGACTTTCACTCACTTTATTTCAGTAAAACATTTAGGCCCACATTACAACCCTGGCAGTTGGTGTTAAAGTGGCGATAATACCGCCAACAGGCCGGCAGTAAAAAAAATGGGATCACGACCACGGCGAAAACTGCCAACATAGACAGCTACTTTAACACTCTGACTGCCAAGGCGGTAGCAACAAACTCCGCGGCGGTCACCGCCAACAGACAGATGGAATCAATGTACCGCTCACCGTGTTGCAAAGCACCAATCCGCCAGCTTTTCCGGGGTGCTACCAACGACATCAAAAGCACGGCGGAAACTGAACAATGAAGGGGAACCACTCACCTCTCGACACTCCACGAAGAACCAGGACGCCATGGAGCCCGAATTGCAGATCCTTCCCATGTTTGTGTATCTACTAATACACCACGAAGTAGAAAGAAGGCGGCGGCGACAACGGTGAGTACTGCACCTAGCACACAGGGGAGGGGAGGAGGGAAAAGAGAATGACACACACACAGCACACAACACCCCCACCCCCCACCCTCACCCACAACACCATACACACAAACATATCCAACAACAATACAGATACTCCCCGTCACCCCCTGGAAGAACGCAAGGACAAAAGGAAATGAGTCTAACCAGTGTTATATTGGAACATTCAGATATATCAAGAGAAAAGCAAATAATCAGCATCTACAAATATTTACATTATGTACACGAGGCCATACACTGTTCCTTGTTAATGTCTGTGGACCAGTGGTACTGAAAAGCATGCGCGAAGCCCACACATGACACCTGCCTCAAAACGGAGAGAACATTGCAGGGGCATCAGGTCGAAAAAACACAGGCACCTCAGGGGGAAGGGGGGGGGCAACTGAGCCGGAAGATGGTACTACGCCACTGCTCCTCGGGAGTGCAAACCCACAGTCTCTCAAGTGGGTGGGTTGCCCACTGCCTGGTCCTGGGGAGTGCAAAGCCACAGTCTCTCAGGTGGGTGGGTTGCCCACTGCCTGTCCTGGGGAGTGCAAAGCCACAGTCTCTCTAGTGGGTGGGTTGCCCACTGTCTGGTCCTGGGGAGTGCAAAGCCACAGTTTCTCAAGTCTCTCAAGTGAGTGGTTTGGCCACTGCTTGCTCCTGGGGAGTACAAAGCCACAGTCTCTCTAGTGGGTGACATGTTCCACTGGTTCTGGAGTGGGCTTTGTGCCCAGAGTGCTTCATCCTGCCAAGAACTGGGTGAGTGGATGTATCTCTCCACTGGTTCTGGAGTGGGCTTTGTGCCCACAGTGCTTCATCCTGCCAAGGACTGGGTGAGAGGATGTATCTCTCCTCTGGTTCTGGAGGGGGCTTTGTGCCCAGAGTGCTTCATCCTGCCAAGGACTGGGTGAGTGGATGTATATCTCTACTGGTTCTGGAGGGGGCTTTGTACCCAGTGATGCTGCACCTGGGGTGTGGCAGTTCACATCCTCTCACCTGGATGTCTGAGCCACGTGATGTACCTGGAACAGATAGCATGATACTCCATGGAGGCAGAGCCACACTCCATCCTGCGGTGACCTAGGCTGCCAACTGCTGGTTGTGCCAGTGCTGGAGGTGGTTGTAGGAGGATGGACTGGCTTGTAGTGAGTACCAAGGGGTACTTACACCTTGCACCAGGCCCAGGTATCCCTTATTAGTGTAGAGGGGTGTCTAGCAGCTTAGGCTGATAGAAAAGGTAGCTTAGCAGAGCAGCTTAGGCTGAACTAGGAGACAAGTGAAGCTCCTACAGTACCACTAGTGTCACTTGCACAATATCATAAGAAAACACAATACACAGATATACTAAAAATAAAGGTACTTTATTTTTATGACAATATGCCAAAGTACCTCAGTGAGTACCCTCAGTATGAGGATAGCAAATATACACAAGGTATTGTGTACATATGTACACAATACCAAAATATGCAGTAATAGCAATAGAAAACAGTGCAAACAATGTATAGTCACAATAGAATGCAATGGGGGCACATAGGGATAGAGGCAACACAAACCATATACTCTAGAAGTGGAATGCGAACCACGAATGGACCCCAAACCTATGTGACCTTGTAGAGGGTCGCTGGGACTGTAAGAAAACAGTGAGGGTTAGAAAAATAGCCCACCCCAAGACCCTGAAAAGTGGGTGCAAAGTGCACCTAAGTTCCCCAGAGAGCACAGAAGTCGTGATAGGGGAATTCTGCAAGGAAGACCAACACCAGCAATGCAACAACAATGGATTTCCTGACGAGAGTACCTGTGGAACAAGGGGACCAAGTCCAAGAGTCACGATCAAGTCGGGAGTGGGCAGATGCTCAGGAAATGCCAACTGTGGGTGCAAAGAAGCTGCCACCGGATGGTAGAAGCTGTGGATTCTGCAAGAACGACAAGGGCTAGAAACTTCCCCTTTGGAGGATGGATGTCCCACGTCGTGAAGAGTCGTGCAGAGGTGGTTCCGTGCAGAAAGACTGCAAACAAGCCTTGCTAGCTGCAAGGGTCGCGGTTAGGGTTTTTGGATGCTGCTGTGGCCCAGGAGGTACCAGGATGTCGCCAATTGCGTGAGGAGACAGAGGGGGCGCCCAGCAAGACAAGGAGCCCACTCAGAAGCAGGCAGCACCCGCAGAAGTGCCAGAACAGGCACTACAAAGTGGAGTGAACCAGAGCTCACCCGAAGTCACAAAGGGAGGTCCCACGACGCCGGAGGACAACTCAGGAGGTCGTGCACTGCAGGTTAGAGTGCCGGGGACCCAGGCTTGACTGTGCACAAAGGAAATCCTGGAAGAGTGCACAGGAGCCGGAGCAGCTGCAAATCACGCAGTACCCAGCAATGCAGTCTAGCGTGGGGAGGCAAGGACTTACCTCCGCCAAACTTGGACTGAAGAGTCACTGGACTGTGGGAGTCACTTGGACAGAGTTGCTGAGTTCAAGGGACCTCGCTCATCGTGCTGAGAGGAGACCCAGAGGACCGGTGATGCAGTACTTTGGTGCCTGCGGTTGCAGGGGGAAGATTCCGTCGACCCACGGGAGATTTCTTCGGAGCTTCTAGTGCAGAGAGGAGGCAGACTACCCCCACAGCATGCACCACCAGGAAAACAGTCGAGAAGGCGGCAGGATCAGCGTTACAAGGTCGCAGCAGTCGTCTTTGCTACTTTGTTGCAGTTTTGCAGGCTTCCAGCGCGGTCAGCAGTCGTTTCCTTGGCAGAAGGTGAAGAGAGAGATGCAGAGGAACTCTGATGAGCTCTTGCATTCGTTATCTAAGGAATTCCCCAAAGCAGAGACCCTAAATAGCCAGAAAAGAGGGTTTGGCTACTTAGGAGAGAGGATAGGCTAGCAACACCTGAAGGAGCCTATCAGAAGGAGTCTCTGACATCACGTGCTGGCCCCGGCCACTCAGAGCAGTCCAGTGTGCCAGCAGCACCTCTGTTTTCAAGATGGCAGAGGTCTGGAGCACACTGGAGGAGCTCTGGGCACCTCCCAGGGGAGGTGCAGGTCAGGGGAGTGGTCACTCCCCTTTCCTTTGTCCAGTTTCGCGCCAGAGCAGGGCTGAGGGATCCCTGAACCGGTGTAGACTGGCTTATGCAAAGATGGGCACCATCTGTGCCCATCAAAGCATTTACAGAGGCTGGGGGAGGTTACTCCTCCCCAGCCCTGACACCTTATTCCAAAGGGAGAGGGTGTAACACCCTCTCTCTGAGGAAGTCCTTTGTTCTGCCTTCCTGGGCCAAGCCTGGCAGGACCCCAGGAGGGCAGAAACCTGTCTGAGGGGTTGGCAGCAGCAGCAGCTGCAGTGAAACCCCGGGAAAGGCAGTTTGGCAGTACCCGGGTCTGTGCTAGAGACCCGGGGAATCATGGGATTGTCTACCTAATACCAGGATGGCATTGGTGGGGCAATTCCATGATCTTAGACATGTTACATGGCCATATTCGGAGTTACCATTGTGAAGCTACACATAGGTAGTGACCTATATGTAGTGCACGCGTGTAATGGTGTCCCTGCACTCACAAAGTCTGGGGAATTGGCCCTGAACAATGTGGGGGCACCTTGTCTAGTGCCAGGGTGCCCACACACTAAGTAACTTAGCACCCAACCTTTACCAGGTAAAGGTTAGACATATAGGTGACTTATAAGTTACTTAAGTGCAGTGTAAAATGGCTGTGAAATAACGTGGACGTTATTTCACTCAGGCTGCAGTGGCAGGCCTGTGTAAGAATTGTCAGAGCTCCCTATGGGTGGCAAAAGAAATGCTGCAGCCCATAGGGATCTCCTGGAACCCCAATACCCTGGGTACCTCAGTACCATATACTAGGGAATTTTAAGGGTGTTCCAGTATGCCAATGTAAATTGGTGAAATTGGTCACTAGCCTGTTAGCGACAATTTGGATAGAAATGAGAGAGCATAACCACTGAGGTTCTGATTAGCAGAGCCTCAGTGAGACAGTTAGTCATAACACTTAAATCATACAGGGCACACTTATGAGCACTGGGGCCCTGGCTGGCAGGGTCCCAGTGACACATACAACTAAAACAACATATATACAGTGAAATATGGGGTAACATGCCAGGCAAGATGGTACTTTCCTACAGTGGTGCCTCAAGTGGCGTGTCCAGGATCCAGGACGTCACCTGCAGACTCGGACGGCTGCCCACTGTTGATGATGCTGACGTCCGACAGAGTGGTACCGGCTGGGCACGTGGTGGTGCAGGTGGTGGTGGCTGCAGCGGAGATGCTGGCGGTGCTGGCCGTGGTGCAAGTGTCTGTTGTGGTGGAGGGAGACACCATACAGTCTCCGGCAGCCTCGGATGGCTGATCCTTGGGGAGGATGCTGCAGCCTGACGCTGTGGCAGCGGCGGTGCAGGTGGCGGTGGTGGTCGTTGCGGCGGTGGTGACTGTGGTGCAGGTCACTGCCATCCCTGATGAAATGGTAGTCACCAGCCCCTCAGCAGGAGGCATCGTGCCCTGAGGTGACTTGCCTTTTGTCTTGTGGCCCTTCCCCTCCTTGGCAGTCACTGCAGGGACTTTGGCACTGTCCTCTCTGTGTTTGGGCTAGGCCTTGCTGGGTGGGTAGTGTAACTTTCCCCTGCTGGAAGCCGGGCCCTTTTTGACCTTTGCAGGTGGCGGAATAGGGTGATCCTTCATATCGGTAGGTGGCACACTGGCAGCTCTGATGGGTGCCCCCTTCAAGCATGCCGGACTTGCAGGGACCCCAGCGAATGCAGATTTGGTGGCTGAGGTGCTGGGCTGGGAACTAGACATCCTGGCCCTAGGGGAAGGATGGGGGGAGGTGTAGGAAAGAGGTTAATGTTAGCTAGGAAAAGATTTTTAGACACACTGGGACGGGAAGATGGAGGGGGTGTGGGAGTGGAGGAAGAGGTAGTGGTTGTAGGAAGTGTACGTCTGCTGAGTTTGGGTGAAGGTGCATGGGCTGAAGGCTGTTGTGAGGTGGATGGCTGTTGAGTGGGTGTGTGCCTGCGTTTGTGTACTTTGGGAGGAGGGCTCACAGACACAATGGGAGAGGACACAGGGGACGTGTGAATGGTAGTTGGGGTGGTGATTGCATGTGAGCGGTGTGTTGTGATGGGCGTGCTGGTGATGGAGGCAGTGGCTGATGATGTAGTGCATGCAGGTGTGAGTGGAGACGAGAGTGGGAGGGAGGTGGAGGACGTGGAGGAGGGGGGCACAGTCGAGGAAGTGGATGTTGGTATGTGTGCTTTGGTATGGTGCTTGTGTGAGTGCCTGTGGGATGTGTGGTGCTTATGTTTTCCTGAGCCACTTTTGTGTGTTGATGTGTGTGCATGCTGGTCTGATGGTGTGCTTGGGATAGGCTGAGGTAGAGGATATTGGGTAAGGGTAGTGGAAGTTGGAGGGGGGAGGCTGGACACAGGGACAATGGCTGCCATCAGTGCTGAGGCCAGAGCCTGAAATGCTGTGTGTTGGCCCACCACACCAGAATGAATGCCCTCCAGGTATGCATTTGTTTGCTGCAAATGCCTTTCGACACCCTGTATGACATTCAGAATGGTTGACTGCCCAACAGTGAGGAATCTCAGGAGGTCAATAGCCTCCTCACTGAGGGCAGCAGGGCTGACTGGGGCAGGGTCTGAGGTGCCTGGGGCGAAGGAGATGCCCACCCTCCTGGATGAGCAGGCACGGGAAACTCACTGAGGGGCTGCTGGGAGGGCAGTGCTGGTAGGGGGGTGGTGGTTGTACCTGTTGTTGGGGTGGGCACAGAGGTGTCTGCCACTGCCAGGGAGCTTCCATTAGAGAAGGAGTCGCTGTTGATGGTATCCCCTCCTGTCCCCGTCGTGGAGCTCCCCTCGCCCTGCATCCCACTGGTGCCTTCACCTTCTGTGGATTCACCCTCCTGGGCCATGTGGCCTGCAGCTCCCTCCGTCGCCATTGTCTCTGCTCCTCCGCCAGATGATGCTAATGCATACAAGGACAGGGTGACAAAACAAGAAGGGGGGAAAGACAGAGGACACGCATGGTCGATGCCAGCAACACCACTACCGTTGGCGGACACAACACACACAGAGCTGCCCTGTGCACTAGGCCATGCCCAACCAGTCACTATGATAGTCACCACCCCATGGGGTACAATGCCTAACGCCAACATATGCACACCTGACACCTACAGGACCCTGCACACTAGTAGCTGTCCAATTGTACCATTGGGGTAGGGGTGCTTCTGAGCCTGCAAACACAGGAGCTACCATGGCATGACCGCTCTGGCCTAGGGGCACCCCCAGCCCACACCCCCTACCCAGCTAGTTCCTAAACCGCGCAGAGTCGGCTTTATGACACTGTACTCACCCCCTTGTGGCTGCTGTGATACCCTCAAGTGCCCATCCAACTCCGGATAGGCCACCACTAGCGGAACATCAGGGGGGTCATGGTGCGATGGGCACCCCTTCCACGTTGGAAGGCCTGCCCCAGCTGGGCCTCTGCCATCTTCTTGCTCAAGTGGCGTAGGTCCTCCCATCTCTTGCGGCAGTGGGTGCTCCGTCTACGATAGACCCCCAGGCTCCGCACTTCCTTGGCGATGGCACGCCAAATACCCTTCTTCTGGTGGGTGCTGACCTAGAGGAAAAGTACAGGAGGAAAGGGAATTACTCACCCGTCCGGACCGTCATACTCATTGGCCACCAGTTCCCACCCATGCCCTGACACACATAAACTGACCATCCTCACATGCAGCCCTCAGCCCCCCAACATGTAGCTTCCATCCACACTACTCCAAACAGGCATTGCCCATGGATCATGCTCACAGTGTACTCACCTGTTTGTCTGGAGGACCGTAGAGTAGCGTGTACTGAGGGAGGACCCCATCCACCAGTTTGTCCAACTCCTCCGCAGTGAAGGCAGGGGCCCTTTCCCCAGACACTGTAGCCACTGTAGCTTCCAGACTCAGGTCACAGCAGCACTTGCAGTGTAGGTCCTCTCCTGTTGATGGTCAGGTATCAAGTGAGTGAAGAGATAGAAAATGGCGGTCACGTCTGCGGCAGTGCGTACCGTCACCGCCGGCGTACATTGCCATTTGCACCTGGAACCCATAGGACCCAATGATAACCAATGCTGAGTTGAGCGGCAGTCTTCGACCGCCTACCGCGACACTGCACAACGCCAGCATTGTTACCTCATTTCTCCTTGTCCCTCCTCACATGTCAGGCAGCCGCCATTTCAGGGGGGCACATGGCATGGCACCTAACTGCATCACAGCACATTTTGGCACATATACGGACTAACTACTTCACACACTGATTTATTAACATTACTGCAGACACAGTTGTGCAACCTACATGGTAAATGACCCTCTGCCCACCGTTCTCCTCCATAGGCTACAACCGCTGGGGCAGAGGATGAGATGGTGGCATCCTCCGGTGTACAGACCCCTGGTGGACCTGCCGACAATGGAAGACAGACACATCATAATCACATACAGACTTGATCTCGCCACAATCCAAAATCTGTGTGCCCAATTAGAACCAGACCTGATGTCATCTATCCACCAGCCCACAGGAATCCCCCCTCTAGTGCGCGTCCTGTCAGTGCTCCATTTCCTGGCAAGTGGCTCCTTTCAAACTACAGTGGCCATGGCATCAGGGATGTCTCAGCCAATTTTTTCTAACGTGTTGACCAGTGTTTTGTCTGCCCTGCTGAAACACATGCGCATCTACATCGTTTTCCCCCAGGTGGAGGATTTGCCGACAGTGAAAGCTGAATTTTTTGTCCTGGGACATATCTCCCAAAACATCATTGGTGCCATTGATGATACACATGTGGCATTTGTCCCCCCGCAGAAATGAACAAGTGTACAGAAATAGAAAAAGCTACCATTCGATGAATGTGCAAATGGTGTGTTTGGTGGACCAGTACATCCCCCTTGTGAATGCCAAGTATCCTGGCTCTGTGCATGAAGCCTACATTTTGAGGAATAGCAGTATCCCTTATGTGATGGGCTAACTCCAGAGACACCAGGTGTGGCTAACAGGTGAGCCCAAGGTCCCCACACAGTATGAGGAGGTGTCTGGGTAAGGGGTATTCCCTAAGAGTTAGTGTGTGTCTAACAGGTATTCCTCGGAGTTTGCAGGTGACTCTGGTTACCCCAACCTCTCATGGCTACTGACCCCAGTGAGGAATGCCAGGACAAGGGCAGAGGACCACTACAATGAGGCACATGGCCGAACTAGGAGTATTATTGAGAGGACTTTCGGCCTCCTGAAGGCCAGATTCCGGTGCCTCCATCTAACAGGTGGCTCCCTATACTAGTCACCGAAGAAGGTGCCAGATAATCGGGGCATGCTGCATGTTGCACAACCTGGCATTGAGATGCCAGGTGCCTTTTGTGCAGGAGGATGAGCCTGGTGATGGTCTTGTGGCAGCGGTGGAGCCTGTAGACAGTGAAGAAGAGGAGTCAGAAGAAGAAAAGTATATTGACAACAGAACGAACATCATCATGCAGTACCTCCAGTGACACACAGGTAAGAGACTGTAACTCCTCCTCACATTTCAGAATACTGTAGGACATTGTACATGTCAGCCTCTTAACCTCTGTCTATGGACACTGACTGTTACCATTGGATTTATTTTTTTCAGATCTGGGTCCACATTCTGCCTTCTGCTATATGTACTGCTGGCCAGCAACTGTCATACATTGGTATGAGTAAATGAACATTTACATTGCTATTTGTTGATAATGTTGTCATTATACATTTGTGAAAGATCAGACTGTCTCCAGATTGGTTTGTGATTAAAGGGTGTTTATTTAGGAGCTAATGAGTACAGAGGTATGTGCAAGAGGCTGGGGTGATGGTGGAGGAAGGTCCATAGTAGAGTCCAGTCTCTTGGTATCACAGGTGCATTGTCCAAGGGGTCATAGGAAGGGGAGTAATGGCAGTTCAAGTTGGACAGGGTGACATAGTGGGACAGAAGGGTGACAATCAGGAGAGTCTTATTTCCTCACAGCGGTCTTGGCAATGTTCTCTGTCTTCTGCCTGGATCGCAGGGACAGTTTGGGGGGTGATTCTCCTTCTGCAGGGGGTGGGGTGCTGGTGGCCTGTTGTTCCTGTGCCGGTGCCTCCTGTCCACTAGTGCCAGCGGAGGTGGAAGGCTGGTCCTTGGTTTGGCTAGTGTCAGGGGCACTTTGTTGTGCCACTGCCTCCGTCATGGTCTTGCCTATGTCAGCCAGCACCCCTGCAATGGTGACCAGGCTGGTGTAGATTTTGGTGAGGTCCTCCCTGATCCCCATGTAGTGTCCCTCCTGCAGCCGCTGGGTCTCCTGAAACTTGGCCAGTACCGTGCCCATGGTCTCCTGGGAATGGTGGTATGTTCCCATGATGTTAGAAAGTACCTCATGAGGAGTGGGTTCACTGGGCCTGTCCTTCCCCTGTCGCACAGCAGTCCTCCCAGCTTCCCAGGTGTCCTGTGCCTCTGTCCCCTGAACCGTGTGCCCACTGCCACTGACCCCAGGTCCCTGATCGTCCTGGGTTACTGGGTTTGCCTGAGGTCCCTGTAGTGGTGGACACACTGCTGATTGACGTGTCCTGGGGACAGTGGCATGGGCCCACTGGGTGGGTGCTGTGGTGTTGTTTCCTGAGGGGGGAGGTCCTGTGGTGGTTTGAGACTGTGGCAGGGAAACCGACTGTCCAGAGGTCCCTGATGGGCGGGCTAGTCATCTTGATACAGGAGTGCAGAGCTGCTGTAGTCACTGTGGGCCTCTTCTGCAGGGGGACAGGAAATGGCTGGCACCTCCTGTCTGGTGACATTGGGTAGGGGTCCTGTTGGGATGTAAATGCATTGTTATTGTATCTGTGTGTGCCATCTTGTGAAATGGATTTGTTTCCGTGCATTAATGTGCTTGCACTTTCGCCTTGGCCTTGTGTGATTGGTGATTATGTGGGTTTGGTGAGTCTCTCTACTGGGAATGCTGTGGTGATGGGTGTCCATGCAGATCTGTGATGGGTGTCCATGCATTGTTGTGGCATGCAGGGCTTGGTATTGGGATGGGTGAGTTGTGATAGCGGGGTATGTGTAAGGTGGTGGAGTGATGGGGTGGGGGTAGGGGTAGGAGTTTGTGATGGCATGCAGGTAGGATGGGGGATATAGTAGTGAAGAGTTAACTTACCAGAGTCCAGTTCTCCTGCTACTCCTGCGAGGCCCTAAGGATGCATGATCGCCAAGACTTGCTCCTCCCATATTGTTAGTTGTGGGGGAGGAGGTGGGGGTCCACCGCCCGTCCTCTGTACAGCAATCTGGTGTCTTGATAACACGGAATGTACCTTCCCCCGTAGGTCGTTCCACCTCTTCCTGATGGCATCATTGGTTCTTGGATGCTGTCCCACTGTGTTGACCCTGTCGACGATTCTCCGCCATAGCTCCATCTTCCTTGCAATGGACGTCTGCTGCACCTGTGATCCAAATAGCTGTGGCTCTACCCGGATGATTTCCTCCACCATGACCCTGAGCTCCTCCTCAGAAAACCTGGGGTGTCTTTGAGGTTCCATGATGGTGTGTGAGTGATGTGTGAGGTGATGTGTTGGGTAATGTGTTGGGGTGTGTGCTGTGAGGTGCGTGGATGGTGTATGTGTGATGGTGTTCTGTGCCTCTGGATGATTGTGTGGTCTTTGCTTTTCTCTCTCTCTGCTTCTTCCAAATTGTTCACTGTAAGGGGCTGTGAGTGTGTGTTTTATAGAGTTGTGGATGTGTGGGTGTGGTGTGTGTATGTGTGTCAGGTGTGTATATTTTGAATTGTCCAATGTGGTTGTGTTTTGTAAGTTTGTGTGTATTTTGAGCGCGGCGGGGTGTACTGCCAATGGTTTACCGCGGTTGAAAGACCACCGCATTGATTCGTGGGTCGTGATACTGTGGGCGTATTACTGTTGGCGTGATGTTGTGGGTTTTGCTATCACCAGTTTATCACTGACCTTTGGTGTGGCGGACTTGTGTGAGTGTCTGTATAGTGGCGGATTTCTCTGTGTGGGTCATAATACCCGTAGCGGATTACTGCCGCGGTCACGGTATGATGGCAGCTGTCGGCACAGCGGTGAGCGGAATTTACCACCAGGGTTGTAATGAGGGCCTTAGTATGATTTAAAAACAATAAACTGAAACATCAAAATTTCAGCTTCTATGATACCTCATTGATTGCTTAAGAAAATGACTAACAAATCAAACTAAAAAGCCATACTAAAACAATATATTTGAGAATGCTGAAATACCAAATGGCAATGAATCAAATACCTCTACAACATTGGTAACTCAGCATTTGCATTTTAAGATGTACAAGTGAATAAACAGAGATACATAAAATCTGAAGTATCTGAAGATTATATCAAAATGAAGGAAGAAGATGAAATCATTGGTGAAAAGAATTGGTTTGGGCCTTTTTTTTCATTGCTAGCAAATACTGTCATGCACAAAAATTATGTTTCCATGCCAAAATACATTAAAGTCAGACCTATTGGCTTTGCTGATGCTTAGTAGTAGTGATAGTTGTGTTACAGGCAGTGGCATTATTGATGGTAAGTGTTGGGGTGGTATTGGTGGTTTGATATTTGTGGTGTTATTGGCGGCATTGACAATGATGAATTAAATTTCCAGTGATAGTAATTGTTAGAAATTGGGTCTTTGGTTGGCAGTCAGGTTACCCACTGTCCAAGCAAGGAACCTCACTCTAGTCAGGGTAAAAGAGACTCACCCTCAGCTAACCACTGCTCACCTCCTTGGTAGCTTGGCACGAGCAGTAGGCTTAACTTCAGAGTGCTAGGTGTAAAGTATTTGTACCAACGCACAAGGTAACTCAATGAAAACACTACAAAATGACACAACACAGGTTTAGAAAAATCGATATTTTTTATCTAAACAAAAGAAGACCAAAATGACAATAATCCACAATACACAAGTCAAGTTATCAATAAAAATGCAAAAAGAGTCTTCATGTAATTTTAAACACAACGCTAACACTGCTAGCGTGAAAATGTACCTTGGGTGCGTCAAAAATAACCCTGCACGGGCGAGTGTGCGTCAAAAAGGGCTTGTGATGCGTTGCTATCACTCACAAGTGAGACCTTGCATCGTTTCTCCTTCGCTTTGGTCGGCGTGCGTCATTTCTTCTCTCCGCAGGAGAGCGATGTGTCAATCCAGTCAGCACTCTCGGGTCCAGGAAGACCTTGCTTAATTTTTACATGCCCAGCAGTGTTTGCGTCAGAAATCCAGCTGCATGGTGATCCGAAAACCACACAGCGTGGGTTGCGATCTCACCAGCCTCCGTCAGAGATGCTGTGCGTTGTTTCTCCAGCCACGGGCATCGGTCTTCCGGTCGCGTTGCAGGCAAGCATCGATTTTCAGCTGCGAAGCTGGTGCGCATCGATTTTTCAAAGTGCTGGCAGAGAGAAGTCTTTGCTGTCCCTGAGACTTCAAACAACAGGAGGCAAGCTCTAAATCAAGCCCTTGACGAGTTCTTCACAGGATGGAAGGCAACACAAAGTCCTGGCTTTGTCCTCTAGCACAGGCAGAAGCAGCAACTGCAGGATAGGTCCACAAAGCACAGTCAAAGGCAGGGCAGCTCTTCTTTCTGGGCTCTTCAGCTCTTCTCCAGGCAGAGGTTCCTCTTGGTTTCCAGTAGTGTTCTAAAGTCTGTGGTTTTGGGTGCCCTTCTTATACCTACTTTGCCCTTTGAAGTTGGCTTACTTCAAAGAAAAGTCTCTCTTGTTTGTGAAATCCTGCCTTGCCCAGGCCAGGCTTCAGATACACACCAGGGGGTTGAAGACTGCATTGTGTGAGGGCAGGCACAGCCCTTTCAGGTGTGAGTGACCACTCCTTCCCTCCCTCCTAGCACAGATGGCCCATCAGGAAATGCAGACTACACCCCAACTCCCTTTGTGTCACTCTCTAGTGAGAGGTACAACCAGCCCAACTGTCAAACTGACCCAGACAGGGAATCCGCAAACAGGTAGAGTCACAGAACTGGTTTAAGCAAGAAAATGCTCACTTTCTAAAAGTGTCATTTTCAAACACAAAATCTTAAAATCAACTTTGCTAAAAGATGTATTTTTAAATTGTGAGCTCAGAGACCCCAAACTCCACATATCTATCCGCTCCCAAAGGGAATCTGCACTTTATTCATATTTAAAGGTAGGCCCCATGTTAACCTATGAGAGGGACAGGCCTTGCAACAGTGAAAAATGAATTTAGCAGTATTTCACTGTCAGGACATATAAAACACGTTACTATGGGGGTTATTACAACTTTGGAGGAGGTGTTAATCCATCCCAAAAGTGACTGTAAAGTGACGGATATACCACCAGCCGTATTACGAGTCCATTATATCCTATGGAACTCGTAATACGGCTGGTGGTATATCCGTCACTTTACCGTCACTTTTGGGACGGATTAACACCTCCTCCAAAGTTGTAATAACCCCATATATGTCCTACCTTAACCATACACTACACCCTGCCCTTGTGGCTATCTAGGGCCTACCTTAGGGGTGTCTTACGTGTAAGAAAAGGGAAGGTTTAGGCCAGGCAAGTGGGTACACTTGGCAAGTCAAATTTAGAGTTTAAAACTGCACACACAGACACTGCAGTGGCAGGTCTGAGACATGATTACAGTGCTACTTTTGTGGGTGGCACAACTAGTGGTGCAGGCCTACTAGTAGCATTTGGTTTACAGGCCCTGGGCACCTGTAGTGCACTGTACTAGGGACTTAGGCGGTCATTCCTACCGCGGCGGGCGGCGGTCGCCGCCCGCCTGGCGGGAACCGCCAGAAGACCGTACCGCGGTCAAAAGACCGCAGCGGTCATTCTGTCTTTCCCGCTGGGCTGGCGGGCGACCGCCAAAAGGCCGCCCGCACGCCCAGCGGGAAAGCACCAGCAACGAGGAAGCCGGCTCCGTATGGAGCCGGCGGAGTTGCTGCTGTGTGACGGGTGCAGTTGCACCCGTCGCGATTTTCAGTGTCTGGCAAGCAGACACTGAAAATCAATGTGGGGCCCTGTTAGGGGGCCCCTGCAGTGCCCATGCCAGTGGCATGGGCACTGCAGGGGCCCCCATGGGCCCCACGACACCCGTTCCCGCCAGCCAGAACCAGACTGGCGGGAAGGGGATCGGAATCCCCATGGCGGTGCTGCTTGCATTGCCGCCGTGGAGGATTCACAGGGGCAGCGGGAAGCCGGCGGGAAACCGCCGGCTTCCCTTTTCTGACCGCGGCTTTACCGCCGCGGTCAGAATAGCCCAAGAAGCACCGCCAGCCTGTTGGCGGTGCTTCCTCCGTCCCCTACCCTGGCGGTCTCAGACCGCCAGGGTAGGAATGACCCCCTTAATAGTAAATCAAATATGCCAATCATGAATGAACCAATTACATACACATTTTGTATGGGAGCACTTGCAATTTAGCACTGGTTAGCTGTGGTAAAGTGCCCAGAGTAACAAAATCAGCAAAAACAGAGTCCAGCAAACATCAACACCCTGGGAAACAGAGACAAAAAGTTAAGGGAGACCACGCCAAGGACGAAAAGTCTAACAGTAATGATGGTGGTGGTGATTTCAGTAATGGTGGTTGTGGTATTGATGATAGCATAGTGCTATGTTTGTATTGATGGTGGTGGTATTGGTGTTTGTACTGGTTGTGAACATATTAATGTTGCTGCGAGGTATTTCGGGTGGTTTTGGTATTAGTGTCAGTCTTGGTAGTAGTGAATTGATGATTATATAGGTAGTATTGGTGGAGGTGCAGCTGGTATTTATGATGGTGTGTTATAGGTATTTGTGGTGATACTGGGCTGTAGTATTGAGGGTATTGATGTTATAGCGGGATGAGTGATGAATGTATTAGTGTGTCGAATAGGCTATTATTATTCTAGTGAAACTACTGGATTTTGAGCTGCAGAATCGCCTGCGGTGCGGGAGACTGAGGCCCTCATTCCGACCCTTGCGGTTTCAAACCGCCAGGGTGGAGGGCAGAGGAAGCACCGCCAACAGGCTGGCGGTGCTTCCCGGGCCATTCTGACCGCGGCGGTAAAGCCGCGGTCAGAAAAGGGGAACCGGCGGTTTCCCGCCGGTTTTCCCCTGGCCAAGGGAATCCTCCATGGCGGCGCTCCTTGCAGCGCCGCCATGGGGATTCCGACCCCCTTCCCGCCAGCCTGTTCCTGGTGGTTTACACCGCCAGGAAGAGGCTGGCGGGAACGGGTGTCGTGGGGCCCCTGGGGGCCCCTGCACTGCCCATGCCACTGGCATGGGCAGTGCAGGGGCCCCCTAACAGGGCCCCACAAAGATTTTCACTGTCTGCTTAGCAGACAGTGAAAATCGCGACGGGTGCCACTGCACCCGTCGCACCCCTGCAAATCCGCCGGCTCCATTCGGAGCTGGCTTCCTCTTTGCAGGGGCTTTCCCGCTGGGCCGGCGGGCGATCTTTTGGAGATCGCCCGCCGGCCCAGCGGGAAAGTTGAAATGACCCCTGCGGTCATTTGACCGCGGTGCGGTCTTTGGGCGGTTTCTGCCCGGCTGGCGGCGCCTGGCGCCCGCCGCCCGCAAGGGTCGGAATGACCCCCTGAGTCTTATCCACTAGAGGTGATGCCTGTCACCCTAATCCAGGTTTTGCCCTAACTAACTAGCAGTGCCTCATCTCTACCCAAGGGCAGGGATGATTGGGCTGCCGAGTGCATGTCATAGTTAATTTCTCAGGGAAATCGTGGTCACTCAGGTCTCATCCGTTTCTCTCATTTACATTAGTCTCATATACACAATGACAAACAGAGGCAGTGTATGTTTCAATAAGGTTTTAATGAAGCAACTGCATCTCAGATAACAAAGCATGTACTGCAATAACCAGAACAATACAGCATGACAGAATTAGAATTGTGACAAGGAGAGTGAAGCATAGAAATAACGCTACTATATTGTCACTAGAGTCAATTGAATAATTCCTTCCTAGGCTATAATAGAGCACAGCATGTTAAGCTCTAATTCTGCCCTTCAGGTTCCCCTGGGAAGACATCATCCCCCATACCTGAGCAAAGGCCTGAAGTCTGTATAAGTAGCTGTAGCAAAGCGTTCAGCAATCAGCATACAGTTGTGGCCCTCTGGCTGGAATCTACCTCTAACGTGTAAGGGACAAGAAAGTGTTTTTATAAAAAAACAGCTGATGTTCTAAGAAAATGTCCATATGCAAGGATGTGTGTTTTTCTATGAATGTCAGAGACAAAACTTTTACCACGTTCACAGGCAACCTATCTAACTGCAGCCTTGAAAGAAGTACAAAGTGAACAAGAATGTCTTGTTTAAGAACGTAGTGCTGGCCTAAGCAAAAACAGCTAGATAGGAAGAAAGAAAACAAGACCGTAAAAGTGAATATTATAAGAATAATAAACTAAGCTGAATAAAATATTTCTAGGTTAAAGTGCGCAGCGGCAGGCCTAGTGTGCTAAAATAACGTGCATGGGGCCATAACTAAAATGGCTACACAACACCCTCCCCTTGTCGGTTGAAGGTGGTTCAAAGCCTAAATAAATATAAATGCTACTAAAAATAAACCTAAGAGATATATGTAAAAAATGTCAATAATGCCAAGTTAAAAGGACACATGAGCATATATAAAAGGACAATTGAAAATGTTAACATATGGCGTAAAAAGGGGCAGAATTTCAAGAGTCAGAGTCATTTTGAAAATTGCGAATTGAACCTGGGACGATGGAGGAGAAGAAATCTTCCACTTCGGCAGGTGTTAAAGTTGGAAAGGCATCGCCGAGAAGGACCAAGAAGCAATTGTGTTCCATAGCCTGAGCCTCAGCCAAGGCAGCAGCATTCCGTGGGGTGCCCAGTAATGAGTTCAGAGCCGCATCCTCCAGGAAGGGCAACTCATAAGCAGCTTCCCATAGCAAGCGCACCCTCAGCGCGCATGTCTGGTAATTAACCCTCAGCGAGAACATCAACAGATCAGCATCCAATGAAAGCAAGCGCTGAGTAGAAAGACAAACTTTCAGTGCATGTTTGAACGAGCACCAGAGGTGCCGAAACACAGGCTGCACACAATGCAAAACCGGTCTGAATGACAGAGGCCAGTCACACTCCAATTCCTCCAGGAGATTTGCTCCAAAGTACTGCATCATGCATTCACGACTCAACTGCGCTGGAGGGAGCCCTTTCATTTCTCCTTGTTGCGGCGGGGCAGCCATTGCACATGAAAAGTAGCAAAGGCAAAATGCCAACTATTATAGCCAAAGTTATTGGGAATCCCCCGAAAATACTGGAGAATATTGAGTCAATGGCTGAGGGTATTAAACCAAATATGGAGGAGAAGGTGTGAAGAAAACCAGAACCAACAGCCTTAAAGAAATTTGTGATTCCAGTAGCACTGGATGCATTAAATATTCATCCCAAGAGTTCACCAAAGTGTCTCGGAAAGTTAGCACTTAAAAGGGACTGTATCTCTGCTGACGACCTTGCCACCTAAAGTGCATAGGTCTTGCATGCAGATGTAAGGGCCACATGTTTTTCGAACAATAAATCTTTGAGTCTGCTCAACTTGTCAAAAATCACATTAGAAGTAGCAATATGGGGCCAGATGTCCACCACCTGCAATGTAGGTCTAATCAAGTGGACTGGAACTCCCTTCAGATAACAAGCCAAGTTCGCTGCAGATGTGTTACACATCCCGTGCAAGGACAGCTGTTTACAAACCATCAAATGGCTGACAGAAGTCTTGCATTCACTACTGCCAAGAAAGACTTCTTTCATGCCACTGTGGCATTTGTACCAGAAGGGTAGCTCCCACACCTCATGGATGTAACTATCTCCCAGCCTTTCATATCTGCCAAGCGGAATGTGTTTTAAACAGGATGTGAATTGAAGTGTGGAAATAGGCAGATTAATGATCCCATGTATTAACCACTCAGCAGATGGTATTTCAGCTACAGTAAAATGCAACTTTTATAATTTTTCAATGTTTAGCATGACATAAGTCACTGCTTTCTTAGCCATTAGTTGTTGTTGCGTTAAATTAAATGTAGAAAATATGTCCCTTGCTCTAACGTATTGCCAGAGAACGCGACCTGCCTTCAGTGTTTGAAGTGTCTAACCCAACTGCATAATGGACCTTAGTTGATTCTGTCCATGGTGTAAGGAAGATATATCTATTTGTATAATGTCTATAGCAGAAGAGACAATGGGGGTCATTACAACATTGGCGGTAAAAGCCGCTTACCGCCGTGCAGAAGACCGCCAATACACCGCGGCGGCGGCGGGAGACCGCCACAGCTATTATGACACACATCACGGATTCCGCCGAAATTCAGACACCCACACAGGTCCGCCACACCAAAGGTCAGCGATAAATATGCGGAAACAAATCCTCCACCTCCACGCCAACAGAAACACGCCCATGCTATTACGACACACGAATCCACGGTATTCCATTGGCGGTACACACCGCCGCGCTCAAAATACACACACAGCTCCAAAACACCGCCACATTGGACAATTACAAATACACACACCTGACACACATACACACACCACTCCCACACACCCAACACAATATAAAACACACACCCACATCACCCACAAACCCCTACGACCACAAATTAGAGACGAAGGCCAGCGAGAGACAGCACAGAATAGATAACACCATCACACAGAGGCACACTACACCATCACCCACACAACATCCACGCACAAAACACCACATACCACTACACTAACCACACTCATCAACACATACACCACCCCACACATCACACACACCACCCCATGTCACGCCAAAGACACCCCCGCTTCTCCAAGGAGGAGCTCAGGGTCATGGTGGAGGAAATCATCAGGGTAGAGCCACAGCTATTTGGCTCACAGGTACAGTACACATCCATAGCCAGGAAGATGGAGCTATGGCAAAGAATAGTCGACAGGGTCAACGCTGTGGGACAGCACCCAAGAAATAGGGAGGACATCAGGAAGAGGTGGAACGACCTAAGGGGGAAGGTGCGTTCCACGGTATCCATGCACCACATCGCGGTACAGCGGACTGGCGGCAGACCCCCACCTCCTCCCCCACAACTAACAACATGGGAGGAGCAAGTCTTGTCCATCCTGCATCCTGAGGGCCTCGCAGGAGTCGTTGGAGGAACGGACACTGGTAAGTCAAATCTTCACTATCATATCCCCCACCCTACCTGCATGCTATTACACACCCCCACCCTCACACCCTCCCCTATCACCCTAACTCCTCACTAATCTACCCATAACACCAACCACCCATCCCAACTCCAAGACCTGCATGACACAAATAAGCATGGACACCCATCACTAAAGCATGCCCACTGCACACACCCACAACACCCGCCAAACATCACCACACAAGCCCCCACACAGGAATGCCTGCACTGGGGTTCACGCACACCCAAACATTGCACACCATGAACCACACACATGCAATAATCATGTACTTATACCCCCGCAGGAACCCGAAGGAACGTCACCACACCAGAGGGTCCAGACAACACCACTCCACCCCCAGAAGAGGCCCACAGTGACGACAGCAGCTCTGCCCTACTGGATCTTGATGACCAGCCCGGACCATCGTCGGCCTCAGGACAGTCGGTTCCCCTTGCCCAGCCACAGCCCAACACCGAGCTTACACCCTCTGGTAACACCAGCACAGCACCCACCCAGCGGGCCCATACCTCCCTACCCAGGACAGGTCAATCAGCGGTGTGTCCACCACTACAGGGAACCCAGGATAACCCACCACCCTAACAACAGGGACCTGGGGGCAGTGGTAGTGGGCACACGGTCCAGGGGACGGAGGCACAGGAACACCGGGGAACTGGGAGGGCTGCTGTGCGACAGAGGGAGGACAGGCCAAGGGAACCTACTCTCAACGAGGCCCTATCCTCCATCATGGGAGCATACCACCACTCCCAGGAGACAATGGCAACGGTCCTGGTCAAGTTGCAGGAGACCCTGCGTCTGCAGGAGGAGCAGTATTTGGGGTTCGGGGAGGAGCTCAGGACCATCGGCTCTGCCCTAGGCACCATCGTAGGGATGCTGACGGACATTCAAAAGACCTTGAGGCACACCGTGGCACTCCAAGGGGCCCCTGACACTAGCCACGACGATGAAATGCCCACCACCTCCGCCGGCGCTAGTGGACAGGACGCCCCGCCACAGGACCAACACACCAGCACCCCACCCCCTGCAGACGGACAACCACCATGAAAGCGGGCCCTGAGATCCAGGAACAGGACAGAGCAAGATGGCAAGACCCCCGCCAGGAAATAAGACCACCCTGATTGTCCCCCCACTGTCCCACTTTGTTACCCTGTCCAGCTTGGAACTGCCCCAGCTCCACTTCCAATGGCCAGATGTGCAATGTACCTGTGAGACTAATAGACTGGACTCTGCCATGGACATTCTTCCACCATGACCTCTCCCCATTTCACAACCCCCCTACATTTTTATGCACTTCAATAAACACCCTTGAAACCTCAAAAATATTGGAGTCAGTCAATGATTGTGAAATTTGTATTGTCAATTACAGTGTTAAAAAAGGTTACCCATTGGAAGGTCAACATACCAATGTCACACATTACAAGCCTTTCAAGGGTGCAAGTTGTTGACACGTAGGTTACCACATTACTGAAAATGAAATTGAAAGGGACAATTCAGTTACCAAATAGGGAGTGAAATGTAGGTACAGGATAGAGGTAGACGTGTGAAATGTAATATGATATGAAACATGAAATTGTACTCACCTGTGTCTCATTGAAAATATTGCTGTATGACTGACTCCCTGTTGTCGTTTTCATCTTCATCAGCTTCATCCTCATCACTGTCCACAGGCTCCACAGGCTCAACAGCTGCAACAACACCGTCATCTGGATCATCCTCCTGCAGAAAAGGCACCTGGAGTCGCAATGCCAAGTTATGAAGCATGGAGCAGGCGATGATGATGTCGCACAGCTTCTTCGGTGAGTAGAATAGGGACCCACCTGTCATATGGAGGCACCTGAACCTGGCCTTCAGGAGGCCGAAGGTCCGCTTGATCACCCTCCTAGTCCGCCCATAGGCCTCATTGTACCGTTCCTCTGCCCTGGTCCTGGGATTCCTCACTGGGGTCAGTAGCCAGGACAGGTTGGGGTAACCAGAGTCCCCCAATAGCCATACGCGGTGCCTCTGGAGTTCACCCATCATATCAGGGATGCTGCTATTCTGCAGGATGTAGGCGTCATGCACTGAGCCAGGGAACATTGCATTTACCTGCGAGATGTACTGGTCTGCCAAACAGACCATCTGGACATTCATGGAATGATAACTCTTCCTGTTCCTGTACACCTGTTCATTCCTGCGTGGGGGGACCAGAGCTACATGGGACCCATCAATGGCACCTATGACGTTGGGGATATGTCCAAGGGCATAGAAGTCACCTTTCACTGTAGGCAAATCCGCCACCTCAGGGAAAATGATGTATCTCCTTACGTGTTTCAGCAGGGCAGACAACACTCCGGACAAGACGTTGGAAAACATAGGCTGGGACATCACTGATGCCATGCCCACAGTTGTCTGAAAAGACCCACTTGCAAGGAAATGCAGCACTGACAGCACCTGCACGTCAGGGGGGATTCCAGTCCGATGGCGGATTGGTGACATCAGGTCTGGCTCCAACTGGGTACATAGTTCCTGGATTGTGGCACGGTCAAACCGGTAGGTCACGATGACATGTCGCTCTTCCATTGTCAACAGGTCCACCAGCGGTCGGTACACCGGCGGATTCCGCCACCTTCCAATATGTCCCAACTTACGGTGCCTAAGAAGGACAACAGCGAAGAAACTGTCAGCATTCCTCCAGTTATGTACCCACAGTCACACACAAGACTACAACAGACAATTAACCCATCCGGGAAAGATTTTGAGTGTAGGCCTCGGTATGTGTGACGCAGTAGTAATTGAAGCCATGTGGGCCCCTGAAATGGCGGCTGCCTGACCTCTAAACTGGGACATTGGAATTGTGGGGTAACTGCGCTGGCGTTGTACACCGTCGCGGTAGGCGGTCGTAGAGCGCGGCGCAATGCTGCATTGGTTAACATTGGACCCTATGGGTCCCAGGAGCCAATGAACAGGTGCGCTGGCGGTGATGATGCGCACCGCCGCGGACGTCACCGCCGCGGATGTCACCACCATTTTCGATCTCTTCAATCACTAGATACCTGACCTTCGACAGGAGAGGACCTACACTGCGACTGCTGCTGTGACCTCGGTCTGGAAGCGACGATGGCTGCTGCGTCTGGGGAAAGGGCCCCTGCCTTCACTGCACAGGAGTTGGAGAAACTTGTGGATGGGGTCCTCCCCAGTATACGCTACTCTACGGTCCTCCAGACCAACAGGTTAGTACACAGGGAGCACGTTGTATTGGCTAGGCCTGGGTGGACAGGGCTGGGTGGATGAGGGAAGGGGGCAGAGTACATAGAACAGTCATGCATGGGGATGAATGGGCCACAGGGAAAGAGTTGGGAGGGGGCCAATTACAACGACGGTGCTGTAGGAAATGACTGTTCCTCTTTCCTTGTGCATGTCATGTAGGTCAGCGCCCACCAGAAGAGGGAAATTTGGCGTGCTATCGCCAAGGAAGTCCGGACCCTGGGGGCCCACCAGAGACGGGGCACCCACTGCCGGAAGAGATGGGAGGACATTCGCCGCTGCAGCAAGAAGACGGCGGAGGCTCAGCTGGGGATGGCCTCCCAACGTGGGAGGGGTGCCCGTCGCACCATGACCCCCCTGATGTTCCGGATCCTGGCGGTGGCCTACCCGCAGTTGGATGGGCGCTTGAGCAGACACAAGGGGGTGAGTACAACCTCATTCTGCTGACTTTGCGCGTAGTGGAGGGGTCTGGGTGGGGGAGGTGGGCTGTGGGTGTCCCTAGGCCAGGGCGAGTTAGGTAGGCAAGGCCCTTCCGTAATGTAGGGCATGTGGCACTCTACCCCAGCTCCAAAAAAAGACAAATTGATGTATAGTTGCCCCTTTGCCATCCATGTGGGCAGATTTCTACCATTGCCATGTAGGCCATATCCCAGAAATTGCATGTGCAGAAGGCAGGAGCACGGCGTAATGCAGGGGGCTGCTGCGTTTGTCTTGTCCGCCAACGGTAGCGGTATGCCATGCACTAAAACTCTCTTTCTTCTGTCTCCATCCTTTTTCTGCTCTCCCTGTCCTTCTGTACATCAGCATCAACAGGCGGAGGTACAGTGGCACCGGAGCACGAGGGAGCTGCATCCCACATGGCCATGGAGGGCCACACCACAGACTCTGAATTCACCAGTGGGACGGAGGGCGAGGGGAGCTTCACGTCGGCCACAGGATCACCAAACAGCGACATGGACTCGTCCGCCGATGGGAGCTCCCCTGTGGTGGCGGCACCATCTGTGCGCCCCACTTCTACAGGTACAGCCGCCATCTCCCCTACCAGCACCGCCCTCCCAGCAGCCCCTCAGCATTCGCCCGTGCCTGCTCACCCAGGAGGGTGGGCATCACCTTCGCCCCAGGCACCTCAGGCCCTGCCCCAGTCACCCCAGATGCCCTCAGTGAGGAGGCCATTGACCTCCTCAGGTCACTCACTGTTGGGCAGTCTACCATTGTGAATGCTATCCAGGGTGTAGAACGAGAGTTGAAACACGGTAATGCATTCCTGGAAGGCATTCATTCTGGTCAGGCTGTCCTTCAGCGAACCCTGCAATCTCTGGCCTCAGCACTGATGGCAGCCATTGCCCCTGTGTCCAGCCTCCCCCCTCCAACTTCCTCCACCCAGTACCAATCCCCTGTACCCCAGCCCATCCCAAGCACACCTACAGACCAGCATGCACACAAGTCAACACACACAAGTAGCTCAAGCAAACATAGGCACCACACACACCACAGGCACTCACACAAGCATCAGACCCATACAGACACAGCAACATCCACTGCCTCCACTGTGTCCCCCTCCTCCTCTTCTCCCTCCTCCCTCACAGTGTCTACACACACACCTGCATGCACCACATCTACAGGCACTAGGACTCTCACCAGGACACCCAGCACCACAAGCCGCTCACCTGCACTCACCACCTCCACTGCCATTTACACATCCCCTGTGTCCTCTCCCAGTGTGTCTGTGACGCCTCCTCCCAAAGTACACAAACGCCAGCAATCACTCACCCATCATCCATCCACCTCACGACAGCCTCCAGTACCTGCACCTGCACCCAAAACAGCTAAAGTGACACCTCCTACAACCACCTCCTCTTCCTCCACTCCCAGAGCCCCACCAGCTACCCATACCAGTGTACGTCAGAAACTGTCCCTATGTCAAATTTACCTTTTTGCCCCCCCCCTCCAATTCATCAGTCCCGTCGTAGAGCCTCAGCCAAAAAGCCTCCAGTACCAGTGGTGCGTGTACCAGGTTTTTGGAGTGACCCTTCCACCAGGGCATGCAGTAGGACCCGGAGCCAAGGCACTGTCAGCCCACCCCCTTTAAAGGCTCCGAAATTGGAGAGTGGACGACGGGACCGTGTCAAGACTCCTGGTGGGACAAACAGTGACATGGGATCCAAGGCGATTGGTGAGTCATCTGTAACTCAAAAGAAGGTGGGGAAGGTCCCGAGGAAGTCTCCCCAACCTGTTGTGAGTGTCACGGCGGAGAAGTGCGCCATCATTTCCGGCGGTCCAGACACAACCGCCAGCACCGTCGTTACTGGTCAGGAGACCACCGCCAGAGTCATAGCCCAGGAGGGCCCAAGTATCGTCACTGGTCAGGAGACCACCGCCAGAGTCATAGCCCAGAAGGGCTCAAGTATCGTTACTGGTCAGGATACCACAGCCAACGCCGGAGTCACAGCCCAGGAGGGCTCAAGTATTGTTACTGGTCAGGAGACCACCGCCACCGCCAGAGTCATAGCCCAGGATGGCCCAAGTATCATCACTGGTCAGGAGACCACCGCCGGAGTCACAGCCCAGGAGGGCTCAAGTATCGTTACTGGTCAGGAGACCACCGCCACCGCCAGAGTCATAGCCCAGGAGGGCTCAAGTATCGTCACTGGTCAGGAGACCACCGCCAGAGTCATAGCCCAGGAGGGCCCAAGTATTGTTACTGGTCAGGAGACCACCGCCGGAGTCACAGCACAGGAGGGCTCAAGTATCGTTACTGGTCAGGAGGCCACCGCCACCGCCAGAGTCATAGCCCAGGAGGGCTCAAGTATCGTCACTGGTCAGGAGACCACCGCCAGAGTCATAGCCCAGGAGGGCTCAAGTATCGTCATTGGTCAGGAGACCACCGCCGGAGTCACAGCCCAGGAGGGCTCAAGTATCGTTACTGGTCAGGAGACCACCGCCTCCGCCAGAGTCATAGCCCGGGAGGGCTCAAGTATCGTCACTTGTCAGGAGACCACCACCAGAGTCATAGCCCAGGAGGGCCCAAGTATCGTTACTGGTCAGGAGACCACCGCCACGGCCGGAGTCACAGCCCAGGAGGGCTCAAGTATCGTTACTGGTCAGGAGACCACCGCCACCGCCAGAGTCATAGCCCAGGAGGGCTCAAGTATCGTCACTGGTCAGGAGACCACCGCCAGAGTCATAGCCCAGGAGGGCCCAAGTATCGTTACTGGTCAGGAGACCACCGCCAGAGTCATAGCCCAGGAGGGCTCAAGTATCGTCACTGGTCAGGAGACCACCGCCAGAGTCATAGCCCAGGAGGGCCCAAGTATCGTTACTGGTCAGGAGACCACCGCCACCACCAGAGTCACAGCCCAGGAGGGCTCAAGTATCATCACTGGTCAGGAGACCACCGCCAGAGTCATAGCCCAGGAGGGCCCAAGTATCGTTACTGGTCAGGAGACCACCGCCACCGCCGGAGTCACAGCCCATGAGGGTCCAGAATCCCACAGCCCCGCTGGGCAATGATGGAACGTCAAGCCACACACCAATGTCCAGTATGGAGTTCGTCATGCCACACACCAATGTCCAGTATGGAGTTCGTCATGCCACACACCAATGTCCAGTATGGAATTCGTCATGCCACACACCAATGTCCAGTGTGGAGATCGTAATGCCACACACCAATATCCGTACCAGAACCGCCATGGCAAAGCACCGCTGAACAAGGCCAAGACTGCCATGGTGAAGACCGCTGAACAGGGCAAAGACCGCCATGGTGAAGACCGCTGAACAGGGCAAAGACCGCCATGGTGAAGACCGCTGAACAGGGCAAAGACCGCCATGGCTAAGCACCGCTGAACAAGGCCAAGACTGCCATGGTGAAGACCGCTGAACAGGGCAAAGACCACCATGGCTAAGCACCGCTGAACAAGGCCAAGACTGCCACGGTGAAGACCGCTGAACAGGGCAAAGACCGCCATAGTGAAGACCGCTGAACAGGGCAAAGACCGCCATGGCTAAGCACCGCTGAACAAGGCCAAGACTGCCATGGTGAAGACCACTGAACAGGGCAAAGACCGCCATGGTGAAGACCGCTGAACAGGGCAAAGACCGCCATGGCTAAGCACCGCTGAACAAGGCCAAGACTGCCATGGTGAAGACTGCTGAACAGGGCAAAGACCGCCATGGCTAAGCACCGCTGAGAGACTGTGGCTTTGCACTCCCCAGGATGGTACAGTGGGCAACCCACCCACTGTAGAGACTTGAGAGACTGTGCCTTTGCACTCCCCAGGATGTAACAGTGGGCAAGCCACCCACTGTAGAGACTTGAGAGACTGTGGCTTTGCACTCCCCAGGATGTAACAGTGGGCAGGCCACCCAGTGCAGAGACTTGAGAGACTGTGGCTTTGCACTCCCCAAGATGGCACAGTGGGCAACCCACCCACTGAAGTGACTTGAGAGACTGTGGCTTTGCACTCCCCAGGATGGCACAGTGGGCAACCCACCCACTGAAGTGACTTGAGAGACTGTGGCTTTGCACTCCCCAGATGGCACAGTGGGCAACCCACCCACTGAAGTGACTTGAGAGACTGTGGCTTTGCACTCCCCAGGATGGCACAGTGGGCAACCCACCCACTGAAGTGACTTGAGAGACTGTGGCTTTGCACTCCCCAGGATACATCAATGGTCATGTAGCCCCGTCGTGGATCTGGCTTCGCATTCATCTGGCTGAGGTGCCCCCCCTTCCCTTCCCCCTGAGGTGCCTATTGTTTCTATCTGATGCCCCGGCAGCGTTCTCTCGGATTTTGGTCAGGTATCTATTTTGAGCGTCGCCCATGCATTTTTGGACTGTTGGTGCACGGACATTGTTGTGTACATCTCTGCACTACTTCTTGTATTGTACATTTATTTTTGACTGATTTTGTGAAATATATATCCGTAAATTTTTTGATGAGTAGTATATTGGCACAATACAAAGTTTGACCGCTATTCGATTTGTCTTTGCATTCTTCCGGGGGGATTGTGGGTTGTTACTGTGATTTTTGTGACTGCATTGGTGTGTATGTTGTAATATGCGAGGGTGGGGGTGTTTGGTGGGTGTCCCCGTAACTTTTGCCTCCCCGTGTTGTAGGTGCTGTACTCACCGTTTTGTTCTGCGCCTACGTCGCTGTTGGTCGTAGATGAGCAGGAATGCAAGGGCAGGTAAGATTTGTAGTTCCGGCTCCATGGTGTCCTCGTTCCTCGTGGGATGTGTTGAGGTGAGCGTTTTCCCATAGCACAAGCTGTTTCCGCCGTGTTTTTATCCACGGTGAATCTGCCCCGGAAAAGGTGGCGGATTAGTGTGTTGTGAAAGTGTTGGCGGTACATTGTCTTCCGCCTGTCTGTTGGCGGTGACCGCCGCGCTGTTTGTCTGTACCGCCATGGCGGGCGATGTGTTAAAGTGGCTGTCTTAGTTGGCGGTTTCCGCCAGGGTCGTAATTCCCTTTTTTTGTCCGCCGGCCTGTTTGCGGTATTACCGCAGCTTTAACAACGTCCGCCAGGGTTGTAATGACCACCAATGTTATTTAAAGTGTATATCCAGTTGGACAGGGTATTAATCCCGTTATCTACAACAGCTAATGCCTTCTGTACATTTTTTTGGTCTATTTGCCTTAACCAGGCAGCGGCCTCTTGTTAGGAAAGCTTTCAAATGTCATTATATACTTCATATAAGAAGCGCATTCTGCGTTGTTTTCTGGGGCCTAACAGGAAGTCCTGCAAGTCGGTGTTATTAGACAGGAGACTAAGGTGTTCTCTAACTGCATCTAGTGAGGAACTCTTTAACCATTGCTGGCATAGTTTCCCTACAATGTATGTTGTTACTATACCCGCATGTTCGGATGATATATAGAGAGGGTCCGGCCTTCTAGTTCTAAAACCCCCCATGGAGTTTTTAAAACCTTTATGAAACCAATGGTATCTATTGGCCACAACAACCACCCCCAGGACGTGACAGTGAAGCATTAAACGTGCCATTCTGGACCCATTCATCAAGCTGATCTTCAGTTGCATTTAAATATTTTTGCCATTTATAACATTTTGCAGGGACAGAAATACTGGCCACGTTCAATTACTTAATCTTTGCTAAGCCTAAACAACTTGCTTGTTGTACAGTTTCATTTAAAAATATAATTTGAACAGGTATCAGGCATGCGCTAAACAAAGCTTCCTTTCCCAGTATTTGCCAATGTCTAGTTCTTCACACACTTTTTAAGTCAATCGACGTCAGACAATATTCATTGCCTTCTATAGTCAACCGGGAAACAACGAAATCCAAATAAATAAATTTCGTATTTGTCAATAATATGCGTACATTTTCTATCGGTGGTAAATTAAAATAATATGACTCAGCATTTTTAACATTGTGCCCAGAAAAATGAGTAAACTTTTCAGAGTATGTTTTACAGCTCGGACAATGTTCCCATTGTGTGTAGTTAAAAACAGTCTTTGGGGTACTTGCTCTGTGGATAAAATGGTGCCCATAATAATTATAGCAAACCATATCAAAATTATTCTCTTTAGATTGGTAAACATCTTCGTTTTCAAATACAGTAAAATACTGCAATTCAGTCATCATAGAATCAACTGTTTTCACATCCCAATGATCAGAAACAACTCCAGGTATTATTATATTGTTCATTGAAAGTTTAAACACTTATGGTATTTGAATGACCTCTGTGGGGCCGTATATATCAAATGTTACTTTATCACAAACAATCCCATCAGGAATTGGTATAGAGGAAATGTTCACAAAAGACAAGTCTCTACAGACCTTGTGAGAAGAAAAATGTGGTTTTAGGACCTCATCCACCAGTTCAACGGTCGATTTTTCAGGATGAAAATGACCATGTATTAGTAAAAAGAATGTTAAAACAAAGTCAATCCAAAGCAGGAAAGCCAGTACAGTCAAAGAAAGCCATAGATAGTTCCATGGAAGAATAAAGTAAGTTGTTTAAGGCAATTTATCAGCTTACGTGTTTTTGACAGTTCAGGTGTTGAAGAGGCGAATGAGTCAGAAACGTTGACTTTGATGTCCGTAAAGTATCCGGAAGCAGTTTATGCAAAACCTGGAGCCATGTTTGTAGGCTGAGTGGATGTTTCCCGTGGTGGTTCAGAATAAATGACTCCATCCGTCTGTGTTGAAATTGTATCAAATCGATCAGTTATTTCTGTATTGTTTGATGTCAGTGGAACCAATACAACATCATTTTCCACCCTCCCCAAGCTCAAAGAGGTATCAACGTTGCTACTTACAACTTGCAAAGGAACTTCTTGACCAGTAGTGAGAGGTATTCAGGAACTACTGGCTTTCCTTTTGGTCGGCTGTGCAGGATCGGCCACCTGGTATAACATGACATTGTCAATAGATACAAAGCGGTTTTCTTTAGTGCCTGCCAACGGTGGTAGAATGACAGTTCTGGTACTGTGTATTCCCAAAACTGGGACCGGTGCATGATAGGAAGGACCAAACTCCTTTTTCAGAGCAACCTTTTCACGTACTAGATCCCCAACTTTAGGAATCCAGCATGTAGGCATTAGAGGTACGTCCTTAATTCCTGTGGAGGCAGCACTGGCAGAAGCTTTGTCGTCACTGAACTATTGCAATTCCTGTAAGACAGTGACACGTTCATTTATATCAAAGGCTGTTTTTGCCGCCCCATGCCAGGACCATCAAGATGTGGAAAATAAATTTGAGTTCCGAACAGGCACTCATATGAAGTACGTCCCCCCAGGGACATTCTAGGCAGATTGATAAGTGCTCTCTGCATTCCATACAGGTGATTACACCAACTACGACCTGTACCTAAGGCTCTGGCTGTTAAGGACTGCTTTAAATCATGGTTTAGTCGCTCCACTACACTATTTCCCTCGGGATGAAATGGAGACGAGTATTGAAGTTGGACCGCCAAGAATGCCATGGTATCCCTGAATGCCCTTGAGGCGTAAGCAGGGCCCTGGTTCGAGTGGAAAGCCGAAACTGCATATGTACCGGTAAAGACTCGCAAGTCTTTAATAACAGTCAGAGCGTCAGTCGAGCATTGTGACCACACCCATAGAAATCTGGAGCAAGAGTCAACAGCAACTAAGAGGAATTTTTAATCACTGTCTGGTGGTAGGGGACCACAATGGTCCAAGTACACACATTGTAATGGTTTATTTGAAAGAAGGAAGGGTGTCTGCGGTGGGTGTTTTGCAGTGGAAACTTTAATTTGTTGTCAGATGTCACAACAAAGGACATTCTGCTTGGCCTCTTTATACAGATCTGGCCACCAAAAACAATGATATTGTAGCTACCACACCATCATTGCTTGATACTGCCCCCTCATGCGCTGCTTTAATCAATTCTGGTCTTACGTCTTTGTTGGGAATTTCTCGAACCCCTACACCTGGTATCTTAACCTCAGCATTTAGGCAGCCTCCCATTCGGTAGGAATATTTCACAGGAAATGCTTTTGGTTAGGATGTACCTTCAGCCGTAGCTTTCACGGCAGCCCATATGTCATCGTCCGGTTTCGCACCTAAGCGGGTTACTGCAGCAACAGTGGCTGTAGCTACTGCTGACTTTGTGGCTTCATCAGCCAATGTGTTTCCAGCAACGTGTATTCCAAAGCACTGGTGTCCAAGTGTATGTACAACATGGACATTTGGTAGCGTTTCCTTCAGATCCGATACTTTCCCCACAGAAGTCTGTGTTTAATGGTGTTGACTTTAGAATCTCTGAACCCATTCTGGTGCCAGTAATGCAGGTATTCATTGAAGAACTGGACACAGTAGTGCGAATCACAAACAATCAGTGTTAAGTGTGCAGGATCCGCATGTTCCAGTGCCATCACCAGAGCCTTTAGCTCTGCTAGTTGTGCTGTGCAATCCCCTAGGGTTTGCGTGGATGTATGTTGGGGACAAAATGTATTATCCTCCATGTAGCCACTTACCACTGAGCAAGCAGCGGAGTATTGATGTTTTGTGCCAATTGCAGGTTGCGCTGAGCCATCGGTGCACATGACTCTTTGATACTGATCAATAGGCAGTGTGTTTACTGGAACTGGGTATTCTAGTTCATATTGCAAGAATTCTTGAGTTTGTAATTTTTGGTCAAAAGTAGTCTACATCAGTGGCTGTCAAAGACGTTGCCTATTGAATCCCATGTGGATGTAATGCTTTAGTGTTAGGAACGCTGGCTTTTGTAACAGCCTCAAGGGCTGGAATTGGAGAGACGACAATAATGCATTTTCCCTGGGCTAGAGGTCTTTCTTTAATGACAACCATCTGTACAGCAGTGAGAATTTTCTCAGTGGGTGCAAAGCGTTGTTCTGCTGCTGAGTACAAATGCAATTTGTATGCAATCAGGACAGTTTCACTCTCATTGAAAGTTACATAGGTCAGTGGTTCCCAATCTTTTGACTTCTGTGGACCCCCACGTTATCATTAGTGGAACCCGGGGAGCCCCACTGAAAGATTTTAGGAACCTGGGGACCTCCCACTGAGTCATTACCAAAAGATGGGGACCTAATCTGTTAATATCGTTTACATTTATAAGGAGTCGCGGACCCTCTGAGGAGGCATCGCGGACCCTCAGGGGTCCCCGGGCCACAGGTTGGGAACCACTGACATAGGTGAAACTAATGGCACCAGCAATTACTCTGATGATCAAATGTGTTTTATTGTCCCTTGTATGTAAATGTTGTACTGCGAGCATGTCTGTCTGCAGGTCTCTGAGAATGCGTGTGTTCGACTGTCCAAAGTTTTACTTGGAAAGTCCGGACGTATTAAGTCATATAAAGGTTTTATATGTGATGCATAATCAGGAATGTAAGTTCTGCCAAAATTTAGGAAACCCAATAGAAATTGGAGATTTTTTAATGGTATTTGGAGGTTGTAATTGTGTGCATTTTTCCAAGAATTGTGGCGCTAGGCTCTTGCCTTCACTCAATAGCTCATATCCCAGAAACAGGACGCTATGGAAGGCTATTTTTGTTTTTTTTAAATTTAATTTGTAGCCAAACTCTGCAAATCCTACAACAATGCGGGCTACCCATCTTAAATGTTGTAGTAATTCATAATCCATGAGATAATTATCATCTACATAGGACAATGCTTCAGGGTCAATGTTGTGCAAGATTGAAGTCACACGAGCCGCTAACAGTCCTGAACTGTTCTTGTACCCCTGGGGTAAACTACATAATTTGTTTTGGGAGCCTAGTGTGCCAAATCTTGTTAAGTCTCTACTCTCTGGTGCTATATTTTGGTAGAAGAAACCATTAGAAATGTCCAGTGTTGCTTTATATTTTTTGCGCACTATGTTGTTCATAAGTGCTGTGCTATGTGAGTTTTATATAGCATATGTCCGTGTATGACTGTTTAAGTGTCTGTAGTCTAAGACTATTCTGTATGAATTGTCCAGTTTAGCTACTGAGAAAAAGGGATTATTCATAGGTGAGACACAGGGTTCGATTGTGCCCTGGTACTCCAGTTGGGTGAGAATTTCTCTCACGGGTCCTTTAGCATCATGTTTTATTGGATATTGAGGTTGAGGTTGGGGTTGATTTTTAATAGGAATTACATCGTAGGGAGAATATTTGTCCCATCCTACGTGATTGCGATATAACGCGGGTGCCTGAGCCAATGCCCAGTCAATGGCATAGGATTCTGCAAGCTCTTCAGGAACAAGAGGTGAAAAAGAAGGTTTACGAACATCTTCCCCATATGGGCATGTACGGACTAATTCAGGTGGCCAATCTTGTTTGGTCAACAACATATCATATATGTTTACTACACGATCCTAAAAGATTGTGTCTATTGTGCGTTCAATGTCTCCTTCTAACTGTAACGTTGCTTTGTACACCCTGTCAGGCTTGGAGACACGCATGTCTGCAGTTTCTACTTATAGGAAGTCATCAGTTGCTTTTACCTCCATAACTCTGGCGAACTATTGTGACTTCTGCCGCGCTGTCTAGCAGCGCTAGTGCCCACTTCCTGTTCTTCAATAGAGCCATCTTCCTGAGTGGCATGTTGAACCGCAACTGCTGCCATCTTTTTCTTTTTAAATTGGGGTTTTTGTTGGGGAAGTTTCTCTTCTTTTTTAACAGAAACTTCTGTTGAGCATTGTGATTCCTGTCTCGGTTTCACGTATTCTGTTCTTCGCTCTGACCGCTCACCTCTCTCACTGCGTTTTCTGATGAGTTCTGAAAGGAACAAAATTGGCGTGTGCAGTATAGTGATATCTGCAATTGCTACCTGTTGTGGATTCACCATATTAAATGGTAAATTTGTTCAGAGATAAGCACACCAAATGGGGATTATCCTTTAGAGTTCAAGCTTGAACAACCTCCAGCATCAGACAGGTATTCCCTACTTAGCTGAGGAGGAAATCCTCAATACCACGGACGTCTCCATATATAGTACTGAGGTGTCTTTGTATATAGTGAGACAGAGATACTCAGGAGGACCCGAAAATTAGAGCCTGACCAAACGTTGGTGGCGCCATGATGCATAGGCTCTCATTATTCTAATGAGACTACTGAATTTTGAGCAGCAGAATCGCCTGCGGTGTGAGATACTGAGTCTTACCCACTACAGGTGATGACTGTTGCCCTAATCCAGGTTTTGCTCTGGCTAACTAGCAGTGCCTCATCTATACCCAAGTGCAGGGATGATTGCGCTGCCGAGCGCATGTCATAGTTAATTTCTCAGGGAAATCGTGGTCACTCAGGTCTCATCCGTTTCTCTCAGTTACATTAGTCTAATATACACAATAACAGAGGCAGTATATGTTTCAATAACGTTTTAATGAAGCAACTGCATCTTAGATAACAAAGCATGTACTGCAAAAAAACAGGACGATACAGCATGACAGAATTAGAATTGTGACAAGGAGAGTGAAGCATAGAAATAACGCTACTATATTGTCACTAGAGTCAATTGAATAATTCCTACCTAGGCTATAATAGAGCACAGCATGTTAAGCTCTAATTCTGCCCTTCAGGTTCTCCTGGGAAGACATCATCCCCCATACCTGAGCAAAGGTCTGAAGTCTGTATAAGTAGCTGTAGCAAAGCGTTCAGCAATCAGCATACAGTTGTGGCCCTCTGGCTGGAATCTCCCTCTAACGTGTAAGGGACAAGAAAGTGTTTTTATAATAAAACAGCTGATGTTCTAAGAAAATGTCCCTATGCAAGCATGTGTGTTTTTCTATGAATGTCAGAGACAAAGATTTTACCACGTTCACAGGCAACCTATCTAACTGCAGCCTTGAAAGAAGTACAAAGTGAACAAGAATGTCTTGTTTAAGAACGTAGTGCTGGCCTAAGCAAAAACAGCTAGATAGGAAGAAAGAAAACAAGACCTTAAAAGTGACTATTATAAGAATAAGAAACTAAGCTGAATAAAATATATCTAGGTTAAAGTGCACAGCGGCAGGCCTAGTGTGCTAAAATAACATGCATGGAGCTTTAACTAAAACGGCTACACAACAAGTGGAATTGGTATTATGGCCATAGTATTTGTGGTATTGGTGGTTTGAGTGGTGATTGTATCTGTAGCATTAATGGCAGTGTAATGAGGCTTTTAATAAAATAGGTGGTATGAGTATTGGTATTGTTATTAGCAGCGCTATTGGTGGTATACTGATGGGCATGAAAGGTATGTTTCAAGGGATATGTTGATATTGTGGAAGAGCTAATGGTGGCATAGGTGGTGCACAACTTTAATAGTGTGAAACAATATTGTCAGTCATTAATATTGGGGTAGTAATATCAAGATGTATTTTATGTCATGGTATTATTTTATCACAGGAAAGAATATCTTTTTACCGATTTTTTTATATTTCTGTACATATTAATGTGTTTTTAAATATCATTGTATTCATTGCAGTTTATTTTATACAATTTTTATTTAAGGTATTATTGTGTTTTGTGAGTAGGAGTTTGCTTTAAAATCAGCATACTCTGACATGTGATAATGCAATGTTTGACCTGCTCACCTTTTTTCTGGATTACAACCAGCTTCACAGAGCGGTGGGGATCACTTAGTAGCCCATTGTCTATAGATCCTGACTGAGCAATCTTATCTACTTTTCAGCGCCAGTGCCAGTCAAGGGTGCAGTCCCATTGTATTAAGTTCAAGCAATATCATACTGAAAACAAAGCTTTGATGGCACTCCAGGATACAAAATCACCTTTATTGTGATGTGTTTAGATCCCAGCTTGCTTCTCTTTGAAGCAAGTCAGATAACATACCTGTTGGAAATTAGGTTTCTGGTTGGCAGAGGTATTCACCCTGTCCAAGTAGGAACCACAATCTTAGTCACGATAAGTCACAACCACACCATAGGTTAATCTGTGCTCACCCTCTAGTAGATTGCACAGAGCAGTCAGACTTAGCTCAAAAGGCAATGTGTTAAGTATTTTTATAGCACTTCAAACAGTAAAACAATGAAAACAACACACAAAAAGATACTTCATCTGGTTGGAAAAATAGAACTTCATATTTTAAATAGAACAAGACAAACATGACAAAAATCCAATAAGTAGAACTTGAGATATGAATTTTAATGTAAACTGTGAAATAGCACTTAGAAACAAGAAGCACTAACCAGGGGTTTCTAGTCATGTCACACCGGAGCAAAGTCAAAAGTTCAGACCAACCACAATAGAGCATGGGCAGGCTACAGTGACCAAGTGAGACCTTCTGACTAAAATTACCTTAATTGGTTGTGTCCATGTTAAAGATGTTGGGAGCAGGCTGAAGCGATACCACCGTGATTCCAGCAGTGAATGAGATGTGTTAATCCTTCCAATGCAGTAGTAAAGATGTGTCGATTTTTTTCCAGAAAGGGCAAAGCATCAGGTATGAGATGTAGAGGTCCTGAATGCAATGCAGTGAGGTTGATCTTGGAAGGTAATGAGTCATTTTCGATCCATGGAATAGGGCAGATGCCCCGGTTCCGATCCATGCAATAGGGACAATGCACTGTTTCCAATCTGGGTAGTGGTGATGCATCGGTTCTGATTCAAGCAGCACTATAAAAATTTCCAAGGACACAGGAATGGATTGGTACCACTTAACTGGGCAAGACTCACAGTTGGCAGAGTTCAGGTGCTGAAGCAGGTGAGTTGGAAGTGTTTTGTGACCCTGCTACTTCAGAAAACAGGAGGCAAGCCAGAAAGCCTTTGGAGTCACTGTGGTTCTGGGTTGTAGAGATGCAGATCCTGACTTTCCCTCAGGTCCAGAAGTGTATTGAGTTGGTGGTCAATGCATATACCCAGTTGTGCATTTGAAGTGAGGGAGACTTCAAAGAAAAGGATCTATGTCTAACGAGCGCTATAAAGCGCGAGGGGGCATACTGCAGCGCGGGATGCGCCAGGGTAAAGCCTGGGCCAAGGGCAGGCCCGTCTGCGCCAATCTGCAACCGACCAAGGCCGGGCAGGGCCACCCCCCTGAGTTTGTCTTTTTGCCTTAGCCACCTCGAATTGTTCTGTCCCCCCTTAGTCTTCCCTCAACTATCATCCTAGGCCCCTGCCTCGTCCCATTACACTGCCACAAATATGGGCAAAAGAAAAGCAATCAAGGGTGGGGTTGGGGCTGGGGGGAAAAATCACAAGAAAAACTCAAAAAGTCGGGCTGTAACGAAGTACTTGACCGCATTGATAACCTCCTAGCTGATTGCAGGGAAATATTACCTCACTCACCCGGCACCAACCAGCCATTGAGTCCCAAACCATGCCCTGCAACCCAATCATTGACTAGCAAGCAGGGAAGCATACCCAATATGTTTAACAAAGCCTAGGTACGGGTGAGGAGTGAGACTAGCACAGTGCCTCCCAGCCCCGTAGATTCAGTCCTCAGCCCCTGTTCTCTTCACGACCCAGCTATAGAGCCCCCTCCATCACCTGTCTCTTGTACCAGTCGTTTTCATCTGTTATCATGTCCCTCCGATCCACCCACAATTCAGGATCTTGCAGTTTCACCTGCCCAGGCCTGGGCAGAAAGCTTCGCAAATATCCAGTCATCCCTCCCTCCCCCAAACAATGACTTGGCAGGTTGTGTACAAATACTCAGGGCAGAAATAGCAACCCTTAAGTGCATAATAGACGACCTCATGGTCACAGTGGGGCGTCTCATGGAAGAGAGAGGGAGAACAGCTAGGGAAAGTGCTGCCACCCCAGCCCAGACAAACACTACCACTCTGACTCTACCTGTTCCCACCATGCTCCATCACACCAAACACCTTCGTGGCCCCCCAGGTTCTCTACTTGAGGACCCCGTCCCTAGGACTTTGGTCAGAATCCGCATATTGGGTTCCCGCACACCAGCAGGCGGGCAAACTTACTATCCTCCCACTAACCCTGAGAACACAAGTTCCTACTCCACACCCCTCACTTCAGGGAAGGGCCATCGCTCTGGTAGTACACTGTAGTCAGGCGATCCCGGCTACAAGCGAGCCGAATGACGTATCGGCCGAGGCCGATACGTCATTTCCGCGTCTTCCCGTTGCCGGGGAGACGCGGTCCGAGAGCGGCAGGCGGGACGGCGTTGCCCGGGAAACGACGTCAGTTTCCCGGGCTGGGCTGCCTAAAGAGGGAGACGCGCTGGGAAGGGGAGACAGAGGAGGAGCGGAGAGGACCACGGAGATAGCGAGGCACGGAAAGACCGAGGCAGAACAGAAGACCAGGAGAGAAGCTGATGAGGAGCTGGAGGAGAGAGGGAGAGAAGAAGAGCCCCAGAGCCTGGAACCAGGAGACCAGCAGGAGGAACACTACCAATCCAGGTACAGTCCATTTGGACTAAAAGAAGGGAAATTGGAGGGAAAGGGACTGGGGAGGGGTCATAGAGGAGGGTTGGAAAGGGAGGTAGAGGGAAGGGCACTATAAATAGCTCACCAGTGTCACTTATTCCTACACTAGAAAAATAGTTGTGGTCACACTATTTCCCTAAAACACTCCTCACCAGCACCAACCCCCTCCTTTCGTGTGTACCACCTCCAAGTCCAGAGATAAGAGAAAAGGGAAGAGTCCCAAGTAAAAATCCATACTTACCTTCGCATTTTCCCTTCTATTTTCGGCATCCACCCGGACTCCGACGAGCGAGCGAGGCAGACTGGTCACCTGTAAAACAAGAAGCAAGAACATATAATCACAAACCTGGGAAAAGATATGGAAGAAGAACAAAGCGACTAAGAAAGACTATAATACTTGTGGTTTGGTTGCACATACCCTACTTTCCGCCTAACTAAAACCAAAAATAATAAACCACTTACCCCTAACTAAACAACGCTTCAGTGGTCTTTATACTGTTCGACCTGCGACAGTGGTGTCAGAAGTGGGATCTAGACCTGTGTGGCCTCCCCGCAGTAATCGAACAGTATAACAATGAGTGACCAACCCTCGTTGGAGGATATGATAAAGCAATTGGCCGAGGGCCAACGTCATCTCCAGCTGGTGTGGGAGGCTCACCAGCGAGAAGCCAAAGAGGACAGGGAAGCGTTACAGTCCACTTTGAAAAGTCAGGCGACCATCCTTGCGAATAATCAACTGGTCCATGAGACGGCTATGAAAAAATTGACTGAGACTATTGCTAGTAGTAAAGTACACCCCAATGTTCCAAGTTCCGTGTTACAGAAATATCAAGACGGAGAAGACCCCGAAGCCTTTTTCACTAATTTTGAGAGAGTGGCATCATCCGCTCAATGGCCTGAGGATAGATGGGGTCAGTACGTCGCCCCTTTACTTACAGGGCTATTACAAGCAGCATATCAAGCAGCAAACCCGGGGGGAACCACACCATGCCAAGAGATAAAGACTAGTATCTTAGAACGCGTGGGACATGACACGGAATACTATAGGGTAAAATTTAGAAAAATCAAATGGGGACCGAATGAAGATCCCCGAACCTTTTATTATCGGGTAAAGGATTTGGCCTTAAAATGGTTGGGTTCTTCCGGAAATAGTAGGGAGGAAGTGATCCAAACAATTGTCCTTGAACAATATCTAGAGTCCTTGCCTAACACCACTAAGCACTGGATCCGTCAGCATCCAAAAGTGACTACTGAGATGGCAATTGATCTAGCGTGTGCTTATCATCGCTCCACTGATGTAAGAAATATATCCCCCCGACCCAGCCTAAAGCCAGGAACTTCCTCTCCTAAAATTACGCCACGGACCTTTTCAGAGGAACCAGTACCTCACCGATTTCCTAACCCTCCACCGGTAGCAGGACCCCAATGTTACAACTGTGGGGAATGGGGCCACATTGCCCGAATGTGCCCCAGAAAACAGGATAGTAGTGAGCCAATGGAAATCGGAGTTACTAGGCGACGGGTACTGTGTACCGGAAAAGGTAACCAGAAGTTTAAACAGCTTCTGAAAGTCAACGGAAAAACAATATGGGCCCTTATTGACTCAGGGTGTAGCCAGTCAGTGGTGAGAAAAGACATAATTCCCATTGTTGATAAAGGAACCGAGCAATGGGTGAATATATGTTGCATACACGGAGATAAGGAACAATACCCTTTATGTAACGTCACAGTAGAATGGGGAAAACACCGGGATGTCTTACCGATGGGTCTAATGTCCAATCTGATTGAAGAGTGTATTATTGGAACTGATTATGAACATTTCCATGAAATACTAGATTATGTTCGACAACCCAAACTGACACAGGATTGGTGGAAAGACGCTCCTTTTTCTGATAGCAGTATAGAAAGCCCCACAATCAGGAGGAAGTTATCCTGTAGAGAGAAACGAATAGAGAAATTGAATTACTTGGGAAAAGAGAGATCAGGATCGAACACCGGCATTATTGCAGAAACCCATGAAGTTCCTGTTAGTTTTCCCCAACAGCAAAGAATAGATCCTTCTCTCGCCCATGCCTGGAAGTCGGCCAGAGAAGAAGAAACCGAAGAGGTGGGTCCCTATTTCCTCATTAAGAAAAACCTCTTATATCGGATAACCACTACTGGTACCGGAGAACGTAAACAACAATTAGTGGTACCTGATCATTATAGAAATCAGGTCCTAACGATGGCCCATTGTCAACCCGGGGGAGGTCATTATGGGAGGGAAAAAAACAGAAGAATATCTTCTGAGACGGTTCTATTGGCCGGGAGTGTTTGCTCACATACGTAAATATTGTTCCCAGTGTCCCAGATGCCAACTTACTGAACCCGGCAGACCTAGGAAGGCACCGTTGATGCCCCTACCCATAATAGACGTCCCCTTCAGTAGGATAGGAATGGACCTGATTGGACCTGTAGTACCATCCACAAAGGGACAAACATATATCCTAGTCATGGTTGACTATGCCACCCGATACCCCGAGGCCGTTCCTTTAAAAAGTATGACAACTAAGACAGTGGCCCAGGCAATGATAAATCTTTTTTCCCGAGTTGGGTTCCCGCATGAAATACTTACCGACCAGGGGACTCCTTTTATGTCCACTCTTATGAAGCAAGTATGTAAGACCTTGGGTATTTCTCAAATCTGTACCTCGGTATATCATCCACAGACGGATGGACTAGTGGAACGATATAACCGAACAATAAAAACCTTACTAAAAAAATTGATGGAAGAGTCAGGGAGAGACTGGGATCAAAAATTACCCTTAGTATTATACGCCATCCGAACACATGAACAGTCCTCTACAGGCCATAGCCCATTTGAGCTGGTGTTCGGAAGACAGCCGAGATGTATTCTTGACATGGCCATCGAAACTTGGGAGGAAGAGGCAGAAGAAGGGGGAAGGCCCCTTCTAGAATATGCTCACAATTTGAGATCACAGTTACAAAGTCAATGGGACTCAGTCAAAGTAAAGATGGAACAAGCTCAAACCATTCAAAAACAATATTATGACCGAGGGAGCAAGTTACGGGTGTTACAACCAGGAGATCAGGTTTTGATAATGCGTCCAACCTCAGAACAAAAACTAATCGCCAAATGGCAGGGCCCCTATAAGATAATAAGAGCAGTATCTCCGGTTACCTACCTGGTTGAATTATCGCACACTCCCCAAAAATCACAGATTTATCACATAAATCTCCTTAAAAAATGGGAAGAACCAGACCCTTCAAACACTACCAGCGTATTGGCAGGATTCCTATGTCCCAATAACAAGTCAAGTATTGAGTTCTGTCCCACCGAACATAGTAACGGGGAAGAACTACCCACAGTAAATTAAACCTTAACAAAAGCCGAAAAAGAACAGGTATACAGCTTACTAGAACACTTCCGAGATTTTTTTTCAGCATTACCAGGCAAAACCACCTTGATAACCCATAGAATAAGAACCATACCAGGGAAAATTGTGCGGTTACGGCCGTATCGTATACCTGAGGCAAGAAAGCAGATTATGGAGGCTGAAATACAGAAAATGTTAGAACAAGGGGTGATTGAACCGTCCACTAGTCCCTGGTGCTCCCCGGTTGTTTTGGTACCAAAACCCGATGGCACTGTTAGATTCTGTATTGATTTCAGGAAGCTTAACGAAAACTCCATGTTTGACACATATCCGATACCCAGAGTTGATGACGTTTTAGAGAAATTAGGAAAAGCCAAATATATGACTACCTTAGATTTGACAAAAGGGTATTGGCAGATTCCCTTAGCCACTGAAGATAAAGAGAAAACAGCGTTTGCCACCCAGTCTGGTATTTATCAGTTTACGGTGCTTCCCTTTGGTCTCCATGGAGCACCAGCTACATTCCAGAGGTTAATGGATAAACTCTTAAATCCCTTCCAGTCTTTTGCAGCAGCCTACCTAGACGATGTAGTGATTTTTAGTGAAACCTGGAATGATCATCTAAAACATTTATACCAGATTTTCCACACACTTATCACCGCTGGATTAACTGCCAATCCTAAAAAGTGCATCATAGGAACACCCGACATATCATACTTGGGCTACAAAATTAGTCAAGGGAATCTAAAACCTCAAACAAAAAAAGTAGAGGCCATACTTCATGCACCTAAACCGACAACAAAGAAAGAGTTACGATCCTTCCTAGGGTTAGTAGGCTACTATTGAAGATTCATACCGGATTATTCTACACTAGCCGCCCCTCTCACGGACCTACTGTCTAAGTCACATCCTAATAGGCTAGCGCCCTTTTCGGATCAACAGAACACCAGTTTTGAACAACTAAAATCCTTCCTAACCAAAGATCCCATTCTCCGATGCCCGGATTTTTCAAAACCTTTCCATCTCTATACTGATGCCTCAGATGTGGGTTTAGGGGGAGTGTTGGCCCAACCCGATGGGGACGGTAGGGATCATCCGGTAGTATACGTCAGTAGGAAATTGTTTCCCCGGGAACAACACTATCCGACCATTGAAAAAGAATGTCTGGCCATAAAATGGGCCGTGGATACATTACAATATTACCTTCTAGGACGTCCCTTCATACTTTTTACCGATCATGCTCCCCTCACGTGGTTATCTGCCCATAAGGATACCAATTCCCGGATTTTAAGATGGTTCCTTGAACTGCAACCATTTTCCTTTCAGGTCCGTCACATCCCAGGTCACCAACAGGCCCCAGCTGACTATTTATCTCGTTATCCAGACACTGCTACGGTCCTCGAGCAGGACCTTTCATGGGGAGAGGTATGTAGTCGGGTGATCCCGGCTACAAGCGAGCCGAATGACGTATCGGCCGAGGCCGATACGTCATTTCCGCGTCTTCCCGTTGCCGGGGAGACGCGGTCCGAGAGCGGCAGGCGGGACGGCGTTGCCCGGGAAACGACGTCAGTTTCCCGGGCTGGGCTGCCTAAAGAGGGAGACGCGCTGGGAAGGGGAGACAGAGGAGAAGTGGAGAGGACCACGGAGACAGCGAGGCACGGAAAGACCGAGGCAGAACAGAAGACCAGGAGAGAAGCTGATGAGGAGCTGGAGGAGAGAGGGAGAGAAGAAGAGCCCCAGAGCCTGGAACCAGGAGACCAGCAGGAGGAACACTACCAATCCAGCCACGACCCTGGAGGGTCGTGGCTAAACAAGGTACGGTCCATTTGGACTAAAAGAAGGGAAATTGGAGGGAAAGGGACTGGGGAGGGGTCATAGAGGAGGGTTGGAAAGGGAGGTAGAGGGAAGGGCACTATAAATAGCTCACCAGTGTCACTTATTCCTACACTAGAAAAATAGTTGTGGTCACACTATTTCCCTAAAACACTCCTCACCAGCACCAACCCCCTCCTTTCGTGTGTACCACCTCCCAGTCCAGAGATAAGAGAAAAGGGAAGAGTCCCAAGTAAAAATCCATACTTACCTTCGCATTTTCCCTTCTATTTTCGGCATCCACCCGGACTCCGACGAGCGAGCGAGGCAGACTGGTCACCTGTAAAACAAGAAGCAAGAACATATAATCACAAACCTGGGAAAAGATATGGAAGAAGAAAAAAGCGACTAAGAAAGACTATAATACTTGTGGTTTGGTTGCACATACCCTACTTTCCGCCTAACTAAAACCAAAAATAATAAACCACTTACCCCTAACTAAACAACGCTTCAGTGGTCTTTATACTGTTCGACCTGCGACATACACATTCTCCCAAGACTACCACTCTCCCTCCCCGGAAAATCTTTATGACCAATGTAACTAGATCTAACTCTCAGGGGGGGAGGAAAGGGGAGGATTCCCTGATTAACAAAGTTGCCCATAGTATTCGCCATAGCAGAGGATGTCTTTCAGTAATTAGGAAAGATATTCTTAGGGCCAGACGACACCGGTCCAAGAGCTCACTGTCCGATTTATCGAGCTCCTCCTAGTAAACGGGCAGTTAGCCTACGACTTAGTAGCATTAGACCAAAGAACTAACCCCCCCGGGTGGGTCCACCATACAGTTTAAACTCGAGCCACACATTCCACTTTGTGTGCCACCCTCCCTAGTGGCTCTAGACCAAGACACTGTCTGTTCCATGATTGATTGACCATCCGAGATTCAGGTGCAGGCTCCCCACGTTAGACCTAATAGTAGCATAAGCTCTAACAATTGTGCCCGCACCGATAGTCACCCAGCGGTCATTGCTTACCAGACACACAGGACGGTCTCTACCGCTTCCCCCAACATCACCTCACTAGTCACCCCAGATCTCCAGGTAAACCTGCTCCCACTATCCAACTCCCCGACCACCGGCCAGAAAGTAAAGATTGTCTCATGGAATGTGGCAGGCATAAAATCCAAGCTTCCCTTACTGCACTGGAACCTTTTCATCAACCAATACGATATATGTATCTTCCAGGAGACCAGGCTAATCAAACCTGCCCATAAACCTGGCTATGCAACCTACCACATTACCGCCACTCCCAGCAAGGCGGGCCACCCATCGGGGTCTCCTAATTTGGGTAAAAATCGCACTACAGTGTGTAGTGAATCAGATACCCACCAACACCCCTGACATCCTTGGTATTAGCCTCAAGGGAACAGGGCCCACTGCAATTGGGTGAAAGAACCTCCAAACATGCCCTTTTTGTAGCGGGGACTTTAATACCACCTTTGAACCCCTTGGTCTGGACCATATGGGTGATTTCAGGGAAGAAGACACTTGGCACATACCCAGGTTGGAGCTCCCCCCCATTAAGAAGTGGCACTCGGCCGCCCTCCAGCTTAATGCCCTGACCCTCAGCTAAGGTCTGAGGGCTGTAAATGGAAGAACCAAATCGGATAAGCATGCTACCCACACGTTCACTGGTTCACAGGGGAAGAGCCGCATCAACTATATATTGATGGACCATAGATATTGGCACTTGGTTGATGACATGGTAGTCCGGACCCGAACGGACAGTGACCACAATCCACTCTGTCTCAGTTTAGAGTCACCATGGGGCAGGGCGCCCCCGACAACAACCACTACCCAAGTAGCCAAAGTGGTACAGGCTGAGAACAACAGACGGCGACTCAGATGGAACAATGTGGTCTTGCGAGACGACATTCTCTCTTCCATCGATTTGGACCTGACACTTTGTGTATCATTGATATCTACGATGGAAGATGATGTGGGAAGCTGTTCCTCCCTACTCAATGTTCACACTGAGTTTTTCCAAAGATTGGAACAGCTCCTATCCCTGCCAGCTGCCCACGATTCCGGCAGTGCTTCTCCCCGCGAGGGGGTTAATTAGTAGAATCGGGACTGCCAGCTGGCACGAACAAGGCTAATTAGCGCAATCAAACATAAGGATGTCGCCCGAGTTAGGGCTCTGCTGAACCAATACAAACAGATGCAGAACAAGGCCAGGAAGGACTGGGAGGAGGAAAGATGGAGCCTCCTGAGGGCTACATGTGAACGCAGGGACTCCAGATCTTTTTGGGCCCTAATTAGCTAAAGAAACTTGAAGGGAGCCCCTGCAATTGGCAAGAACATCCTGCCCTCAGATTGGTTCCACCATTTGAACTCTCTCTATAATGTCGAAAGCCAACTCGTAACCATCTCAGCCCAACCCCAGCCGAGTACCATCTATGGGGATTGTCTGTTCAACTTGGGAGACATCAGAGAACCAATTAACAACATAGTTCGATTGAAAGCTGCTGGCCCTGATGGCATCCCTGGAGATCTCTTCCTTTACAACATCAACAAATGGGCCAAGAACATTCTCCTTCTATCCAATGCAATTGTCAGGGGAGCTCCCATTCCTGAGTCCTGGAGGGGTGCCAAGGTAACACCCATTTATAAGAAAGGCGACAGGTCCCTACCTGCCAACTATAGGCCCATTAGCCTTATAGATACAGTCCAAAAGGTATTCTGTCGTGCACTACTATTGAAAATCCAACATTGGATCAATGAGAACGGCATTTTATCACTACTCCAGGCTGGCTTTAGGTCCAAAACAAGCACCATAGATCAGGTGTTCAGGTTTCTGCTCTTGTATTGGAAGGTCGTAGTGATAGGGAAGGGGAGTCTCTATGTAGCCTTCATCAAAAATCTAAATCAGCATTCGATCTGGTCCCTAGAGGTAAACTTTGGGAGGTCCTCAAGGGGATGGGTATGCCCCAAGGGCTTCTGACCACAACAATCTGACTACACGAGGCCGACTATGCAAAAATACGCTGGGGGAACCAGGGCGATCTCACCAATCCAAGTAGTAAGGGGAGTTCAGCAGGGCTGCATACTAGCTCCCACTCTTTTTTCCCTTTATTTGAATCAGGTCATCGATCATCTCACCTCGCAGCCCTCTGATGCACCAGCCCTAGGCAACGATAAGATCACAACACTTTTGTTTGCAGATGATACCCTGATAGTATTCGAAAACCCTGATGGGCCTCCAATCCTCGCTGAATCAATTTAATGACTTCTGCTCCATGAGAGGCCTAGAAATAAGCACCTCTAAAACCAAGTTCATGGTCATGGACCCCCACAGGTCACATGGGGGAAGCTTTTCCTAGGTGGGTCCACACTAGAACTAGTCAACACCTTTGATTACCTGGAGATCAAACTATCAGACTCAATGTCCTGGAAAGCCCATCTCAACTCCACATCATTAAAATTCGTCCAGTTAGTGGGTGTCCTTTTAAGGGAGCACCATGCCTCATCATCACGACCAATAGCTGCTGCTCTCCACATTTATAACATGAAGTCTGTTAGCGCAGCTCTATACGGGGCTGAACTCTGGGGCTTCGAGGATGTAAGGGAACTCACCTGTATAGAGAATATGTTTATGAGAGACCTCACCTCTCTGCCCCCAAGCACCCCGCTTCTTCCTCTGCACATGGATCTGGCCCGCAAACCTCTAGGCGCCATAGCTGGTCTTAGGCCGCTGCTGTTCTGGAGGAGAATCATGGCAACTCCCGAACTTTCTCCCTATGTCACCACATTTAGGGAGTTTACTCTTTGGATACCTCCAACAAGATCAGGTGGATTCACTCAGTTAAGTCAGCATTGATTGCCATTGAGATAGGAAACTGATGGAATTTTCCACACACAGGGCCACCACCGACCAAAAGAAGAGTGAAGTCCTGCTATTGGTGAGTGGGTATCCCAGTCCATAACTCGCTCGCTCTCACTAGGGCGTCTATCTAGAGAGTTTCTGGACTTCAAATCTACCTGGTCGCTAGAACCTTACCTGGACTGCATTTTAGATCCGACCGATAGGAAGCTCTATATGCAGTTCAGATTTGGTTCCCTCCCTCTTAATACCTTTACCAGCAGATGACAAAACAAGGCCCCAAGCAACAACTAATGCCCCTGCTGTACCCTGTACCAGGAGTCAACTGCCCATGTCTTCTTTGTTTGTCCATCCTACGCTCATCAACGAAGGAAATGGCTCACACCAACTCGAGATCATGCTGTGGCCATGAGAATCTTAAAATCAGACTCCAGTCCGCCATTGCCATTGCAGTTGCCAAATGTCTCGGGGGAATGTGGTGCACCAGAAGGAAATTGACTAAAATAGTCTAGCCCCAAGTCTTTGTAGTTATACATGTCTATCTTTGTCCTAATACTGTGTTACGCCATATTCTTTTTATTGTACTGCATTTCGTGCACTATTATTTTTCTTATTTATTTCAAACTAACCTATTTTATGAATTCTAACCCATTATTTATTGTGGAGCTATGCGACTTTTATGGCACTGGATGCCGAATAAAGTTTTATGATGATATACATATATATATATATTATTGTTAGGAACAAGTTTCTATAGAAAATGCTGTTTTTTACTTGCCTATATCTTTGGCGTCGCTTGACAAATCTTCCCAAAAAAGTGGCGGCTGAAATAAAAAAGGTGTCCAATGTTAATTCCCATAGAAAACTTGAAAAGCGATAGCGCCAAAACCACGAGACAGTATTGCTCCAAATGTGGCAGAAAGGTAGCTCCTGGTCCAGAAAGAGCCTCTTTTGTAATTTGGTGTAAGTCCGTCTAGTCGTTTTTGATAAATTAATGATAATCCAAATTTGTAAATATATATAGAGACGAGAAGGATTAACGTGCGATCTGATTGGCTGTCAACACTTCAACAAGGGAGTGCTGGAAGCCATGTTGGGACTTGGCTTGAGCCATAAAAAATGTAAAATGAATATGTAAAAAAAAAAAATAAAGGGCCCAGGGTAGAGGCACCCTGACCCTTTAGCTCTGGTAATGGTAAATGCGCTTTGTCGTTTCTAAGCCCCCAGGTGAGCCAAGTCATGGGTGCATTGATTATTGGTAATTGGTAGCCGCCCGCCCCCCATAATCCTGGGGACTGCCACTTCCCTGGGGTGAGGCAGAAAATATATGTGGGGGACGCATGGCCCCTGCGCCCCAGGGATCACCACCTCTCTGGGCCTAAATGTTTTATTTGTGTAGGGGAGGCCCATCGGCCTCTCCCACACCCCCCAGGGACCACAACCACCCGGGTCTTTAATCAATTGAAACACAGGGTCACCCAGCCGTCCCGGTATCCCCTTGGACCACCACCTCACAGGGGCTATAATAAAAATAATGATGGGGGTCCATTTGAGACCCCCATATCCTGGGGGTCCACCACTTCCCTAGGCCATTGTTTATAGGAGGGGATCAATGATGGCACTGGAGACCACCACCCCCCCAGGGCCTGCTCCTGCTATGTTCCGGGGTGCCCACCCCCAGGACATAGCTGTTTGCTTTTCCTTGGTGTCAGATAGGTCCCACTGTCAGAAAGCAGAGTTTTTATCTTTTTTCCCTGCATGTAGATATGTGTGCAGGGAAGACAGATGTGAACATTGCTCCAGCAAGCAGGGATATTCTATTAAAAGCAGCTAATTGTTTGCTGGAGCAATGCCGGGTCACGCAGGAGGCCATGAGGCTCCCCCACAGTTCCATATAGCTCTTTTTTTTTTTTTTTTTTCCTCATTCAGCCCCACTTACTGAAATCCCTCTTCGTTCTTGTAACCTTTTCGCCCTCTTGCCTAAGAAGAGAGAGTCAAGTCAGGGGGTGCACCTTTGTCTCTCCTGGTCCGCCTAGACAGACCTACCAAGGCTTCACACGGTGCTTAATCATTGGACTGAGGCAAAAGAAAAACTCAATTGTGCAATTTCCCATAGATACCCCTCAGTGAAGTTTAACAGGAAAACAAATTTAGACGGTTCTCTGCCGATTTTACTAATGGTGCCCACATTTCTACGTTTTTCTTTGGGCCCTGCACATTTAGATCCATATTTGCCACACGGAGAGCAGCGTTCAACCAGTCAGTATAGCTCGGCGGGTGCTCCTTCAGCCATTTTTTACAAATTTCATTCCGTCCCAACACAATTACATAGAACAAAAATGCACGATTAGTTTTATTCACTCTTTTCCATATCCCCTCATCCTGGAGCTGCCCAAAAATAATTAATGGTAGTGATACATTGATTTTCCAGCCTAACATAGATGATAACGCCCTAAAAACCTCCTCCCAAAACAACCGAACAAAAGGGCAGTCCCAGAACATATGTATATCTGTTGCTCCTAGCCCACCACATTTCGGGCACTTAATCTCCTCCCCCTTCTTAAATTTGGAAAGTTTTGCTGGAGATATGTATGCTCTATGTAGAGTATAAAGATGATTTTTTCTTAGTGGAGCCGGCTTCACTACTTCATACAGTGTCATGCACGACTTCCTCCACCATAACCCAATCTTGTCGCCTAACATCACCTTGCCCCATAATTTGCTTGGTAGGTCAAAGTTCTCATCCAGAATTTCTAATATTTCCCAATACCAAGCCGCCACCTTCTTCCCTGAAGCCGAAACTGCCAGGTCTAGAAAAGAGTCCTCAAAAACATTTACCACTCCTAATCCTTCCTTAGTTACTTTCTCCCACTGTCTTATCTGTAAATATTTTAACCTAGACAGAGAACCATCCGTAATTCTTACCAATTCATCCCAAGGAAGTAGAGTACCTTCTCGCGCAATCTCCCCCCACCTTTCCACACCTGCCTTTTTAAGTGGTAATACGAGAATATCCTGGAAACATTCTGGGGTGCCCGGGGAGTCCCAGATAGGGGCCTGATAACTATAATAGTGTACACCCAGCTGCTGCCTCAACTGATACCAGCTCCTTGCCATTCCTTGCAGCACTTTTAGTTTAACTTTTTTGAAAAATATAGGGTCACCAAATTTAAATAAAAATGACTGTAAGCCCCCTTTTTCAGACAACACCATAGCTTTATACATTCTGCCTACTGCTGAGTCGTCTGGGGATATAAACAGCAAACTTGAGTTCTTAAACAAAAAAGCCCACGCATAATATGCCAAATCAGGAAGAGCCAATCCTCCTTTTTCCCTCCTTCTACGTAGCTTTTTCCATGATATCCTCGGCCCCTTTGAGTTCCAAATGAAACTACTTATTGCTTGTTGCATTTTATCTAGATGCACCTTGTGCATTGCCAAGGGTATAGCTGAAAACACAAAGTTCCATTTGGGCAGAATAAACATCTTAATTAGATTTGTCCTCCCCAGAATCGTCAAAGGGAGATATACCCATTTTTGTAGCATAATTTTACATTCGGCTAATAACCTTAGAGCATTCCTCTCTGCTAAATCCTTCACGTTTTGAGTCACTAGAATACCCTGCTTAATTGTTGTTGGCCCACCCTCCATATTCCACTGCATAATTTCTGTTTTCCCCGCATTAATCCGGTACCCTGATATCCTTCCGAATTGTTCAGCCAGATCTTTAACTGTATTAAAAGCAAGGGGCAGGTTATTAGTATATATTAATACATCGTCTGCATATAAAGAAATTTTCTTTTCCCAGCCATTGCAGCAGAAGGGTGGGATAAGAGGGTTTTGTCTGATTTTTCTGGCAAATGGCTCAATATATAGATTAAACAATACCGGGGACAAGGGGCAACCCTGCCTCGTACCTCTTGAGATAGTGATAGGACCCGTAAGTTTACCGTTCACCAAAATCTTAGCATAAGGGGAAGTATAAATCCGATCGATTATACTACAAAACTTTGAGCCTAAATTGGCCCGCCTCAAAACTGATTTAAAAAAATTCCAATTAACTTGGTCAAAAGCCTTCATTGCATCTAACATCATAACTGCCAAAGGCGACCCAAACGTTGTGGCCATATCTATTGCCCCGATCAATTCAAAGGTTAATTCATGCAAATATCTACCTTTTGAAAACCCTTTTTGATCGGGGTGCACTAGAGTATTCACTGTCTTACTCAGCCTATCCGCAAGAAGCTTAGCCAACAGTTTATAATCGCTGTTCAACAATGATATAGGCCTATATGAGGCACACTTTGCTGGGTTTTTACCCGGTTTCAAAATTAGGGAGATCACTGCTTCATTCCATGAAAGAGGAATATCATTACCAAACTCCAGGATCCCTCCAAACAATTCTGTCACCACTGGGATAACTAAATCCTCTAGTGCCTTATAAACTTCCACTGGGATACCATCCGGGCCTGGCGCCTTACCCGATTTACTACTAATCAGGGTTCTCCTAATTTCCTCAGCTGTTATTGGGGCGTTCAATACTTCCTTCTCCTGCAGGGATAAACCTAAGAATCCATCAGCCCCTAACCAATCCGTCACCATACCTTCATTCACCTCCAACTTTTCCGAATACAGATTCGAAAATAAGTTTCGAAAAGCCGATTCTATTGCCGCCCCATCTATTGTTTTTTCACCTGAATGCCCCACTTCAACTTCCTTAATGTAATTCCTAATTCGATCCGCTTTGCCTTTCCAAGCTAGCAACTTCCCCGCATTTTCCCCGTATTCAAATTGGGCCAATTTGCTTGCTTCCCATTTGCTTTGAATTCTTCCCTGTAGTATCTTTTCCAACTGACTTCTCAACCCCTCCCAGCTAGACCTCACAGTCTCCGTCTCTCCTGCTTCAATTATTTTCGCTTTACATTTTAGCAGTTCCTGCTCCAATGCATAAATCTCTTCTTTCAACCGTTTATGTTTCTGGCTGGAACAACTCCTTAATTCCCCGCGGATGACTGCTTTAAACGTGTCCCATACTACAAATAAGGGAGCGGAGCCCAAATTTACACTAAAAAAGAATTCAGCTTCCTTACGCAACTTTAGCAACACCTCTTGATCTAATAACAATGTTCGATCAATCGTCCACCGACCACTACAACTTGTCTGACAAAAGCACATGTTTAAAACCACCGCAGAATGATCTGATAAATGCGAGGGCAGATACGCAATATTCTTCACCTCCTCTCTCAAACGCATGTCCAATAAAAAATAATCAATTCGCGACGCATGTCTGTACTTTTTATTGAAGAAAGAGAAGTCCTTACTGTTCCCCGCCCTTTGCCTCCAAATATCGCACAAACCAAATTCCTTCATCATCCTCCTTAAATACTGTTGTGACTTAGGTGTACCTCATGATTTACAGTTATGTCTATCTAGCTCATTGTCTAGTACTACATTGAAATCACCCATCAAAATAACCGGATCCGAAAATTCCAGAAGCTGAGAGAAAAGCTGCTTTAAGGGTTCTATATCGTCGTGGTTAGGCCCGTAGTATCCTGCTAATACCAGATTCCGACCTCTAAATTGTGTTTTAACTATTACCCATCGCCCTGCTAAGTCTGATCTAGAGTCCAGGATTATTACACCCCCCTGCTGTACATGTTTAACTAAAATTAACACACCTTTATTATGATAGCTGTGATCTGTGCATGCAAATGTTTGCACCCATCTTAGTTTTTGTATTATATTAGTACACTCCACCTTTGTAAGATGTGTTTCCTGCAGAACTAAAATTTGTGCCGTGGAATCCTTCAAATACTGTAATATTCGTTCCCTTCTTCCTCGCACCCTTAAGCCATTAACATTCCATGAAAGAATTTGTAGTGGCATATTCAGCACCCTCTGACCTCCCCACCTACTAGCCATCTATCAATCTTAAATAACAAATAGTTGGGCTGAACGAGGCACTACTTTTTACTTTCTTCCAATCTCCCCACCCCAACCCTACAACTCCCCCCCTCCCTACGCTCTTCCCCCCCACCCCTACCCGTGGAGAACCCCCCCCAACTAAGGACCATGCTGATCCAAATTTTAGAGCGCCCCCAGGTTCCTAGGAGAGTTTCGCCATTGCGCATTACACGCAGCCTTATTCAGTAGCCTGCTCATTTTTAACCACAGCCAATAATTCATCTGCTTCACTAATGTCTCTAATGTTGTACATTTTGTTGTTATACATAACTCTAAGGAAAGCTGGGAATTTCAGCTGAACCGAAACCCCCAAAGATCTGAAAATCTCCAAACGTTTCCCCAACTCCCACTGCCTATCCATAGTCGCCCTGGATATGTCAGATCTAATCTCGAACACAATATCCTTCACTCATAAAGACTTCAATTTCAATGCTCTAGATAAAATCTTTTCTTTCATCTGGTATGACAGAAAGTTTATCAAAATTTTCCGAGGTCTACTGCTATTTGTTCGTAGCTTAAAGGGGTCACGGTGGATTCTCTGAATATCCTTCCCAATTTCATCCTCGGTTTCCTCTAGATCCACCGCTGATTTGATTAATGACACTACAAAAGCTTTAAGATCGCTCCCTTCCGTGCCTTCCGGCACTTTTCAACAGTTTTAGATTATTCCTTCTAGAATAGTTTTCCATCTGCTCCACCCTGTTTTTTAGAGCCAGTTCGCTCCTCTTCAAAGTCTCGATCTCGCCCTTATGCTGTACCAGCTCCTCCTTCATACCCCCCATCGCTTCTTCCAGGGCCTGCGTTCTTACCATTACGCCATCAATTTTTTTTCTCCAAATTAGCACACACCTCTATTATCTCCCCTTGATTTACTTCCGAGTTCGCAAAGCCCTTTTTAACATCCTCAGAAATAGACAAAATTAAAGCCTCCAAAGAAGCACTCAATAAGGGGGGGGGTCCCCGAGGCAGCCTGAGAGGGCTCCGGCGCTACCGTCTTAGATGCGAAGTCTTGAACTCCTACAAGGCTATCATTTGGAGTCTGAACTAACACTGGGGCCATCTGTTCTTCTCCTAGCCCTGGCAGGGGGGACCTCGCCCCCTCCCTGCTCTCACCCATAATGTTTTCCACCTGCCTAGTGGTAACTTCCGTTGCAACTCTAACCTGCCCGGGGATAAGTGTAACTACCTCCGGTCTCACTTTGAAGAAGGACCTTAGAGAGGGCGTCAGCTTATCTCTACCTTTAAGTTTACTCTCTCCTGCTTTCCCCCCCCACACTCCTGGCTCCTTCCCCGGATTTAAATCTCAATTTTTTTTTTTTTTACCGATCCTCCCTTCTCCTTTGCCGGAACCAAGTTATCCTGGGGCAGCTGAACCGTCCCCTCCACTCTTGTTAAGGGGAGCAGGGGAGCAGGAGACACGCCCCCCTCCCCACTCTGCCTCACCGTCTTCTTCCTGGCGTTTTTCTACGGAATCTCCTTGGGCTGCTCAACCCACCGCCACTTCTCAGATGCAGCTCCAGACGCTCTGGTGTTACAACTACCGCTATTCCCCCGAAGGGGAATTCGCGCTACGTTGTTACGGGTCCGGCGCAGCTCCAGCGCGGCCCGATACCACCAGACAGCCCCCGCTGTCCTCCAAATTTCCTCGGATGTAGTTAATTGCGGCGCGCACATTCGTGTGCTTTTGCGACCGCCACTCGCTCCGCCGCTCGGCTGCCGCGGCTGCCGCAACCTGCCACGCCCCCAGGGAACCGGAACGGGAAGCGCTCTAGCGCGCTACGCGACCTGCGTAGCCCGCCATGTTCTCCGAAATCCCCGTCACTCATATATATAGCTCTTAAATTTTTTTGTAACTGTTTTTTTTGCCCTTTCTGGACTATTTGGACCTCGGGGTGATCCTCCAGGCCTACCCCGTGGTCCCACCTGATAGTTTATTTATTTTGCTTTTCTGACCATATAGCTCTTAAAGGTCAGAAAAGCAAAAGAAATAAACTATCAGGTGGGACCACGGGGTAGGCCTGGAGGATCACCCCGAGGTCCAGATAGTCCGGAAAGGGCAAAAAAACAGTTACAAAAAAATAAGAAGCCTAATGGTGAAGGTCACAGACCTTCACAGTGAGAGTTGAGGGTGTAATTTCTTTTCAACTGCAAATGTTTAAGGCTCATACTGAAAGGTGATCTTACACTTTTTAATTGACAAATGCATTTTTCTTTTCAATTTGTGCCAAAATATCTAATTCTAACTATGTCATCCATCAAATCCTAAAAACTCTCTATTTCTCTCCCTCTCACGCTCTTTCTCTCTCTCTCTCTTTCAATCGCTTTCTCCCATTCACACACCCACTCAGACCCTTACGCACCCACTCACAGACCCACACAGACTCTCACACAGCCACTCACAGACCCACTGATACCCTCATGCAGCCACTCACAGAACTGCCCAGACGCTGACACACCCACTAAGACACTGATTCACGTGATCTCACACCCGGACAGGGACAGATACTTTCACCCTATTACACCTATTTTCACACCCAGAGAGATAGGCTGCGGCCAACTCCTGATGCAGACAACCAAAGGGTAATGTGCAGAGTTGGGTTGGGTAGTTATGGGGGTTTGGCCCAGCGACTGTCTGCAAGCCAGACTCTGCGGGCAACCTCTGCTGCAAACGGGTAAAGACTGTGCACAGTACAAAGTTTGGTGCTTATAGGGGGTTGGCCACAAGCCAGGCCCTGTGGCCAATCATCGGTGGTGATTGGATTGATGTATAGTGCTGAAACTTACTATGGCCCTCATTACAACTCTGGCGGTCGGTGATAAAGTGGCGGTAATGGCACCAACAGGCCGGCGGTAAAAAAAAATGGAATCACGACCATGGCGGAAACCGTCAACACAGACAGCCACTTTAACACTCCGACCGCCACGGCGGTAGAAACAAACACTGCCGCAGTAACTGCCAACAGACAGGTGGAAGACAATGTACCACCCACACTATTACAAGGCACCAATCCGCCAGATTTTCCGGGGCAGTACCAACGCCATAAAAACCACAGCGGAAACAATACTTGGAAGGGAAACCACTCACCTCTCGACACCCAATGAGGAACCAGGACGCCATGGAGCCCATGCACAGGTCCTGCCCGTGATGGTTTACCTCCTCATCTACCAGGAACATCAAAGACGGCGGCGACGACGATGGTGAGTACTGAACCTAGCACACAGGGGAGGGGAGGAGGGAAAAGAGAGTGACACACGCATGCAACTCCCGCTACCCTACCCCCCACCCACAAGAACACACACACATCCAATAACATCACAGATACACCCCGTCACCCCCTGGAAGAACGCAAGGACCAAATAAAATGAGTTTAACAAATGTAATAATCGAACTATCAGATAGCCCAAGATAACTTTAAATCATCAGTATATACAAATATTTACAGCAAGTACACAAGTCCGTACACTGTCCCATTAAATGTCCGTGGACCAGTGGTCCCAAAAAAGCATGGGCGAAGCCCACACATGACACCTGCCTAAAAATGGAGAGAACACTGCAGGGGCATCAGGTGGGAAAAAATCAGCCACCCAGGGGAAGGGGAGAGGGGGCACCTCAGCCCGGACGATGGGACGCCACTGCTCCTCGATGGGGCTCCATGCCCATTGCTTTCTCCTGGGAGTGCAAAGCAGCAGTCTCTCAAGTCCCTCAAGTGGGTTCACGGCCCACTGCTTGGTCCTGGGGAGTGCAAAGCCACAGTCTCTAAAGTCTCTCAAGTGGGTTCAACGCCCTCTGCTTGCTCCTGGGGAGTGCAAAGCCACAGTCTCTCAAGTCTCTAAAGTGGGTGGTTTGCCCACTGCTTGGACCTGGGGAGTGAAAAGCCACACTCTCTCAAGTCTCTCAAGTGGGTTCACTGCCCACTGCTTGCTCCTGGGGAGTGCAAAGCCACAGTCTCTCAAGTCTCTCAAGTGGGTGATTTGCCCACTGCTTGGTCCTTGGGAGTGCAAAGCCACAGTCTCTCAAGTCTCTCAAGTGGGTTCACTACCCACTGCTTGCTCCTGGGGAGTGCAAAGCCACAGTCTCTCAAGTCTCTTAAGTAGGTTCACTGCCCACTGCTTGGTCCTGGGGAGTGCAAAGCCACAGTCTCTCAAGTCTCTCAAGTGGGTTCACTTCCCACTGCTTGCTCCTGGGGAGTGCAAAGCCACAGTCTCTTAAATCTCTCAAGTGGGTGGTTTGCCCTCTGCTTGGCCCTGGGGAGTGCAAAGCCACAGTCTCTCAAGTCTCTCATGTGGGTTCACTGCCCACTGCTTGCTCCTGGGGAGTACAAAGCCACAGTCTCTCAAGTCTGTCAAGTGGGTGGTTTGCCCACTGCTTGGTCCTGGGGTGTGCAAAGCCACAGTCTCTCAAGTCTCTCAAGTGGGTTCACTGCCCACTGCTTGGTCCTGAGGAGTGAAAAGCCACAGTCTCTCAAGTCTCTCAAGTGGGTTCACTGCCCAAAGCTTGCTCCTGGGGAGTGCAAAACCACAGTCTCTCAAGTCTCTCAAGTAGGTTCAGTGCCCACTGCTTACTCCTGGGGTGTGCAAAGCCACAGTCTCTCAAGTCTCTCAAGTGGGTGGTTTGCCCACTGCTTGGACCTGGGGAGTGCAAAGCCACACTCTCTCAAGTCTCTCAAGTGGGTTCACTGCCCACTGCTTGCTCCTGGGGAGTGCAAAGCCACAGTCTCTCAAGTATGTCAAGTGGGTGGTTTGCCCACTGCTTGGACCTGGGGAGTGAAAAGCCACACTCTCTCAAGTCTCTCAAGTGGGTTCACTGCCCACTGCTTGCTCCTGGGGAGTGCAAAGCCACAGTCTCTCAAGTCTCTCAAGTGGGTGATTTTCCCACTGCTTGGTCCTTGGGAGTGCAAAGCCACAGTCTCTCAAGTCTCTCAAGTGGGTTCACTCCCCACTGCTTGCTCCTGGGGAGTGCAAAGCCACAGTCTCTCAAGTCTCTCAAGTAGGTTCACTGCCCACTGCTTGGTCCTGGGGAGTGCAAAGCCACAGTCTCTCAAGTCTCTCAAGTGGGTTCACCTCCCACTGCTTGCTCCTGGGGAGTGCAAAGCCACAGTCTCTCAAGTCTCTCAAGTGGGTGGTTTGCCCGCTGCTTGGTCCTGGGGAGTGCAAAGCCACAGTCTCTCAAGTCTCTCATGTGGGTTCACTGCCCACTGCTTGCTCCTGGGGAGTACAAAGCCACAGTCTCTCAAGTCTGTCAAGTGGGTGGTTTGCCCACTGCTTGGTCCTGGGGTGTGCAAAGCCACAGTCTCTCAAGTCTCTCAAGTTGGTTCACTGCCCACTGCTTGGTCCTGAGGAGTGAAAAGCCACAGTCTCTCAAGTCTCTCAAGTGGGTTCACTGCCCACTGCTTGCTCCTGGGGAGTGCAAAGCTATAGTCTCTCAAGTGGGTTCAGTGCCCACTGCTTACTCCTGGGGAGTGCTAAGCCACAGTCTCTCAAGTCTCTCAAGTGGGTGGTTTGCCCACAGCTTGGACCTGGGGAGTGCAAAGCCACACTCTCTCTAGTCTCTCAAGTGGGTTCACTGCCCACTGCTTGCTCCTGGGGAGTGCAAAGCCACAGTCTCTCAAGTCTCTCAAGTCTCTCAAGTGGGTGATTTGCCCACTGCTTGGTCCTTGGGAGTGCAAAGCCACAGTCTCTCAAGTCTCTAAAGTGGGTTCACTGCCCACTGCTTGCTCCTGGGGAGTGCTAAGCCACTGTCTCTCAAGTCTCTCAATTGGGTTCAAAGCCCACTGCATGGTCCTGAGGAGTGAAAAGCCACATTCTCTCAAGTCCCTCAAGTGGGTTCACGGCCCACTGCTTGGTCCTGGGGAGTGCAAAGCCAAAGTCTCGCAAGTCTCTCAAGTGGGTGGTTTGCCCACTGCTTGGACCTGGGGAGTGAAAAGCCACAGTCTCTCAAGTCCCTCAAGTGGGTTCACGGCCCACTGCTTGGTCCTGAGGAGTGAAAAGCCACAGTCTCTCAAGTCCCTCAAGTGGGTTCACGGCCCACTGCTTGGTCCTGGGGAGTGCAAAGCCACAGTCTCTAAAGTCTCTCAAGTGGGTTCACCGCCCACTGCTTGCTCCTGGGGAGTGCAAAGCCACAGTCTCTCAAGTCTCTCAAGTGGGTGGTTTGCCCACTGCTTGGACCTGGGGAGTGAAAAGCCACACTCTCTCAAGTCTCTCAAGTGGGTTCACTGCCCACTGCTTGCTCCTGGGGAGTGCAAAGCCACAGTCTCTCAAGTCTCTCAATTAGGTTCACTGCCCACTACTTGGTCCTGGAGAGTGCAAAGCCACAGTCTCTAAAGTCTCTCAAGTGGGTTCACCGCCCACTGCTTGCTCCTGGGGAGTGCAAAGCCACAGTCTCTCAAGTCTCTCAAGTGGGTGATTTGCCCACTGCTTGGTCCTTGGGAGTGCAAAGCCACAGTCTCTCAAGTCTCTCAAGTGGGTTCACTCCCCACTGCTTGCTCCTGGGGAGTGCAAAGCCACAGTCTCTCAAGTCTCTCAAGTAGGTTCACTGCCCACTGCTTGGTCCTGGGGAGTGCAAAGCCACAGTCTCTCAAGTCTCTCAAGTGGGTTCACCTCCCACTGCTTGCTCCTGGGGAGTGCAAAGCCACAGTCTCTCAAGTCTCTCAAGTGGGTGGTTTGCCCGCTGCTTAGTCCTGGGGAGTGCAAAGCCACAGTCTCTCAAGTCTCTCATGTGGGTTCACTGCCCACTGCTTGCTCCTGGGGAGTACAAAGCCACAGTCTCTCAAGTCTGTCAAGTGGGTGGTTTGCCCACTGCTTGGTCCTGGGGTGTGCAAAGCCACAGTCTCTCAAGTCTCTCAAGTTGGTTCACTGCCCACTGCTTGGTCCTGAGGAGTGAAAAGCCACAGTCTCTCAAGTCTCTCAAGTGGGTTCACTGCCCACTGCTTGCTCCAGGGGAGTGCAAAGCTATAGTCTCTCAAGTCTCTCAAGTGGGTTCAGTGCCCACTGCTTACTCCTGGGGAGTGCTAAGCCACAGTCTCTCAAGTCTCTCAAGGGGGTGGTTTGCCCACAGCTTGGACCTGGGGAGTGCAAAGCCACACTCTCTCTAGTCTCTCAAGTGGGTTCACTGCCCACTGCTTGCTCCTGGGGAGTGCAAAGCCACAGTCTCTCAAGTCTCTCAAGTAGGTTCACTTCCCACTGCTTGGTCCTGGGGAGTGCAAAGCCACAGTCTCTCAAGTGGGTTCACTTCCCACTGCTTTCTCCTGGGGAGTACAAAGCCACAGTCTCTCAAGTCTGTCAAGTGGGTGGTTTGCCCACTGCTTGGTCCTGGGGTGTGCAAAGCCACAGTCTCTCAAGTCTCTAAAGTGGGTTCACTGCCCACTGCTTGGTCCTGAGGAGTGAAAAGCCACAGTCTATCAAGTCTCTCAAGTGGGTTCACTGCTCACTGCTTGCTCCTGGGGAGTGCAAAGCTACAGTCTCTCAAGTCTCTCAAGTGGGTTCAGTGCCCACTGCTTTCTCCTGGGGAGTGCAAAGCCACAGTCTCTCAAGTCTCTTAAGTGGGTGGTTTGCCCACTGCTTGGACCTGTGGAGTGCAAAGCCACAGTCTCTCAAGTCTCTCAAGTGGGTGGTTTGCCCACTGCTTGGACCTGGGGAGTGCAAAGCCACACTCTCTCGAGTCTCTCAAGTGGGTTCACTGCCCACTGCTTGCTCCTGGGGAGTGCAAAGCCACAGTCTCTCAAGTCTCTCAAGTCTCTCAAGTGGGTGATTTGCCCACTGCTTGGTCCTTGGGAGTGCAAAGCCACAGTCTCTCAAGTCTCTAAAGTGGGTTCACTGCCCACTGCTTGCTCCTGGGGAGTGCAAAGCCACTGTCTCTCAAGTCTCTCAATTGGGTTCACTGCCCACTGCTTGGTCCTGAGGAGTGAAAAGCCACAGTCTCTCAAGTCCCTCAAGTGGGTTTACGGCCCACTGCTTGGTCCTGGGGAGTGCAAAGCCACAGTCTCTAAAGTCTCTCAAGTGGGTTCACCGCCCACTGCTTGCTCCTGGGGAGTGCAAAGCCATAGTCTCTCAAGTCTCTCAAGTGGGTGATTTGCCCACTGCTTGGTCCTTGGGAGTGCAAAGCCACAGTCTCTCAAGTCTCTCAAGTGGGTTCATTCCCCACTGCTTGCTCCTGGGGAGTGCAAAGCCACAGTCTCTCAAGTCTCTCAAGTAGGTTCACTGCCCACTGCTTGGTCCTGGGGAGTGCAAAGCCACAGTCTCTCAAGTCTCTCAAGTGGGTTCACTTCACACTGCTTGCTCCTGGCGAGTGCAAAGCCACAGTCTCTCAAGTCTCTTAAGTGGGTGGTTTGCCTGCTGCTTGGTCCTGGGGAGTGCAAAGCCACAGTCTCTCAAGTCTCTCATGTGGGTTCACTGCCCACTGCTTGCTCCTGGGGAGTACAAAGCCACAGTCTCTCAAGTCTGTCAAGTGGGTGGTTTGCCCACTGCTTGTTCCTGGGGTGTGCAAAGCCACAGTCTCTCAAGTGGGTTCACTGCCCACTGCTTGGTCCTAAGGAGTGAAAAGCCACAGTCTCTCAAGTCTCTCAAGTGGGTTCACTGCCCACTGCTTGCTCATGGGGAGTGCAAAGCTACAGTCTCTCAAGTGGGTTCAGTGCCCACGGCTTACTCCTGGGGAGTGCAAAGCCACAGTCTCTCAAGTCTCTCAAGTGGGTGGTTTGCCCACTGCTTGGACCTAGGGAGTGCAAAGCCACACTCTCTCAAGTCTCTCAGGTGGGTTCACTGCCCACTGCTTGCTCCTGGGGAGTGCAAAGCCATAGTCTCTCAAGTGGGTGATTTGTCCACTGCTTGGTACTTGGGAGTGCAAAGCCACAGTCTCTCAAGTCTCTAAAGTGGGTTCACTGCCCACTGCTTGCTCCTGGGGAGTGCAAAGCCACTGTCTCTCAAGTCTCTCAATTAGGTTCACTGCCCACTGCTTGGTCCTGGAGAGTGCAAAGCCACAGTCTCTCAAGTCTCTCAACTGGGTTCACTTCCCACTGCTTGCTCCTGGGGAGTGTAAAGCCACAGTCTCTCAAGTCTCTCAAGTGGGTGGTTTGCCCGCTGGTTGGTCCTAGGGAGTGCAAAGCCACAGTCTCTCAAGTCTCTCATGTGGGTTCACTGCCCACTGCTTGCTCTGGGGAGTACAAAGCCACAGTCTCTCAAGTCTGTCAAGTGGGTGGTTTGCCGACTGGTTGGTCCTGGGGTGTGCAAAGCCACAGTCTCTCAAGTGGGTTCACTGCCCACTGCTTGGTCCTGAGGAGTGAAAAGCCACAGTCTCTCAATGCCCTCAAGTGGGTTCACGGCCCATTGCTTGGTCCTGGGGAGTGCAAAGCCACAGTCTCTTTACGTCTCTCAAGTGGGTTCTCCGCCCACTGCTTGCTCCTGGGGAGTGCAAAGCCACAGTCTCTGAAGTCTCTCAAGTGGGTGGTTTGCCCACTGCTTGGACTTGGGGAGTGAAAAGCCACACTCTCTCAAGTCTCTCAAGTGGGTTTACTGCCCACTGCTTGCTCCTGGGGAGTCCAAAGCCACAGTCTCTCAAGTCTCTCAAGTGGGTGATTTGCCCACTGCTTGGTCCTTGGGAGTGCAAAGCCACAGTCTCTCAAGTCTCTCAAGTGGGTTCACTGCCCACTGCTTGCTCCTGGGGAGTGCAAAGCCACAGTCTCTCAAGTCTCTCAAGTAGGTTCACTTCCCACTGCTTGGTCCTGGGGAGTGCAAAGCCACAGTCTCTCAAGTGGGTTCACTTCCCACTGCTTTCTCCTGGGGAGTGCAAAGCCACAGTCTCTCAAGTCTCTCATATGGGTTCACTGCCCACTGCTTGCTCCTGGGGAGTACAAAGCCACAGTCTCTCAAGTCTGTCAAGTGGGTGGTTTGCCCACTGCTTGGTCCTGGGGTGTGCAAAGCCACAGTCTCTCAAGTCTCTAAAGTGGGTTCACTGCCCACTGCTTGGTCCTGAGGAGTGAAAAGCCACAGTCCATCAAGTCTCTCAAGTGGGTTCACTGCCCACTGCTTGCTCCTGAGGAGTGCAAAGCTACAGTCTCTCAAGTGGGTTCAGTGCCCACTGCTTTCTCCTGGGGAGTGCAAAGCCACAGTCTCTCAAGTCTCTTAAGTGGGTGGTTTGCCCACTGCTTGGACCTGTGGAGTGCAAAGCCACAGTCTCTCAAGTCTCTCAAGTGGGTGGTTTGCCCACTGCTTGGACCTGGGGAGTGCAAAGCCACACTCTCTCGAGTCTCTCAAGTGGGTTCACTGCCCACTGCTTGCTCCTGGGGAGTGCAAAGCCACAGTCTCTCAAGTCTCTCAAGTGGGTGATTTGCCCACTGCTTGGTCCTTGGGAGTGCAAAGCCACAGTCTCTCAAGTCTCTAAAGTGGGTTCACTGCCCACTGCTTGCTCCTGGGGAGTGCAAAGCCACTGTCTCTCAAGTCTCTCAATTGGGTTCACTGCCCACTGCTTGGTCCTGAGGAGTGAAAAGCCACAGTCTCTCAAGTCCCTCAAGTGGGTTTACGGCCCACTGCTTGGTCCTGGGGAGTGCAAAGCCACAGTCTCTAAAGTCTCTCAAGTGGGTTCACCGCCCACTGCTTGCTCCTGGGGAGTGCAAAGCCATAGTCTCTCAAGTCTCTCAAGTGGGTGATTTGCCACTGCTTGGTCCTTGGGAGTGCAAAGCCACAGTCTCTCAAGTCTCTCAAGTGGGTTCATTCCCCACTGCTTGCTCCTGGGGAGTGCAAAGCCACAGTCTCTCAAGTCTCTCAAGTAGGTTCACTGCCCACTGCTTGGTCCTGGGGAGTGCAAAGCCACAGTCTCTCAAGTCTCTCAAGTGGGTTCACTTCACACTGCTTGCTCCTGGTGAGTGCAAAGCCACAGTCTCTCAAGTCTCTTAAGTGGGTGGTTTGCCTGCTGCTTGGTCCTGGGGAGTGCAAAGCCACAGTCTCTCAAGTCTCTCATGTGGGTTCACTGCCCACTGCTTGCTCCTGGGGAGTACAAAGCCACAGTCTCTCAAGTCTGTCAAGTGGGTGGTTTGCCCACTGCTTGTTCCTGGGGTGTGCAAAGCCACAGTCTCTCAAGTGGGTTCACTGCCCACTGCTTGGTCCTAAGGAGTGAAAAGCCACAGTCTCTCAAGTCTCTCAAGTGGGTTCACTGCCCACTGCTTGCTCATGGGGAGTGCAAAGCTACAGTCTCTCAAGTGGGTTCAGTGCCCACGGCTTACTCCTGGGGAGTGCAAAGCCACAGTCTCTCAAGTCTCTCAAGTGGGTGGTTTGCCCACTGCTTGGACCTGGGGAGTGCAAAGCCACACTCTCTCAAGTCTCTCAGGTGGGTTCACTGCCCACTGCTTGCTCCTGGGGAGTGCAAAGCCATAGTCTCTCAAGTCTCTCAAGTGGGTGATTTGTCCACTGCTTGGTCCTTGGGAGTGCAAAGCCACAGTCTCTCAAGTCTCTAAAGTGGGTTCACTGCCCACTGCTTGCTCCTGGGGAGTGCAAAGCCACTGTCTCTCAAGTCTCTCAATTAGGTTCACTGCCCACTGCTTGGTCCTGGAGAGTGCAAAGCCACAGTCTCTCAAGTCTCTCAACTGGGTTCACTTCCCACTGCTTGCTCCTGGGGAGTGTAAAGCCACAGTCTCTCAAGTCTCTCAAGTGGGTGGTTTGCCCGCTGGTTGGTCCTAGGGAGTGCAAAGCCACAGTCTCTCAAGTCTCTCATGTGGGTTCACTGCCCACTGCTTGCTCTGGGGAGTACAAAGCCACAGTCTCTCAAGTCTGTCAAGTGGGTGGTTTGCCGACTGGTTGGTCCTGGGGTGTGCAAAGCCACAGTCTCTCAAGTCTCTCAAGTGGGTTCACTGCCCACTGCTGGGTCCTAAGGAGTGAAAACCCACAGGACCTCATTCTGACCTTGGCGGTCTTTTCGCGAGACCGGCAAGTTACCGCTGCGGTGAAGACCGCCGACCGCGGCGGTATGCCGCTGTGCGCATTCCGACCGCTGGGAGCGTTCCGCCGGGAAACCGCCAGCAGCCACACTGGCGGTCGGCGGAAAAGTGGAGACTGGTCAACCTCCACCGCCACGCCAGCAGAACACCGCCCACAGAATTACGACCCACATATCTGTGTGGCGGTCTTCTGTTGGCGGTGTTCTGTTGGCGGTCACCTCCCCATGGCTCCCGTCGCCTCCCGGACGACCAACGCACAAGGTAAGTTGACCGTCCGTGAGGGGAGGGGGAGGGGGGTGTTGTGTGATGTGGGCGTGCATGGGGGTGTGCGTGTGAGTGTGTAGAGGGGGTGTGTGAGTGCGTGTATGCGGGCGGGGGGTGCTGCTGTGTCTATGGGTAATGTGTGCTGTTCGGCAGGTGCGCATGTCTGCATGTATGTGTGCGGGTATGTGTCCCCGTTGTGTATGTGTGTGTAGGGGGTGTGTATATGTGCATGTTGGGGGTGTGTGCATGTCGGGGTGCATGTATGTGCATGTCGGGGTGGGGGTGGGGAGGGGGTTCGTACCACCTCTGGGGGGTGGCAGGGGGGTGGAGGGTGTGGGGGGAGGACTCGGGTGGGTAGTGGGGGGTGGGGGAGACCACTATCAGTGCCAGGGAAGGAATTCCCTGGCCCCGATAGTGCTTACCGCCATGGTTCGCATGGCGGTTCCCGACCGCCAGAAACCGCGGCGGTAGGCAGGGTCATGATACCGTTGGCGGTCTTGGGACGACCGCCGGGCCGGAGTGCGCAAACTCCAGCCCGGCGGTCATGACCGCCGTGGCGGTCGGAGTGGGGAAGTGGCGGTCGATCGCGGCGGTGACCGCCGCGGTCAGAATGCCATTTTTCTGACCGCCGGTCTGTTCGCGGTCCGACCGCCGCCTCTCCGCCGACCGCCAAGGTCAGAATGAGGGCCACAGTCTCTTAAGTCTCTCAAGTGGGTTCACTGCCCACTGCTTGCTCCTGGGGAGTGCAAAGCCACAGTCTCTCAAGTCTCTCAAGTGGGTTCACGGCCCACTGCTTACTCCTGGGGAGTGCAAAGCTACAGTCTCTCAAGTCTCTCAAGTGGGTTCAGTGCCCACTGCTTGCTCCTGGGGAGTGCAAAGCCACAGTCTCTCAAGTCTCTCAAGTGGGTTCAGTGCCCACTGCTTACTCCTGGGGAGTGCAAAGCCATAGTCTCTCAAGTCTCTCAAGTGGGTTCACTGCCCACTGCTTGCTCCTGGGGAGTACAAAGCCATAGTCTCTCAAGTCTGTCAAGTGGGTGGTTTGCCCACTGCTTGGTCCTGGGGTGTGCAAACCACAGTCTCTCAAGTCTCTCAAGTGGGTTCACTGCCCACTGCTTGACCTGAGGAGTGAAAAGCCACAGTCTAGTCTCTCAAGTCTCTCAAGTGGGTTCACTGCCCACTGCTTGCTCCTGGGGAGTGCAAAGCCACAGTCTCTCAAGTCTCTCAAGTGGGTTCAGTGCCCACTGCTTACTCCTGGGGAGTGCAAAGCCACAGTCTCTCAAGTCTCTCAAGTGGGTGGTTTGCCCACTGCTTGGACCTGGGGAGTGCAAAGCCACACTCTCTCAAGTCTCTCAGGTGGGTTCACTTCCCACTGCTTGCTCCTGGGGAGTGCAAAGCCACAGTCTCTCAAGTCTCTCAAGTGGGTGATTTGCCCACTGCTTGGTCCTTGGAAGTGCAAAGCCACAGTCTCTCAAGTCTCTCAAGTGGGTGGTTTGCCCGCTGCTTGGTCCTGGGGAGTGCAAAGCCACAGTCTCTCAAGTCTCTCATGTGAGTTCACTGCCCACTGCTTGCTCTGGGGAGTACAAAGCCACAGTCTCTCAAGTCTGTCAATTGGGTGGTTTGCCCACTGGTTGGTCCTGAGGAGTGAAAAGCCACAGTCTCTTAAGTCTCTCAAGTGGGTTCACTGCCCACTGCTTGCTCCTGGGGAGTGCAAAGCCACAGTCTCTCAAGTCTCTCAAGTGGGTTCAGTGCCCACTGCTTACTCCTGGGGAGTGCTAAGCCACAGTCTCTCAAGTCTCTCAAGTGGGTTCACTACCCACTGCTTGCTCCTGGGGAGTGCAAAGCCACAGTCTCTCAAGTGGATGCTTTTCTCCACTGGTTCTGGAAGGGGCTTGGTGACCAGAGTGCTTCATCCTGCCAAGGACTGGGGTAGTGGATGCTTTTCTCCACTGGTTCTGGAGGGGCTTGGTGCCCTGAGTGCTTCATCCTGCCAAGGACTGGGGTAGTGGATGCTTTTCTCCACTGGTTCTGGAGGGGGCTTTGTGCCCAGTGATGTTGCACCAGGGGTGTGGCAGTTCCCATTCCCTCACCTGGGTGTCTGAGCCACGAGATTGTCCGGTAACAGGTAGAATGATACTCCATGGAGGCAGAGCCACACTCCTCCTTGCGACGACTTAGGCTTCAAACTGCTGGTAGTGCCAGTGCTGGTTCCTCATGTAGTGTGTGCAGGGTCCAGGCCGTCTCCTGCAGCCTCGGAGGGCTGACCACTGGGGATGGTGCTGATGTCCACTTTAGTGGCACTGCCTGGACACATCACGTGGCAAGTGGCGTTGGCTGAGGTGGTGTCTGCAGTGGACATGCTGCCAGTCGTGCCCGTGGTGCAGGTGTCTGTTGTTGTGGAGGGAGACACCAGGCCATCTCCTGCAGCTTCGGATGGCTGCCCACGGGGGAAGATGCTGATGTCCGCTGTAGTGGCACTGGCTGGGCAAGTCATTGGGCAGGTGGTGGTGGCTACAGCGGTGTCTGCGGCAGAGATGCTGCCGGTGGTGCAGGTCTCTGCACTTGTGGAGGGACACACCAGGCTGTCTCCTGCAGCCTCGGAAGGCTGCCCACTGGGGATGATGCTGGTCACTGTAGTTGTGGCAGCTGCCGTGCAGGTGGCGGTGCAGATGGCGGTGCAGGTGGCGGTCGTTGCAGCGGTGCTCACTGCTGTACAGGTTGCTGGCCTGCCTTGCGAAAGGGGGGACACCAGTCCCTCACCCGGAGGGCTCCGTGCCCTGACGTGATTTCCATTTGCTCTTGTGTCCCTTCCCCACCTTGAAAGTCGCTGCTGGGACCTTGGCACTGTCCTCTTTGGTTCTGGATGAGGCCTTGCGGGGTGGGTGGTGCGGCTTTTCTCTTCTGCATGCTGGCCCCTTCTTTACCTTTGCAGGTGGCGGAATAGGGTTGTCCTTGGCTTCAGTAGGTGGCACACTGGCAGCCCTGATGGGTGCCCCCTTCGATCCTCCTGGACTTCCAGGGACCACACTGGACGAGGATTTGGTGGCTGAGGTGCTGGTCAGGGCTTTAGATAACCTGGCCCTAGGGGAAGGACGGGGGGAGGTGTAGGGAAGAGGTCATTGTTAGCCAGGAAAGGTTTTTTAACACACTGGGACGGGAAGATGGAGGGGCTTTGGGAGTGGAGTAAGAGGTAGTGGTTGTAGGAGGTGTACGTCTGCTGAATTTGGGAGAAGGTGCATGGGCTGGAGGCTGTTGTGAGGTGGATGGCTGTTGAGTGGGTGTGTGTCGGCGTTTGTGTACTTTGGGAGGAGGGCTCACAGACACACTGGGAGAGGACACAGGAACGTGTGAACGGTAGTGGGGTGGTGATTGCATGTGAGCGGTGTGTGGTGATGGGCTTGCTGGTGATGGAGGTAGTGGCTGAGGATGTAGTGCATGCAGGTGTGAGTGGAGACGAGAATGGTACGGAGGTGGAGGATGTGGAGGAGGGGACACAGTGGAGGCAGTGGATGTTGGTGTGTCTGCATGGGTCTGGTGCTTGTGTGAGTGCCTGTGGGATGTGTGGTGCTTATGTTTTCCTGAGCCACTTTTGTGTGTTGATGTGTGTGCATGCTGGTCTGATGGTGTGCTTCGGATAGGCTGAGGTAGAGGGGATTAGGTCTGGGTAGTGTCGGTTGGAGGGGGTAAGCTGGACACAGGGACAATGGCTACCATCAGTGCTGAGACCAGAGCTTGAAATGCTCTCTGTTGGGCCGCCACGCCAGAATGAATGCCCTCCAGGTATGCATTTGTTTGCTGCAAATGCCTCTCGACACCCTGGATGGCATTCAAAATGGTTAACTGCCCAACAGTGAGGGATCTCAGGAGGTCAATAGCCTCCTCACTAAGGGCAGCAGGGCTGAATGGGGCAGGGCCTGAGGTGCCTGGGGCGAAGGAGATGTCCACCCTCCTGGGTGAGCGGGCACGGGAAACACGCTGAGGGGCTGCTGGGAGGGCAGTGCTGGTAAGGGGGGTGGTGGCTGTACCTGTTGTTGCTGTGGGCACAGAAGTGCCCGTAACCTCAAGGGAGCTCCTATCAGAGGAGGAGTCACTGTCGCTGGTGTATGCTCCTGTCCCCATCGTGGAGCTCCCCTCGCCCTCTATCCCACTGGTGCCTTCAGACTCCATACATTCACCCTCCTGGGCCATGTGTGTTGCAGCTCCCTCCTGCTCCGGTGCCACTGCTCCTCCGCCAGATGATGCTAATGCACAAAAGGACAGGGTGACAAATTAAAAAGTGGGGGAAAGACAGAGGAGACACATGGTCAATGCCAGCAACACCACTACTGTTGGCGGACACAACACACAGGGAGCAGCCCTATGCACTAGGCCATGCACTAACAGGTCGTTTGAAAATCACCTGCCCATGGGGGACTATGCCGAACACCATTTGCTGCACACCTGGAACCCACAGGATCCTGACTGTTTGTAGATGACCACTATTGGGGTTGGAGTGCCACAGAGGCTGCCTAACAATGGACCTACCCTAGCAAGTTCGCCCTGGACTAGGAGAACCCACAGCCCACAGCCCCCACCCATACACCTCGTAAAGCTCGCAGTCAGCTGACTAAGACTGTACTCACCTCCTTATGGCTTCTGTGATGCCCTCAAGCGCCCATCCAACTCCGGATATGCCACCGCCAGGATCCGAGACATCAGGGGGGTCATGGTGCGATGGGCACCCCTTCCATGTTGGGAGGTCATCCCCAGCTGGGCCTCCGCCGTCTTCTTGCTCCAGCGGCGAAGATCCTCCCATCTCTTGCGGCAGTGGGTGCTCCGTCTATGATAGACCCCCAGGTCCGCACTTCCTTGGCGATGGCAAGCCAAATACCCTTCTTCTGGTGGGCGCTGACCTAGAGGAAAGGTACAGTAAGAAAGGAACTTACTCTTCCGTCCGGTTCATCATACTCATTGGCCACCAGTTCCCACCCATGCCCTGACACACATACACTCACCATCTTCACATGCAGGCCTTAGCCCCCCCCAACATGTATCTTCCATCCACACCACTTCATACACTCATGTTCCATGGATCATGCTCACAGTTTACTCACCTGTTTGTCTGGAGGACCGTAGAGTAGCATGTACTGGGGGAGGACCCCATCCACTAGTCTCTCCAACTCCTCCGAAGTGAAGGCAGGGGCCCTTTCCAAAGACACTCGAGCCATTGTCGCTTCCAGACTGAGGTCACAGCAGCACTTGCAGTGTTGGTCCTCTCCTTTTGAAGGTCAGGTATCAAGTGAGTGAACAGCTAGAAAATGGTGGTCACGTCCGCGGTGGTGCAAACCGTCAGCGCCGGCGTACATCGTCATTGGTTCCTGGAACCCATAGGGCCCAATGATAACCAATGCTGAATTGCGCAGCGGTCTTCGACCGCCTACAGTGACGCTGCACAATGCCAGTGCAGTTACCGCATTTCCCCTTGTCCCTCCTTACAGGTCAGGCAGCCGCCATTTCAGGGTGGCACATGGCAGGGCACCTAACTGTGTCACAGCATATTTGGGCAGGATTACGGACAGACAACGCCACACATCAATTAAATCACATTAGTCCAAAAACCCTTGTGCAACCTATGTGGTACATGATCCTCTGATCACCATTCTCCTCCATAGGGAACATCCGCTGGGGCAGATGATGAGATGGCGTCATCCTCCGGTGTACAGACCCCTGGTGGACCTGTCGACAATGGAAGACAGACACATCATTATCACCTACAGACTTGATCGTGCCACAATCCACGAACTGTGTGCCCAATTGGAGCCAGACCTGATGTCAGTTATCCACCATCCCACAGGTATCCCCCCTCTAGTGCAGGTCCTGTCAGTGCTCCATTTCCTGGCCAGTGGTTCCTTTCAAACGACAGTGGCCATGGCATCATGGATTATACAGCCAATGTTCTCTAAAGTGTTGTCCAGAGTGTTATCTGCCCTGCTGAAACACATGCACAGCTACATCGTTTTCCCCCAGGTGGAGGATTTTCCCACAGTGAAAGCTGACTTCTATACCCTGGGACATATCCCCAGCAACATTGGTGCCATTGATGGTACACATGTGGCATTTGCCCCCCCCGCAGGAATGAACAGGTGTACAGAAATCGGAAAAGCTACCATTCAGTGAATGTGTAGATGGTGTGTTTGGCAGACCAGTACATCTTTCATGTGAATGCCAAGTATCCTGGCTCTGTGCATGACGCTTACATTTTGAGGAGTAGCAGCATCCCTTATGTGATGGTTCAACTCCAGGAGCACTGTGTGTGGCTAATAGGTGAGGCCAAGGTCCCCACACAGTATGAATAGGTGTCTGGGTATGGCATAGTCCCTAAGGGTTTGTTGTATGTCTAAGAGATATCCCTCGACATTTGCAGGTGACTATGGTTACCCCAACCTCTAATGGCTACTGACCCCAGTGAGGAATGCCAGGACAAAGGCAGAGGAACGCTACAATGAGGCACATGGACGAACTAGGAGGATTATTGAGTGGACTTTCGGCCTCCTGAAGGCCAGATTCCAGTGCCTCCGTCTAAAAGGTGGCTCCCTATACTATTCACTGAAGAAGGTGTGCCAGATCATCGTGGCATGCTGTATGTTGCACAACCTGGCTTTGCGACGCCAGGTGCTTTTTCTGCAGGAAGATGGGCCTGATGTTGGTCTTGTGGCAGCTGTGGAGCCTGTGGACAGTGAGGAAGAGGAGGCAGAAGAAGAAGATATTGACAACAGAAACAACATCATCATGCAGTACTTCCAGTGAGATACAGGTAAGAGACTGGCACTGCTCATCTCACATCAGACTACTGTAGGACATTGTATAAGTCTGCCTTATTACCTCTGTGCATGGACCCTGACAGTTCACTATGGCTTTCCTTTTCACAGATCTGGGTACCTCATTCTGCCTTCTGCTATGTTTACTGCTGCCCAACAACTGTCACACTTTGGTATGTGCAAATGAACATTTACAATGCTATTTGTCAAAGAGGTTGTAATAATACATTTGTCAAAGTACAGACTGACTCCAGATTGTTTTGTGATTCAAGGGTGTTTATTTAAGTGCTAATAAGTGGAGGGGATGTGCAATGGGCTGGGGTGATGGTGGAGGAATATCCATGGTAGAGTCCAGTCTCTTTGTATCACAGGTGTATTGTCCAATGGGGCATAGGAAGTGGAGCAGTGTCAGTTCAAGGTGGTCAGGGTGACATAGTGGGACAGAAGGGTGACAAGCAGGAGAGTCTTATTTCCTGGCAGGGGTCTTGTCAGCACCCCTGCAATGGTGACCAGGGTGGTGTTAATGGACTTCAAGTCCTCCCTGATCCCCAGGTACTGTTCCTCCTGCAGCCGCTGGGTCTCCTGAAACTTGGCCAGTACCGTGCCCATGGTCTCCTGAGAATGGTGGTATGCTCCCAGGATGTTGGAGAGTGCCCTGTGGAGAGTGGGTTCCCTGGGCCTGTCCTCCCCCTGTCGCACAGCATTTCTCCCAGCTTTCCTGTTGTCCTGTGCCTTTGTCCCCTGAACTGTGTGCCCACTGCCACTGACCCTAGGTTCCTGATCGTCCTGGGTTAGTGGGGTTGCCTGGGGTCCCTGTAGTGGTGGACACACTGCTGATTGACGTGTACTGAGGACAGTGGCAGGGTTCAGTGGTGGTTTGGGACTGTGGCAGGGGAACCGACTGTCCAGAGGTCCCTGATGGGCTGGGCTAGTCATCTTGATCCAGGCGTACAGAGCTTCTGTTGTCATTGTGGGCCTCTTCAGTGGGGGGACTGGATATGGCTGACACCTCCTGTCCGGTGACGTTAGGTGGGGGTCCTGTTGGGTTGTAAATGCATAGTTATTGTATCTGTGTGTGCCATCTTGTGCAATGGGTGTGTTTCCCTCTACTCCTACTGCATTATCGCCTTGGCCCTTGTGTGAGTGGTGATTGTGTGCCCTGGATGAGTCCCTCTACTGGACATGCCTTGGTGATGGGTGTCCATGCAGGTCTGTGATGGGTGTTCATGCATTGTTGTCACATGCAGGGCTTGGTATTGGGATGTGTGGGTTGTGATAGTGGGGTATCTGTGAGGTGTTGGGGTGATGGGTGTAATGGTAGGGTTAGACGTTTGTGATGGCATGCAGGTAGGGTAGGGGATATAATAGTAAAGCTATGACTTACCAGAGTCCAGTCCTCCTGCTACTCCTACGAGGCCCTCAGGATGCATGATCGCCAAGACTTCCTCCTCCCATGTTGTTAGTTGTGGGGGAGGAGGTGGGGGTCCACCGCCCATCCTCTGTACGGCTACCTGGTGTCTGGATACCACAGAACCACTTGTCATCCCCTCTTGCTCCATAGGTGGCCATCAGCGTCATCTGCCCTGTGGCAAAGCTCATAGAGCTGCAGGTTCAGTACATTGTTGGACAAGATGCACTTATTAGTGCTATTCCATGAAGGGACTACAATTCCCATGCTTTTAGAGGCAGCAGCCCTCATGGGGTGTGGCAGGCCTAGAAAGCCCAGCTACACCCAAACACATTGCTCACTATTTTGAAGACTTCGATGCAGTCAGACTTCGTGGGGGTTTCTCTGAAGAAGAGCAAAGTTCCTGAATGGCAGAGTGCCATCCAACCAAAGTATCCTTGTCTCCATGGTGCATTAAAAAACAAGTAGGTCATACTCATAGCGGTAAGGCCTTGATGAATCCAATTTTGGACGCAGTCGTTATTTCCAAAGGTAAAGCGCCCCTCAGCACAACGAGCAAAGCATTTTCAGTTTCCAGAGTACAGCGGCCTTGGCGCAATGATCAAAGGCTTTTCAGAGCACAGATGTAAAGCGCTCTAGGCACAGCAATTCAAGTGCTTTCGTTCACAGATGTAAAGCGCTCTAGGCACGGCAATTCAAGCGCTTTAGTTCACAGATGTAAAGCGTTCTTGGTACGGCAATTCAAGTGCTTCAGTTCACAGATGCAAAGCACTCTTGGCACGACAATTCAAGCGTTTCAGTTCACAGATGCAAAGCGCTCTTGGCACAACAATTCAAGCGCTTCAGTTCACAGATGTAAAGCGCTCTTGGCACAACAATCAAAGTGATTCAGGCCACTTGAGTAGCATAATGATGTGAAAAGCATATTTAATTCTTTGAGATTTTCTAAGTCATGATCAAAGGTTTATGTTGTGAATGCATAGATGTTACAGGATTGATATTCTGAGTATAATCATAGTCCAAAACTCTTGCCATCTCTTGATTCTGAGGTTGTAGTTTACTCTTGTTCCATGTTTCAAAGAAGGGGCTTTGCCTTAATTTCAAAAGGGGTCTCCATCTGATATCTCAGAGACGCATTTAGTCAAGAGTCTATTAACGAGTTACATTTCTATGAATGAGTAAATGCATATTTGTTCTAACGTTTTCTTTTCAGACCTCTCTCCCTGTTGTTCCCTACCCTAATTCACTTTCCCCCCGACTGGCTTCATCATAACTCTGTGCTATAATAGCTTTCTGAGTTGGTGACGCCGGAAGGTGGGCCTTATGTTCAGCGGTGTGCAGATCCCGATGAAAGGACACTGTGACAATGTGGTTGTGTTTTGTAAGTGTGTGTGTATTTTGAGCGCGGCGGTGTGTACCGTCAATTGATTACCGCGGTTGAATGACCGCTGTGTTGATTCGTGTGTCGTGATAGTGTGGGCGTATTCCTGTTGGCCTAATGGTGTGGGTTTTGCTATTGCCAGTTTATCACTGACCTTTGGTGTGGCGAACTTGTTTGGGTGTCTGTATTGTGGAGGATTTCTAAGTGTAGGTCATAATACCCGTAGCGGATTTCCGCCACGGGCACGGTATGTTGGCGGCCGTCAGCACAGCGGTCAGCGGACTTTACTGCCAGGGTTGTAATGAGGGCCTATATGTTAAAAAACATAGACATTCACTGAAAAAAATAAAGCTTACAGGGACGTTATAGTTAGGAAATAAAATTTCAAAAATATAGATATTCACTTAAAAAACCAGAGGGGATAGCAACGTAACAGTTAGGCTCACATTTTAAACATACTAAAACATTCGAATTTCACCTGTTATAGTAACAGTTATCTCAAGTAACTGTAACTTGCGCCCTAATGTAGGAAACAAGTTATAGTCACTTAAGATAACTCTTACTATAACAAGTGAATTTCTATGGTTTTGTACATTTAAAATGTGAGCCTAACTATAACGTCCCCATAAGCTTTATTTTTTTAAGTGAATATATATATATATATATATATATATATATATATATAAAAACACACTCCTTGAATTCCAAGAGAGCCAGGACGCCTCCGTACAAAAATATCTCCAATTTATTTAAACAGCAAAACAAAAACCACTCCAACGCGTTTCGGCACTAAGCCTTGTTCGCAGATAAAGTGCATTTTCCATTTCTCACTTAAATATCACAATTAAGTTAATCTAGAGAGAGGACTAGTTCAAGAAAAAGGTGAAATAGTGGCAGCCATCTTATAAGGTCTGAACCATATGGATGTTAACATAACAATCACAATTCCTGCATAGATTTCATAATACTCTCTAGTGCATCATATCAAAAATTAATTATTTTCAATCTCACAATGAAAGTACAATCTATCACATTATAAAACGAAAGATATATATGCTAAAGTATAAAGTAAAATAAACAATCTCACTCTTTTGAATTATAGCCCAAGTGGGCTGAATTACTTAACCTCGCTGATCTGTCCTTCTAATTTCCTCAAAGTAATTGTGACCTTTATAGCCATTCTGAACCCTTCTTCAGTCCTCTTTCCCAATAACCGAAAACTGAAAAAAGAAAAAAAAAAATTATATACACAACACAACATAATTAATCCTAAAAACTCAAATTTGCTTGTAGAAGCAGACAAGCACATTGCATATATTCTACATATTACTGATTCATTACTCCTCATAACTCCTTTCATTCACTCATTGCATTCATTTTATCCCAAATGTGTGCTTAACTCCTCACTAGAGTTCAACCCTGTCGGATCCAATGTTTCAAAGTTTATAATGTAACAGGATTCCATAATTCTCAATGCCTTTTCTCTTTTTCCACCCCTTTGTTTTTTATATATATACTTGTGTGTGTTAGTTGATAACAAAATTGGCAAGAAGCTAGTTCTTGGTCCGCAAATTGTTCTTTTTGTGATTTGATGTAAATCTGTTCAGTACTTTTTGAGAAACTTAGGGCCATATTTATACTCTGTTTGCGCCGGATTTGCGTCGTTTTTTTTTAACGCAAATTCGACGCAAAACAAACTCCATATTTATACTTTGGCGTTAGACGCATCTAGCGCCAAAGTTCATGGAGTTTGCGTCATTTTTTAGCGTGGACACCTTCCTTGCGTTAATGATATGCAAGGTAGGCGTTCCCGTCTAAAAAATGACTCCGAGGCATGTGCGCCGTATTTATACTCCCGGGCAAAAATGACACCCGGGAGTGGGCGGGTCAAAAAAAATTATGTCCAGCAGCTTTTGCGTAGTTTTTTAGCGCCTGGTCAGGGCAGGCGTTAAGGGACCTGTGGGCTCGGAAGGAGCCCAGAGGTGCCTTCCCATGCCCCCAGGGACACCCCCTGCCACCCTTGCCCACCCCAGGAGGACGCCCAAGGATGGAGGGACCCACCCCTGGGACATTAAGGTAAGTGCTGGTAAGTTTTTTTTTGTGTGGCATAGGGGGGCCTGATTTGTGCCCCCCTACATGCCACTATGCCCAATGACCATGCCCAGGGGACATAAGTCCCCTGGGCATGGCCATTGGGCTAGGGGGCATGACTCCTGTCTTTGCTAAGACAGGAGTCATTTCAATGGGGTTTGGGAGTCTAAAAAAATGGCGCAAATCGGGTTGAGGCGAAAATTTTGCCTCAGCCTGACTTGCCCCATTTTTTGACGCCCAAGCTCCATTTTCCCCTACGCCGGCGCTGCCTGGTGTAAGTCATTTTTTTTCACGCACACCAGGCAGCTCCGCCGGCTAACGCCGGCTAACGTCATTGAATAAATATGGCGCCCACATGGCGCTTCAGAATGGCGTTAGCCGGCGTTAACGTTTTTGACGCACAACTGCGTTGGCGCAGTTGTGCGTCGAAAAGTATAAATATGGCCCTTAGGGTCAAAAACAAGTGCATAGTTTTGCAGTTAGGCTTGCAAGAGTCTCCAAAAATAGAGTATTCTGGTTGGCCTGGGGTGTTTTTTATATATATATATATATATATATATATATACACCTCTTACACATAGATGATGATAACACAAGAAAATGCTATTTTTTTTCAAATGCAACCCCCAGGTGAGAAGGCATCCTTAAAAATGTTTTGCTCCAACAGAAGAAGAGGAAAGGTGGAATGTAGACAAATGTATGGTTCAGTATAATATACTGCAGATTGGCTGTAAGGGTGTTTTGTTTAGATAAGAGAGCAGTGTGGCTCTTCTTCCTCAGAACACCCCTTCTGCTCTTTAGCAGTATTGTAGGGATGGGGACAGTTTCAAGTGCCTGTCTGCTGGCTGTGGGGTGGTCCTTGTGCCCTCCAAGACTCCAGAAAAGTGACTGGAGTCAGTGATACGATGTGGTGCAAAGGAATATTGAAACTGGATGGCTGGCCTCATGTTGTCCAGGAGGCCATTGATTGCATTCTCAAGTGGATCTTCTCATGTGCCCTTTTTGAAAGGGTTCTATAGACTCCCTATTTGAGCTTAGTTCACCCTTTGCATGCAGCCATAGATGAACGTTTTAAATTACCTCAATTAGGCACTTATTTTTACATAGGCTTTTCTGGACTCCACTGGATTCCTCAAGGAGGGTGTCCATGTCATTTAGCTCTTACAGAATATTCTTCTAAGTCTTGCACTTGCATCTCTTAAAGTTTTCAGCCTGGCTGTCTTCATCTAAAGGTGGCTGAGATTGGTTTCAGACCCTGGAAGCATTACCATGTTGTGTAAATTGGAGACTTTCTCAAAGTTTCCTCCCTTGTCAGAGGGGCAGACATGTCATAAATGCAATGTAAGCATTCCTCCCACCACATATTATGTGATTGATGTTACACCCTAAGGGCTAAATTTATGAGTTATGATGCAAGGCTGCATTGCAGCACATAGCGTAAAAAAGTGTACACTGCGGATAGCCATTTCCTTGCAACATGGATGTGCCGCATTTATGGTACAGCACACTATGTTGTAACTTCCACAGGTGTGTGGAATTTTTTGGTACATCTAAAAACAAAATGATGCAATATGGCATAAGGCAGCTAGCCCCTACATGATGCAAAACTGATTAGCGGGTTGTAAAGCACTTGTAATTGCCACAAATCTGCAGTGTGTTGCATTGTTGGATGCATCAAAAAAGACAATGTATTGCAAGAAATCTGAGAAGCAGACTTAAACAAATGCATAAAATGGAGGGAGCACCATCAACAAATCAGGAGGGCAAAAATCTCAACACCAGCCAAGATGACCAGACAGTAGTCCAGGGGAGGAGGAAGAGTAAGTGTAATTTTAGTGAGGAGGGGAACCACGTTTTAATAGCTGAGGTGACAAAAATTGGCACCTTCACTTTGTCACCTCCAAATTGCCATTAGGTGAGAAGGGAGCCATTTGGCAGTTCCTAGTAGATAAGAATAGCATTGTAGGGCAAACAAAAAAAGACAGTGCTGGAGCTGAAGAAGAGATGGCATGACTAGTGCAGGACCAAAGAGAAACTGTCTATGAACCTGAGGGCAATCATGCAGACTGGAGGAAGACCTGAGGAACAGGAGAAGTTGGATGCCTTGGAGGAGCATGTGGCATCAGTCATCCCAATGGAGATGATGGCATGAGTGGAAGGACAGGAGAGTGTTGGGGTTGAGAACCAGAAAGATCTACAGGGTGAGTATCAACTAAGGACAATATGATTAGAAAATGTCATGCAGTGCAGGAAGACACTGTGCTGCACTGTGTGCAACGGAAAGGGCAGGAATGTATAACATGTAAACTCATACATCACATAAATGTAAGTTTATCATCCAATGACAATTTGTCCAGCCCAGTTCAGCCCTGGCAAATTTCTCACGTTCATGCTTGATGTCCTGCTCCAGTCCAGGTTGTTCTTTGAATACTGTGACTTGTGGCCTAATGTTTAAAATTAGTCACCAGGACTACAAGTCCCACAATACAAAGCTGGACTGGAGCAGCACATCATGCATCAAACCTAGAAACTTGTCCAACCTTACTGTAACCATACAGGCCCCTTTGCACCATGATAAAAATGTGTATGTCTTGGGGCTAGACAGCCAAAACTGGAGTCGAAAGTAATGGAATGGAATGGAGTTGCCAGAGGCTTAACTTCTCACATGAGAGGGGATCCAGGTGTTGAGTATGTGGAGTATCTCCAAGTAGGATCATGTGAAGATCCATGTGTACAGTCACTAGCATGAAACCACATTGAAAGCTGCTGTCCTTATGTGCTGGGTCAGATCTCACAGGTGTTGCTTGCCATGTTAGATACCACACTACCTCCTGTCTTGTACAAATGAATATTGGGGGTAGGGGTGAAATTAAAGTGTTGCATACTAGAGATCCATGAGTGTTTGTCTGAGACATAGATGGTGTATGAGCTTGGTGGGTCCCTAGTAGTGCATTGCCATGTAGGTGTGACTGAGCATATTGAAATTGCAGTGTGTCTGAATGGGGAGCCATTGAATCTCAAGGAGGTGATGTGTGATGTTTGTGCTACATGTTAGCCTGAGTGATAGTCATGCATTGCTGTGTTTGATAGTGTCACACTTAGGTAGTAACTGTGATGGAATATGGTGGAAGAGGGCATTAGTTCACTACACTTGACATGTGATGTGGAACTGGCAGAAGGTGTAGCAAGTGACAGGGGGCAGTCATAAGAAGAAAAGTCAGACTATGTTACATATTTCAAAGCAGGAGCAGGTGAAACAGGGAATTGTGAAGTGACAGGATGAGCCAGGTGTCCAGGATTATGGGCATGTTTTGGGGATGCTTGGAAGATGAGGTGTCTGGCCCTAGCCGTGTGGGCAACCAGAGTAGGTACATGTTACAGAATATCATAACTACTCTCTTATGAGGTTCACCATGAGCCAAAGCTCTCATAAATACATACAGTGGGGCATGTTGGTCAATTGCATATTGTAAAACATGTTGGATGGTGTAGAGATTTCCTGAGACTCAATGTATGATCTGGATGTCATCGGTGATTGAGAGTAAGTCCTGGGCGTGGGCCCAAATGATGATTGACAGAGTCATGTACAGGTACAAGAAGTGAGAGGGCTGAGTGATGAGGTTTATGATACTCTGCAGTTGACTAACGTAAGTAATGTTGAAATGGGTGAGTTTCAGTGGCTGCATATTTCCAAGTGTGAAGGTTCTCATCTTCTTCAGAGATGGTTCACAGTGACTATTGTTGTGGTCTCTAGAGATGACTGTGTGTGCTAGGAAATCACAGGAGTACACATAAATAAGTAACTATGGTAAGTAAATACCTGCACATGTTCCTGCAGTGTAGCAAGGCTGCTTGCTGTGTAGAGTTGTGTGGATGTATGTCATACATAAGCCCTTGGACACATTAATGCACACATTGCTTACAATACAGTACTGCAAAGCAGGCTGGTGTGGTATACTATATGAAGGGCAGAGTGATGGACCAAGACTAATAGAAGACCAGTGTTGGAAATTGGGTTCCTGGTTGACTAGGGTAGGTACCTAAGCCAGGCAGTAACAACAACTCTAGTCAGGGCAAGGGAGCTACATACCTTAGATAACCCTGCTCACCCCATTGGTAGCTTTGGCCAGAGCAGTCAGGCTTATCTCAGAGGCAATGTGTAAGGCCTTTGCACAACACACACAACTCAGTGATGCAATAAATACACTGCAAAAGAGATTTCACACCAGGTTATACAAAAATAAACTGTATTGTGCATAAAGAACATAGACCAAAATGATATAAATCAGTAACACTTTACCAGGCAGGCAATTGTCAAACCATCATCATGAATGCAGATAAAAAGACAAATTCCCATATTGCACCTAACATAAGACATTGCGCTCCCAATGCCTGTGATGCAGATACCTCAATCCTTTTAGGGCTACTTGTGCTTACCGCATTTACTGCGGCAGGAGCGTGGGAGCTCCGGTACTGGAGAGGGTATGTTTTCTTCTCAGCTACCAACCTGATATAATAGCTCCTGGCCCCAATTGACTTTTCACTGTTTCCACACAGGGAGATCAGGAGAGATCTTCCCGTCATCATGGGAGGTGTGAATGTCCCACCCCCATGTTTGCCCATACCTTGTGGGGCATTCCTAGATCAATTGGTAGGACGGGAAGGAGTCTGGGGCTGCGGTAGTGAAAAAGCCCAACACTAACGAGTGGAGCTCAGCATCACTCAGGAATACAGCAACTAGAGTGAGGGCCTGCTTGTGCCCTGTGGGCACCAAATTGTGTATGCCTTGTCCGCGCTACAACTCCAAACTCTTCACACACTGTCTGGTACTCCTGGGGGAGCCTTCAGCCCGCCTCGCACTACTACTCTGTGCTGTGATGGTGAAAACATGAGGGGTCCAGTGCTGTCGCCTGGGAAAGCACTGGGACACACAGAAGAAAGAGCAGGTGACTGACCAAAAAAGTAGGGTCCTGGCAATAAAGTGGCAGTCCTTCTTGTGACTTAGCAGGCCCCAGGTCAGCACATAAGCAGGACAGTACCAATGGTGGTTTCTTCCAGTATGACAGTTCCTTCAAGCAGCATCTTTTGCCAAATTTACACAGTGTCTAGAAACACAGATACCACCCTTGTACTTATACTTATTTTGTCTTTGATCTCAGGGGGCACTTCAAAGGACCTTTAGAAGTGCCCAATACCCCTTCCAACCTCAGCCCCGGCTCCAGATATCAATGAAGGTTAAATGAGCTCTTTATCTGAGGGCAGGGCACAGCCTATATAGATATAAGTGCACCCCTTCTCCCACTCTCCCAGCCAAGGAAGCACATTCAATATGCAAATGTAATCCTATTACACCTCCACCCTCCCTGTGTGATTGCTGTATGGAAAGTAAACATAGAGACCAGCTGTCAATCTACCCTAGACGTGGAGTGGAGTCAGGCTGCAAAGCACAAGAGTCATACGCACAGTGAAATGCTCACTTTATGAAAGTGGCATTTCTTCAATAGTAATAAAAAAGCCATGTACACAAGTAAGCAGGATTTCTCATGACCATTTCAATCATACTAAACATGCCCACACTACTCCTCATTGATCAGAAATTACCACTTAGACATACATAAGAGATTTTCTAGTGCAAACCTATGAAAGGGGCAGCACTCACACCAGTGAGAAACCAAACAGGCTGTCTGTCACTACCAAGACAAGTCACACAATGAAGGCAGATGTCCTACCTTTTACCTACATAGCACCGTGCCCATAGGGCTATCTAGGACCTACCTTAGGGGTGACCTATATGTAGTAAAAGAGGAGTTCAAGGCTTGGCAAGCAATTTTAGATGCCAAGCTAATGTGACAGTAAACAGTTAATGCAGGCCTTGCAGTGGCAGGCCTGAGACAGGTTTGAAAGCCTACTTCTCTGGGAGGCACAAGCTGTGCTGCAGGCACACCAGTAGCATTTAATTTATAGGCCCTGTGTATATGGGACACCACTGTACAAGGGACTTACATGTAAATTAAATGTGGCAATCAGGTGTAAGCCAATCATACCAAGTTTTAAGGAAAGAGGACATGCACTTTAGCACTGATCAGCAGTGATAAAGTGCTCAGAGCCCTAAAGCCAAAAAAGAGGATCATAAAAATGGGAAGAGGAAGCCAAAATGTTTGGGGATGACCCTGCAAAAAAGAGCCAGGTCCAACAACCAAACTAACATCAATTTGACATGAGCTGTGGGCTAAATAATGACTAGAGGGAATGCAGGCACCCTGGTAACATGTTGCAGTGCCCTCAGTAGTTGTGTCAGTAAGTGAACCTTACATCAATATATCAATGATAACAAAATAATTAAAACAACATGGTAAATGGGGCCGGCCCTTACCTGCACTCGCCCTTTCAGCTAGGGCATGCCAGCAAGCTGTGTAACTGCCTTGCAATGTGTGGTATGACACACAAATGGCCCCATTGTCACAGGTTGTGTGAACAATGTAGAGATATTGCCATGTGGAAGACAAAAACAGTGTAATGTGCTCTCATTTACTGTTATGAACACATGTTCAACACATCTATGTGTGACATAAAGTGAATGATAAAAAAAACATTTGTCACCAAAATTATGATTGTCAACATCTATCACAGGTCATCATTAACACATTGCAATTTCCTTGCAGAGTAGCAAACAACACCCACTGTCCAGCAGCCTGTACTGGTTGACCATCCTGTTGATGATCATATTCTGCCCTCCAATGGATGTTGACACCTTCCATGAGCTCCTCGACACCACAGAATCACCTTCTCTGGATGTGGCAAGGAATGACAGCATTGCAGGGCCTCCAGAGGAACTGCCACCCACAGGATGTGCCCCATCTGCCAGTCCAAGCCCAGCTGCAGACTCTGAGGACGCCCAAGTTGTCTTCCAATGGTGAGCGATAGGAGTTCAGCAGCAGATAGTTGAGGATGCTTGGGGGGAATCCAGGCCATAGCAGGCATCCTACAAGGATTTTTATGTCACATCAGCCTCAATGAGGATATGTCTGGAGCAATTAAAGATACCTACACCTGCCTCCATAGTATGGTTGAGTCCCTAGTTGACATTGCTGGTCTCATGGGCAGAGGCAAGAACAACAGGCCTCAACATCTGACACCAGTGAGGTTGCCATCCAGCTGGGGGCATCATTAGCATTGTGACGTCTATGGAGCACAAGTTGGACACCTACATAACAACAACGAACCCTCCATAGAGAAATTTTGCATTCTTGAGAAGCCATCAGACCCTTGTCAGTGCTGTGCTGCCTTCCTTGCTGGCACAGAAAAATGCTGGCAGAGAAAGGGAAGCCACATATTTTGTCCCTGATGGGTGTGTCTCAGATGCTTCCAATATGAAATCCATAAACTGCAGGGGAAACACAGTGCCCATCAGAGGAGGAAGATACAGATTTCCCCAATTTCCATAGGAGAACTACCAGATAAAATGTGCCTGTGCCCCCTGGCTAGCTCCCCAGTGGCCCTGTGTCTAACATCATACCACCTCCTTTTTCACAGAGTACTGCACCTTTTTGTGTACCTGTCAATTATATCCTCTTGTGGACTGTTGAAGAGGCCTACTTTTCCTAATGGCAATTTGTTCCTCTACACTAAAATTCACTTCACCTCTATATGTTTTAAGACATGTCTCCCAAATGGACTCTGTCCAAGCATCCTTTGCCCTCAATTAATGCTGGTGTTGTTGCCCTAAGCACTGCAAAAACACTTATGCTGACCTATCCACATCTGTAAATAAAGTCACTCATATAAACCATTGCATTGTATGTCTGTTGCAGAAAGGACTACTTATATCATGGTTGATGTGATATATACAAAACACACTTCTTAACATCTCAAGGAGAGGGAGCCAAAGTCACTCTCACCGACTCTCCTTGTATATGAACCAACATCAACTACATCCACTGTGATGGCACTATGCAAAATGTCTTGTCTCCAAATTGTACATCACAGTGTGACAATAAGCTTCAATTCCTTCACTGGCACACAGTGAAAAGCCCTTACTAAAAACACAAATGCCTATCTGCTAAAAATGTGGGTTGTGAGGCTTGTGAGCCAATAACACTGTTTCACTCATCCATATATATCTAGCTCAGCGAATATGACAATGTGATCAAACACATAGCATAGTCTCAATGTTCACAGCAAAGGTATCCTAAAGTATAATTATGATGCTTGCACTGATATATACTCATGCCCAGACTCCTTCTGAATTTGCATCATACCTGTGCCACGCAGAAATATATAAGGTCAGTCCAATACCTTGGATGTCAGTATGTATGAAATGCAAGTTATTATTTTTGAGGTCCTGTGTCCACTGATAAATTGTGAATAAAGCTACACTGGGATATGTAGGGTAAATATGTCCCCCTGCCCCTGAGAGGCCTAACATGCATTGAGTGTGCGTGTAAGCACACATCAAATCAATTGTACATTATATATATATATTACTGCAAAGAGTCAGAGCACAGAACCATGAACAAAGCAGTACCTCCCCAGGGTAAAAGGAAATGCAAGACTTGTGGAATCCAAACTTTGTAAGTAGTTGCACAAAGGTACATGCTTGTAGTACCACACAAATGCTCAGTCCAAGAATGATTGAGGTTCTCCAGGCAGGTGGGGGACACATTCATGATTTGTTACTAGTTAATAAAAATGGCCTACTTGCACAATGGTGCAAGGGTGGGTGTGTTAGTGGCAGCACCAGTGTGTGTCCCACCACAGCCTGGAATAAGTAATCCGTAGTGACAAAACCATCCAAAATATACATGCTGTATCTCTTTCCCACAGAGTGGTACAGTAGGTGACTGTTTGTGCTGGGCTGTGTGTCAAATCACACTAACGTTCACTGACAATGCATTAAGAATGATAAAAAGTCCTAACGTGACTCACATGTGAGGTACACAAACTCTTGACCATAGGCCTCTCGCAAAACAACATATACCGTCAAAGGCTGCTGGGCAATTGCTACATAATATACTCAATCCAACCTACTCAATGATAAACAGTCTTAATGATACAATGATTACAATGTTGTGAAAGTAGAAAGAATTTCAATACTATGAAATCTAATTAAACAAACTACAACTACCTATTGTACACTAACTAACCTAAACACCACCTTACACTGTCTAAACGTATCCTAAATTAACTACATCTACTTATTGTACACTAACGTTAACACTATCTTACACTAACTTAACTTATCCAAACCTATATTAAACACTAAACATGAATAACATGTTAAACACCAACCCAACCCCCTTAACACACATAGGGGGTTATTCTAACTTTGGAGGAGTGTTAATCCGTCCCAAAAGTGACGGTAAAGTGACGGATATACCACCAGCCGTATTACAAGTTCCATAGGATATAATGGACTCGTAATACGGCTGGTGGTAAATCCGTCACTTTTCCGTCACTTTTGGGACGGATTAACACCTCCTCCAAAGTTAGAATAACCCCCATAGATTGACACAATACAAATAGCAACTACACCTAAACATGTACTAACTACACATGTAAGTCTAAACAAATATATATATTTATATATATATATATACACATATATATATATTGCCAGTAGGTAGCTATAGCTAGGACCATGTTTCCATAGGAAAAGCGTTTTTTTGACTTTTTGAAGAATATTCACAATTATTTATTTTTTTTAAAACATGTTGCAGTGATTCTTGTTGCACATGGAAAGTTTCAGGGTGATTCTGAAAAAGAGGGCTCACAAAATGCTGCATTTACCATGTCAATTTCCATAGGATTCTTTAGACCTGAATACAGGCCAAACCACTGGACAGAACTCCACCAAATTTGGCAGACAGCTAGCTCTGGGTACGCAGATTACATTTTCGCTTATTTGGTGTGAATCTGTTTTGTAGTTTTTGAGAAATTTAGGGCAATTCAAATTTGTATATCTCTGGCCACACAATATTCACAGAAAAAGACAAGCTCATGCAGGGAAATGCACAGCTCTGATTGGCTGCCAAAACTTAAACCCAGGAAGTGTTAGCAGCAATCTTGGGTGGGGGGGACTCGTCTTTAGCCAAGTTACAGGAATAACAGTAAAAAAAAAAAGGGGCCAGGGAAGAGACACCCTGACCCTTTAGCACTTGTGCGAGATTATCAGAGGGACAACCCAATATAAAAAAAACATTTTGTGAAATTTGAATTTTTTACAGCAAGTTCACGAAATTTACGAAATTTACGAATTCAGGGCAAAAAAATAAAGTGTAACAAGCACGGATTTCCCGCTTGTTTTTTTATAGGCCACTGTGTGGGCCAGGTCCCACAGGCATTACAAATTTAGTGACCCCCCCACAGCCGGGGATCAACACCTTCCCGGGAATTGTATTTAAATATATGCGGGGGCCCGCAGTTCCCTGCGTCCTGGAGACCACCACCTCCCAGGGGCATCCAATATAATGTAATGGGGTGCCTGGGACCCTCCGCACCCTGGGGACCAGCACTTCCCCAGGGCATTGAACATAATGTGAGCAGGGGTGCTCTGGGACAAAAAGAAAACAGTAGAAAGGGGGTCCATTTTGAATCCCTTAGCCCCGGGGACCACCACCTCCCTGGGCCAATGTCCAGGTTGGAGGGAGGCCGTGCAGCCCCCCTCCTGGAGCAACAGATGACCCTGGGGACAGCCACCTCCAAGGGTCAGCTCCTGCTATGTCCCAGGGTGCCCACTCCCGGAACTTAGCTGTTTGCTGTGGCTTGGCTGCAGTGCTGCAACTGCAGCCAAGCCACAACAGCCACTCTCCTGTCTGACAGCATGCCCTTTAAAGCAGGTACTGCTGTCAAACAGCTGAGCTTTCATCTCTGTCACCTCTAGAGATGAAATGCTTCAGCTAGGATGGAGCTGCTGTCAAAGCAGCTCTGTGCTTGCTGAAGCAATGGCAATGCAGGGGAAGCCTTAAGGCTTCCTTCGCAGTGCCAGGTAGCCTGTAAAGGGCATTTTATCTTTAAAAAATAATAATAATAATAATAATAATAATAAATAAATAAATGAATAAATAAAGAGGTTCGAGTCCAGCTGGACTTACTCCTATTTAAAAAAAATATATATATATATATATTAAAAAAACAAATGCATTTTTTTATTTCAAATCAGAGACAAATAACTCATTATAAGACATCAAAACCTAAAAAAAAACTCTGTCTCTCTCCCTCTCACTTTCTTTCGCTCTCTCTGTCTCCTACTCACACACTCACTCAGACATTTATGCATTCACTCACAGCCCCAATCTGATATTCATACATGCACTCAGACCCACTCAGTTACGCACCTAATCCCGCAACCACTAAGACCATCACACACCCACTCACAGACCCACTGACACTGTGATGCACCCACCCACAGACCCGTGCACATACTGGCTTACCCACTGAAACACTGATGTCTGCACTCTCACATCCAGACAGACACTCTGACAGCCACTCCTACCCTCAGACACAGCCTCTCACATCTATTCTCACACCCAGAGAGGCCGCAGCCAACAGTCACTGCGCATGTGCAAAGGGCCGCGTACAGCATCGGGTTGGGTGGTTAGGGGGGTTGGCTCCAGGGACTAGCTGTAGGCCAACCCATGCGGGCAACCCCTACTGTGCACAGGAGAAGGCCATGCACGGTGCAGGGTTGGGTGTTCATTTGGGGTTGGCCCTGTGGCCAACTGTCGCTGCGCACGGCCTTTGGCTTTTTGGGCTTTTTGGGCAGTGTTACTGACCCTGCTGACACTGGCATACCTGTTTTCACAATTTGGCTTTTGGTTTGATATACTGCTACAGGGACAGGTATGTTGTCTACAAACAAATTAAGAGTAACATAGCAGGTATATTTGGCCATGCTTATGGTCAGTCACACTGAAATGGTGTTGAAGGAGACCTCAACATTTTGCAGCATGTCTGAGCAAAGAATGCTGCATGCTGATTGAACATAAGTGGCATAATCACACAGTGTTTAACTTTGATTCCATGATACCTACATATCCACCTAGAAGACAAGAATGCAGACATTGTGTCGTAAATAGTGCTTTCACATATGCTTAAATGCATATCTTACAAACTATGCTACCTCAGTATTTCAGATATACGCAACAGCTTTGACACACAATTTTAAATATGACAATAATATTGGATGCAGCTAGTCCACCTGCAGGCCTGAGCAGGCTGGATGATGAAGTTCAGGGGTATCTATCATCACTTGCCTGAAGCATGCCTCAGGCGTGATGTTTTTAGTAATGCTGGCAAACATCATGTCAGACTCCATTGTGCCATTACACATGGGTGACAGCATTGACAGAAGAACTAAGTAGTGATTTGATGGAAAAGGACAGACATATACTGTAAATGACATTGTAAAAGCCATCTAAGAGATTACTGGCACTGGTGCACATAGTGCCGCATAGTGGTAAATCTTTGAACCTTCCACCTTTGTACAAGGATGCTTGCCTTGTCAGCAGGTTTTATGTTTTGATATTTCCCTGGAAAACACACAGTTCTGCGCATGTAGCTATTTATGAGGCATATTAATCTGTGTACATGTGTAGCACAATGCCACTAACATAGAAGATTTAATATAAATGGAATTTAGACATAGATCTCCTGCTAAGGGTTCAACAGTGGTGTTCTGGAAATTTGGAAGCACCCCCGGGTAATTCATTTATGTTAAATGAGGGAATGCTCATGATTTCATGCATTTTCATAGAAAACTACCATCCACTAACTATTGAACAGACCCTTGTGCCAGGGTATGGCAATGGAGCAATCTCCAATGTGCTTGCTTTACATTTGCTTTATATAGCCACCCTGAGGCACATAAGGTTCCCTTAGCTAGCTTTATTTTCTTACATTAAGCTATTTTTGTATACATCTTGCACATTGCAACGTAAAAAAACAACTAAACAAATGGTGTACAGTCCATGTTTATGTTTGGCATTACTAAAATAGCTTCATCACTACATGCAGATTGATCATACATGCATACCTACTGGTACACCAACCTCCAGTCCAAGGAGGTTGGTGAGATCAGCCTCCCATGCCACCACACCAGCCCATCAATGTTTAATATGAACACCAGTAAAGTGCTGTTGTGGATTGCCACCTAAAATATAACTCAGCCTTATGCTTTGATTAGTAACCCAGTCCAATTCCAGTTTAGACTTTCTTCAAACCAGTAAACAACTTCCCTATCACTGCTCATAAAAACAGGAATGTGATATCCCCCCTGTCATTTATTGAAGGTCAGGAACCACTTCTTTAATACACTCTATATACTGCCAAATAGCCACATGTTGCTTAGTCCCCCAACCCATTTTGCACATGTCTCTTGGAGCTGCAGTATTTTGAGAATTTTGATCCATCAAGCCAGCATTGTTTGAACTGATTGTGCTCTCCAATTTTGGAGAAGCAGAGAACGGGCTATCAGCGTGATAGAAACAACCCTCTGCCCCCTGTTTAGAAATACTCACGCTTTGGGTCTGCTTAGAAACATCAAAAAGCACCAAACCTGCTTCCGGGATTATTGAGATATGAATGGTGCTACTAATAATAGAAAATAGATCTCGGCAGAAACTCGTCCAACATATGTCAAGGAAAAAAGTATGAAGGCAGTCCCTGGCATCCACCTGATAACAACAGAAACAATGGTCCAAAACGGACTGAAACATTCTATGAAGAGTTATGAGTGTATAATACCCCATCCATCATGAGAGGAGAGCCGTTCTCTTGAAATTAGCTGCCCTTAAAGATTTAGGGCCAATCTCACAAATAATCTGCCAGTCACCTTCGGAGACACGGCATTGGATTTTTAACCAGATCTTTTTGAGAAAGCAAGTCACTAGGCCCTCGGTACCATGGCTACCCACCAGCCTGTGCCAATTCCCAACTCCCGGAAGCCTAGTTCTCCAATCACACACATAGCAGGATAGTCAAACTGACTACCTTCCTTTCAAATACTGGTCAGGAAATGAATAATATGTTGAAAGCAAAGATACAAGCAATAAGACTGCTCTCTGCTAGACTCCAATAGTTCCTGTCAAGTTATGAGTTTGTAGCACAGAAAAAAATAAACAAGCTGTGCAAAACCACATAAGTTCCAATGCTTAACATCGGACATAGAAAGAGCCAGTCCGAGACAAAGGCACTCCTAATGTTTAAGATATATATAACCTGTTGTAATATTTTGCAATACAAAAAACTCCTAGCCATATGGTCATCTCCTGTGGCATCATATACATAGTTCTTTTATGTAGCTTGGCTGTTTTAATGAATACTGGCAGACTAATATCTGATTCTTAGATAATTTTCTCCAGGAAAAAACATCCACCATCCCACCACCTTCCAGTGCCCTTGTCAGGAAGTCAACACAGCATAGCTTCATAATAAGTTTCCAGATGAGGTATAGCCAGACCACCCTGCGCAACATCCAATTGCAAAACTGCATATGTGATCATGGAAGCTTTCTTATTCCAGATACATTTTCTAATCAGAAAATCCAGACATTGGAAAGCAGAAATAACAGAAGAGGTAAAATAAACATTTTGAGCGACCTGCCCCACCACAGTCAGAGGAAGAAGTGACCATCTCTCCAATTGCCTATGGATTTTATAGAATGGCACCATATGACTTAATTGAAAAAACTGTGAGTAGTTATCCAAAACAAAAAATCCTAAATAACAAACAGGGCTGTGTGAGCAAGCTCACTGTTGCATTATAAGGGGCAGATCACTTAGTGCTGCATTAAAAAGAAGTAACTCTGTTTTGTCTTGATTGATTTTATAACCACCAATCCTAGAGAACTCGTCAAAGTCATTCAAGACCCTCTGTACATTTGATTTATCTGGCCTCAAGTATACAATAATGTCATATGTCATATGCGAAAAGCTTCAATTTAGACATACCCTTCACCAGTGGACTAACTCCCACATTACCACGAATCCAGACAGCCAAGGGCTCATTAAAAAAAGTAAATGACATCAGGGACTGGGAACACCCCTAATTGGTACCCCTATTGGTTGCCACTTCGCCTCCTAGACTGGAGGTAATATATACCTTTGCCGATGCGCCTTCATACAAGTTCTCAAGCATTGAGAAAAATAGTTCAGGGAATCCAATGTGGCCTTAATGAAGTCTGTGGCACGGCCACACAGCAGACGCACTCATTGGGTGCACTGCTGCAGCACTGTCTGTGTCTCGACAGCATCCAGTGGCAGGCTCTCAACCCTCCCACCATTCACCACTACTCTCCAGATGAGCTCCTGGTCCTCAGCACCAGATGTCAAGACTCCTACTGCTGCATGTCCTCCCCTTAATCCACAAAAGGACCTTTTGCCTGCCACCACTGCTGCATCTCCTGCCTCACAGAACCACCTACCCACACAACACACCACTACCTCCCAGAAGACCACCATCAACCCAGAACTGCTACACTGCATCCTGCTCAATGCCTGGTACCTTAGCAAACATGCAACGGAAATCTGGGACACCATCACCACCCTCACATCAGACATCCGATTCATCACCGAAGCACAGCAGAGGAAATGCCATAATAATCAAGGATCCCATCCAGTGCTCCGCCACGAACTACGACCTAACACCTGTCATGGTGCACCTTCACTTCCTATTCCACATCGATGCCAAGACAAACATAAGAGGTACCCTTGAATGCAGACCACCAGGACCCCGGCCAGCGTTCTGTGATGCTATCAACATCATCGCTCTCCTCGCCATTGACTCCCTCCACTAGATACTGACTGCAAGGGACACCAACTCCAAATCCCTACTGGAGAACCTCAACAATATCAGACTCACCCAGCCAGTCTCCAAACCCACCATAGAGCTGAACATACCCTCAACAACATTTTCTCCTCCAGCGACAGAATCAAATTTACCCACACCATGGAACTCTGATGGACCGACCACACAATCATCCATTTCACCAGCTCCAAGACTCAGCACACCATCATCAAGCACAAAAGCACCACCCACCACAGCTGGGAAAAAGTGACTGAGAGCCAATTGACGCAGGCTTTCAACACCATATCACCCAGCACATTAGACAACCTCAACCAGGCCGTCCACAACTTCTCCGCCTGGATCAGCAAATGCACCAACAAAGTCCCCCCTCTGAAACCAGCAAAAGCCAACAGAGCGTCAAGACATACCAACTGGTACACCGCAGAGCTCGCAACCACCAAGTGCAACTGTCTTCTACTTGAGAAGCAATGGTACACCTCCAAGGACACTCCGACAGAGACTCACACAAAACAGCATTCAACAACCACCTCCGGCACATCAAAGAGGCCAAAAGAGCAGCCATAACAGACCACATCGACACCTCAGCCAACCATACCAAGGAACTCTTCAAAATCATCAAATAATTCTCCAACCCGATTGCAACACGTCCAGACCACAGCAACCATCATGTCCTCCGTCTACTCTGGGGCACCCACTGACCACTGCCCTCACCATATGTTTAAACTTAGATCCAAAATAATCAGCACTGAACTCCCCAACCACCACAATGCATCTCCACAGCATCCTTCCCAGATGGATGGAAGCACTCAGACATCCGACTCCTCCTAAAGAAGCCTTCAGCTGACTCCAGTGAGCTCAAGAACTACCGACCAATCTCCCTGCTTGCATACCCAGCCAAAGTGCTTGAGAAGGCCATTAACAGACAGTTCACTGACCACATTAAATGAAACCACCTACTCAACGCATTGCAATCAGGTTTCTGGGCCCGCTGTTGCACCAAGACCACGCTTATTGCTGCAACATACAACATCAAAACCCTCCTCGACTAAGGGGAAACAGTAGCTTTGATTCTCCTTGACCTGTCTGCAGCATTCGACACCGTCACCCACCATATCCTCACAACATCAGCATTCAACAACACGCCCTCAAGTGGATCACGCATTCCTATCAGGACACACCCAGAGCATCCGTCTACCTCCTTTCACCTCTGCTCCCAAGAACATCATATGTGGTGTGCACCAATGATCATCCCTCAGCCCCACTGTGGTCAAAATCTACATGACTCCTCTTGCAGACATTGTCAGATCCACAGACTTAACAACATCTCCCATGCCAACGTCACTCAGCTCTTTTTCTCGCTCACTGAAGACCCCTCTAACTCCAAAACCAACTTCTGCAACACCATCTACTGATGTAGCCCACTGGATGAGAGACAGCTGCTTCAAACTGAACCCCGACAAAACAGAGGTACTGATCTTTGGAAAGAACACCTCCACTTGGGACCGCAGCTGGGGGCTGGAAGAACTCAGACATACACTCCTACTCCGATTGACCATGCTTGCAACCTCGGCATAATCCTGAACAGCCAACTGATCATGAAACAACAAGCCAACATAGTTGCTTTCGCTTGTTTCCATGCCCTCTGCATGCTCCACAAGGTCTTCAGATGGATCCCAGAAAACAACAGAAAGATCATCTCACAAGCCCTTGTCACCAGCCTCCTCGAGTAGGGCAACACGCTATACACTGATATCTCCTCCCAGTTCCTCAGAAGACTCCAGACAATACAGAACACTGCAGCCAGACTCATCCTGGATGTCCCTAGTGTACTCACATCACTCCTCACCTCATGAAACTACACTGGCTCCCTGTCCAGAAAAGATGCCAGTTCAAGTCACTCACAAATGCCCACAAAACCCTCCACAAACAAGGACCTTCCTACATCAATCACCAGCTGAACTTCCATCTTCTCTCGAGAAACCTGCGCTCCATTTCACTTGCTCTCGCACATGTCCTGTGCATCCATCTCAGCCATAGAAAGGGGTGTGCATTCTTCTTACATTGCTGCCAAAGCCTTGAATGATCTCCCCCTCCACCTCTGAATAGCACCCTCCCTGGAAGACTTCAGAAAACAACTCAAGACCTGGCTTTTCGATGCAGACGCAGCAACCTCAGTGCCCAGAGACCCTTAGGTGTGACATTGTTGCACTTTAAAAAAGACTGATTGATTGATTGATTGACTGAATCCTCCCTAAGCTATAAAACAATGCTGCTCAACTCACAAGGTTGAATGCTTGTTCAACATCGACCCTCATTATTACTGCACAAATTTGGTTACATGAAAAATAGTCCATCGCCTGTATCAAATAGCCAGTATTTGCTGCCATTAAATAGCCAGCGATGAATCCCGACTGGTCCATATGAATTAAAGCTTGAGCTGCAGATGAGCTCATATTTAACCCCGATTTTTGTCAGCAGCTTATAATCAGCATACTATAGGTTGATAGGTTGATATGAGTTGACCTTAATAGGATCTTTCTTTTTATTAAGAAAACTAACAATTGTAGATTCCTTAAACAATGGAGATACTTTCACCCTCCCTTAATGAAATTATACTGGTTGGTTTAAAACGGTATGAATTCCAGGGCAAACACTTTATAAAATTCTGCTGGAAACCCACTGTTTCCACACGCCTTCCTATCAGAGATTTTTAAGATGGCTTCATGAACCTCAGTTTTTGTTACATTGGCTGTAATTTTCTCTGTCAATGCTTTTGGAACCTGAAACAATATTAAAAATTCAAAGGTGATATGAATGGAAGATTGCGGTATGGAATACCTGGTTTCATACAAAGATCTATCACGTTGCAAAAATATGTGAGATACCACTTCCTTTTTAGAGACTATCCTTTGAGTGATTGGATTCTCTATCTGCCAAACTAACGAGGCTTCTTGCCTAACCCGCATCAACGAAGCAAGAAACTTACCAACCTTCTTGCTCTTTTCGTAGACCTGCTGTTGATGAGCTTTAGAGTTGGCTATCTCCTCCAATACAAAAAAGTCTATCAAGTTCTGCTTGACCTTCTCTAAATGAACACTAAGCAAGGAAAGCCTGCTCTGTGACTGCTAAGCTGATTCAACAGCAAGCTATAATTCTGCTACCTTACAAGTCTACTGCATTATGATTAGCTTTATATGCTACAATTTGCCCCTGAGCTGTGGTCTTAAACGCCTTCCAGACTCCAAAAGGTGAAGCTGGACCATGATTCAAAAATAACAATTATTAAATTCATTTCTTCATATTATCCACCGTTCCTGATTTAAAAGAAACATCAGCCACCTGAGCCTTATCTTCCTGATTGTTGGCAACTTAGTCATAATAAAAACCACTGAGTGGTCGGAGAAGGCATTCGCCCAAATATCCCAACTGATTCTACTAATCAATTGGGAAATTAAAATGTAGTCCATTCGTGAAGCAGTATGGAAATAATGTGAAAAACAGGAAAACTGCAAGGACACCGGATGATCACAGCTCCAAGGATCAATTAAGTGAAAGTCTTGCTTAAAACTATCAATCACCCATTTTGTCTGCAACTTTAACTGCTTGTTAGTCACATTAGAAGTATCTAATGCCAGGTCCTGTATAAAATTAAACTCCCCGTACAAAATTATTCGGCCTTCAGACCCCATTGCTACATAAAAAATCTGCAAAAGTGCCTCAGTCTGGTCAGTAACTGGACCATAACAGCTCATCAAATTCAGAGGACAGCCATTTGCAGCTGCATTCACACAAATCCACCTGCCTCTTGGATCCCTAATCACTTCACTTACCAACCAACCAATTCCACTTCTGAGAAAAATAGCTATACCCCTTACTGTCAATATTAGTGAAGCAAAATGTGTGTAAGAGAATTGTTTAGGGCAAAAATCCTTGTGGATTTTTTCTTCAGGTGGGTTCTAGTGGGGAAAGCAAAGCCAGTTATCTCGTCACCCCCCACATTGCTCCTAATGGCAATAAAATTCAAATTGGAAGAGAAAATCTTAATCTGGAGTGTCATTATAAGCACAGAATTCGCAGACAACCTGAACGTCCAGAAACCTGGCTCTAAACCTACTTTAATTATGTTCCCCTTTTTTACTACACATGCTCCCCACCACCCTGAAGAACACCCAGAAAAATTCAAGTGCCCCCAAAAACCCTTAGCCCTTCAGAGGTGTGAATTGCCCACACTACCCCCTCACACCGCAAAAATAGGGGTGCCATGATGTTGCACCCGTCTTCCTGTGTGACTCTGAAATACAAGCCTCCTCCCCACAAAAAAATTAAAAAAATCAACATTGAACATTATAACCCCTCAGACATGATTCAATACTATACAATTCAATTCAATTTATATGCAAAGTGTTTCACCCTTGATTCGTAATTTTTTTAAGAAACTCCTGAGCTTCACTGAGGGAGGTAAACACATACAATTGGTCTTTTGCTAAGACCTTCAACTTATATTGTTGTTTTGTAGAAGCCGGTGCTCGCTGTTCTCCGAACAAATCAAGCACTTTACCAAAGTCCTTTCGACAACGAGCTGAAGCTGCTGATGTGTCTGAAAAGATGCCACAGTGATGTATTTCTGGAGCTGAGAAATGTTTTTTCTCTTTTGATTTGGCCAAGATGCGTTCCTTTACTTGATAATAAGAGAACTTAACCAAAATAGTGTGTGGATATTTTACTCCGGAGAGGCAATGGGCACTTGCTATAGTTGGATCCCCTGATAAATCAGGCAATACATTGGATTTTGTGAAAGAGTCCACCCATTGAGGTACCTGCAGTCCTTCGCAACCTTCTGGGACAACAGAAATGTGCAAGTTAGTGCACTGGGAATGATTTTTAAACTAGTTAATCTTATCTTTCAGAAGACCCTTTTGTTTCTCAATTGGACCAACAGTTTTCTACATCACCATGACTTTCCCTTCCAGATCAGATCTTCCAGTCTCTGCCTCCTTAAGTCCTCCTGGAAGCTGCACCATATTTTCTTCAATCTTGGACAGCTTCTCATGTAGCGTAGCAATTTCAAGTGCCTACAAGACTTTAAAGATTCTATTGAGCATTGCCTTAATGTGTTGGTCCTAAATACCAGAATGACCCCCCTGCTTCTGCCCCTACTGCGACTGCTGCCCCTGTTCTTGAGCATGGATCTGGTCCAAATCATCAGTGCAGGTGGGAGTTGATTTTGTATCTCGCTAAGCTCAGTCTCTGACTCCAAATTCTGTATAGATTGCTGTGCCACAGGCTCAGAAATGGAATGTTGAATTACTGAAAATGGAGGTGCTGTGGGCTTCGTTAAAACTTCTAGCCCAATTAGTTGTGAAATCCTAGGCCCAGCTGACAAAAGTCTACTGTTTGTAAACAGAAGATAGGCTTCGATTTTAACATTATTCAAATTCATCCATGGCACAGTCTCAATTTGTGGCACGTTGCTACCTGATACCTCAGATTGAGACCTTATGGAGGCAGTCGGAACATCGGTCCCCTGCAATACTCCAGCCTCAGCCTGAACTTACTAGAAGGACACACCCCCTTGATAGCAGCCATGATGGGTTCTTATCTCAACTAGAGACTGCAGCTAGCCCCAGCAGCTGCGTACTTAGTTTGGATAGCACGTCTGTTCACTTTCTGGGCTAGGATAGGAATAGAGTTTGAGGCACCAGCTACTTTAGTAGACTTTGCGTGCTGCTTTCTCATTGTATCCTAAGAGAGTAGCTAGAATATCTCAAGGACAGACCACTTCTAATCCAGACCGCTAACTGGGCTCTACGGTGCAAAACCTCAGCAACACACCAGGTCAAGAAAACGTGCATCATTTGAGATTCATATCTTCATGAGTTGCACCTCTTGAAAATCAAAGGCTGCACTCATAGTCTTGATATAGCTCCTGGTTCACAAGGCAGGGGAAGGAAGAAGATGAAATTGGTACTTTTATTGGGTCTTGGTAGGGTCTCAGTAGGGCCAATGACTCAGATATTTAATTTTTAATCTTCAACTCCTCCCTCAGATTTTAGTGAGTCCAACCACCTGTGCCAAATATATTGAACAGAGTTATTTATCTGCGCCACCAGCTTAGAGCCACCACAATTTGGCACCAAAATGAAGAACTCACCCCTGTAGCCACTGTAAATGCACACCTGCCCCGGCTCCTCAGAGCTGGCCACACTCACCTCTGACCACAGAGCAAGATCGTCTCTCCAGCAAGCACGATCCTCTGACCTCCCGCAGCTTGTGCCCGTGACTGTGACTGGTGCCTCAAAGTGTACTAAGCCCTCATCAGTTACAGCAGCATTCTTGCTGAAAGAGAGGTGCAATGCCAGTGGCCATAACCACCACTCTGGAAACTGCTCTGAGATCCATATCTGATGCAGCTCCTGCTGCTGCCATGGTAAAACACAATCAGCTGCAATGTCGAGGAGGAAGGGCTGGTCACGTGAGCTACCGGCCAAGCATGTGGTCTACGCCAGCCAGCCAGCTATCTGATCATACCTCAGTTGTCACAGGTATTACCAGGATACATATCTGAATGTTCCCCACAGTCGTACACCCATGCTATTTCATTCCCTATTGTGCCCTATTCATTCAATCTGTCACAAATCCTTCCATATAATGTGTTACAGATGCAACTCACTTTTAGGGAAGAACAGCGACAGGTTGGCTCACCCATACTACAGTGTATATACCACCCAGCTTGCAAATGTACTAGAATTCTAACAACCGTATTGGGTAATTCCTAAATTGCACATGTGATTGTCAGGCAGCCATGTATTTGCGCACAAAGCTGGGCATGGACTGCCATGTAATGTGGTGATAAAGGTATGTCTACACTCAGGGCTATGTGAAGAACCCAATATGTGTGGCATTTGCACAATGCACCATGGTAAATGTGCTATGCAAATCTTTTTGCATATTGTTTGAGACAACCAAGGGCAGCTTGTGTATCCCTGATAAGTGTCATTAATCACAAATGAAATAATGTGTTGCAAATCCCTGCATTTCCTTACTGTGCACTAGAGAGAGACTCCTTGACCGTTGGACGGGGGTACACATTCACATCCCACGGTTTTAGATGTATTTCCACACTTACCAAACCAGGTAAACCTGGAAATGTGCCAGTAAGTACTACCTTCCCTGGAGTGGCAATAAGGAGTTTGATGTTTAAATCTCCTTGTTACTCAATTTTTCAATGTGTGCTACATTCTGCAGCACACATAGGTGGTGGAATATGGCTCAAAGGATATTTTGGTTTGCAGGAAGATACACTTTCATGCACAAATACATTCCTTTAGACAATAGAAGCATCCTTGCTCCATAGTGGAGGATTTCCTGGGTTGGTCCTCGGCTGCCAAAACAGCACCAGTACAGGGGAATTCTATTAGATACAGCACATTACTTACCTTTTGCTTTCACACATAGCCATGCAGTAGGGAGAAAATCTGTACAGCACTGTGTGGCTTTCTCATTAAATACCCCTCTGTTTGCAGTCACAGATAATTAGAGGAACTATACTGTGATCCACATGTGTCAGACGAACACAAACATCATGACGTGCAGCACACACACTCAGTCATTGGACACTATTTGGTTCCATATTCCCTTTGGATTGTGCTAAAGCGTCTGGAGATGAACACACTCTAGCAGCACACACACTCTCAGCATGTGCACATTGTTCCATACTGCAACCTTTGAGCTGTGAATGTCTTGCACAGGCACCTGTGTTCTGCACATGGTGTTATTGTGCACATATATTGTGTTCAATATGATGTTGGGCAGGGGTGAGTTTAACACATAGCAACAGACCTTTGGAATAGGTGAGTGAGCCAGGGTCACATGCAGTGAACCAGGGTCACATGCTCATGTCCACTACTAATGTTCAATGATTATCATGCCACCAAACCCACATGATCTCTGTCTTACTCCTGTCAAACTCAGTAGCACTGCATCTACTCGAGGGCAGGTCTTTGTGTGGCCATCCTGGTCCAAGAAGACTGCAATCTCTGACACAGGCCTTTCTCATGGCATACACTCAAATGCCATTTCCCCATTGAAATGACATACAACTTATGATCCCCTCAACTAAACACTTGTACACTCAGGGCAGAGGTAAACTACTCTTGCCATGCAGAGGTAAGTTCATCTCCAAATTACTCTGTCACACCATATTTAATGAGTTAGTGTGTGAACACACACAATTTTGTGTGACTTTTGACATGGGCACTTCACACTCTTGACATCTCTGTATTCTTCAGGTGTTGTGATGTTTGCAAAAACATCTCCATTGTCTTACTTCTCTAGGTAGTTCCTCACATTGTAACATCATCTGCTCATTTTGTTGTGTTACAGGTCTTTGAGTCTCATCGCACTGCTGTGCAATGCCTGTGAAATGTGTATTGTGACAACTGGAGCCTAAATCGGTATATAAGACAACCTGTCCAGGAATTGGCTCACATGTTTAGTGTTTGATGATCCCCAAAAATGCATGTATGCATTGTGTACAAACACAATTTAAATTTTTTCACATCATACTTGGCCTTTGTCCATGGCAACTGTCACTCATGATCTGTGATGGCTTTTGATACAACGTTTCATCCTCAAACGTGCTGCGATTCTGCATGCAATCACATTGGTGAGACACACTTCACTGAGTGCCATATTTTCAAGCTGGTTACACCACCGGTGCTTCACTTTTTTTCACTCACCAATGGTGCAGGCCCATATCTACAAGGTCATGCAAAGCCACTTTGCATGGCTTTTTGTGGCCTTGTAGATTTGGAATAAGGCAATACAGCATGTCACTGCTTTGCCATAGTCTGCATCAATGTAGCTTTCCATGAGTGTTGTGGTGGGTGTTCCCAAACAACACCCATGGATTTTGACATAGTCCCAGATTTACAAGGATTATTAAATCTGGAAATGCATCAAAATGCTATGGCTCCTCAGGGAAGGCATAAGGGAGGCGCAAAGAGGAGAAATACCTTTATTGCTCCTTGTTTTTTGCTTTTTCTGTGTGTGCAGCACAGTTAGAAAGAGAAAAAGGCCTTTTGTGATTGTTTTGTGCAGGAAGGGCCCCTTCCCACACAAAAAGAATCATACCCACAACACAGACACTCTTTCACCATGGTGCAAGGGTACCTGCATTGGTGCATGGTAGCCCATTGTGCACCAGTGCAGGGGAAAAGGACAGGAATGCACCATATCTTGTAGATGTGGCACATTCCTGACCTTTTCTTTTGACGCAGGGCAGCTCCACGAGAAGGCTTGTGGTGCTGCCCTGCGCCAAAAGTTTGTAAATATGCCCTCAAGTGATTTGTCTCACGTATGGACATATTGGGTGATTAGTGTTGCAACACTAACTAATACCACATGAAAGACTATTTGCTGTTGCATGACACAGCAAGACTGGTAGCTGTGCAGCATTACTCTGCTCAAAAGCCTGAGGACAGAAATGTACTATTTAGATTGGGATACATGGCAAACCTGACCCGTCTCTGTCATGCAGCACACTGCATCACATTGCATTGCTGTGTTGGTTGACTGCATATTTGCAGCCATGCCCCATGTTACTCAACGAGTGTGTCAACATGATTGTTACATGCTTAGGCCTACTCCTAGTTGAGAAGATGTGATTGACTTGATGTTGACCTTGACTGTGACATAATGACAATACAATAAATTAGTTCAAACCTTTATTCTCATGCTGAACGTTTATGAAAATGTCTAACATTTTGTCTACTGGGTAAATACATAATGAAAAAAATTGCAATGATGTTGTTGTGTTACCGCCTGCCAGCCATTGTGTGTTGGAGGTCTCCACCATTGTCATTCTCCTTCTCCTTTGGCCCACTTTCCTCTGACTTCAGCTTGCATGGGACAGTTGTTCTGACATAAATATATTGTGCAGGATTGCACAAACCAGAATTATCTTGCACAGCATGGGGGGAAGGAGTATAGCAACCCAGACCAGACATATTGAAGTACCCAAACCTGGACTTCAGAACACCAAACATCCTTTCCACCACATTTCTAATTCTGGTCAGCACCTGGTTGAACTTTTTCTTGGCCTCTGTCTGAGGATGGCGTAATGGGGTCATGACCCACTGCTCAAGACCATATCCTTGGTCAGCCAAGAGTAGAAAAAAAGCAACTAATAATAATTATGCACATTGCTAGTCCGACACACCTGTCCGTGTGTGTTATGTAAACTGATTAACTCATAGATATATATTACAGTATTGAACTATATGGGTTATATATGCAGTTCATCGTGGTTTAGCATGTATCTCCCAGTTATCTGTGTCAATGCTAATGTTGTCCATGAGCTGATACTTTGGAAACATCTACATGCTGACTTTCATGTTCAGTCAGTGGAGTACTGTGATAGGTATTTCTGAAAGTTGTGGACAACTCCATGTTATATGCTCTCAGTACATGTGCAAAGGGACAAAGTATTAATCAAATTTTGAATCGTAAATCCAGCACTCGGTAGGTTTAGACAGTGCCAGCATGTTTGACACTCACACATACATATGTCCTTTTGAAACATGCGATTGTTGTTGCTTGGCTACATGACGTTGACCCAGGCTTTGATTTGTTCACTCAATTTGACATTGAAAATTGCCATCTACATGTATTGTATTTACAATATGTATACCATTTTCTTGTCAGCCTTCAGCTAATAATTGTTGAATTTAAAACTACTTCTTCCAGATTTGGCTCAGAAACTAAGGTCTACGTATAAGTATTCAGCTATGTTTGGCTCACTTACTTATGGGCACAAAATAAGTTCACACACCATTGATTGTTTGAAGTTTAACTGATAACGAGACAAGGTGCACCATTGAAGAAACATCCCACACTTAGACATCATGTACAATTCGTAAAAATATTAAGTTGTCTTGTGGACCATATGATTATTATCTTGATTTGTTATCCATTGCAGATGATGTGGTTCAGTCCATTCAGATAGTGTGAGATGAAACAATACTATGCACAGATATTCTGTTGCTAATGCCATTACAGGATTAGTGGGATTTGACAGAATGGAAAATCATTGCCTAAAAGTTGCAGTAAATGTTTCCACTATGTGCACATGACACTTGAGGACATATACTAGACAGAGTGGTACAGTGCAGCACAGGAGGTGACCTTGCTGTGCTGCACTTTCATCACTGGGAAAGGGCAGGAATGCACAGTACTTAAGCCATATGGTACATTATTGCCTTTTTACTCTGCAGTGGCACACAATGGGCTTCCTAGCACAAATACATTGCATGCATGATTGTTTTAGTTGAGGAAGTTGCAACATATAGCACATAAATAATCATAGAGGGTGATTCCTCTATGTGTTCCACAGAATGCAGCACACATAGGAAGCAGAAGTGACTTGAATGAGTTACGTCATTTATCCTTGTTACACATCACCTGGGAGGATATATATCTTTTAGGCATTTCCAGGCTAACCATGTTTGGTATACATGACATGCATCATCAACCAAGGGGGTTGAATGGATACACCCACACAATGCCCATGGAACACCTCCCTTACACACAGAAAGGCAACACAGCATTTGGCAGTGTTGCATTACTCTAGGGGATATTTTGGACACCATTCCAAGCCGCACAAAGTGGCTTGGCATGTCCTCAAATATCAGGCTTAGGAGTTTGCATCACACATGTACCAAAATGCATGGTGCAAGTATGAGGCACACCACTCACACACATGCACCTAGCTCCATTGACAGATTCAGAGATGGCTATTGTCATACATTTCTATATGTTTGTTGGTATGTTGCATACTTCAGATTTACTTAACAGCTGTTAGGCCAATCCCATATTGGCCACTCTGAAAGCACTTGTTGATGATCCTGTGCTGGAAGATGTAGGCACCATGCGCACTTCCAGGATATTTGGCCAGAACATTGGTGAATATTCCCAGGTGGTCCATGATGGCCTGAACATTGATGGAGCAGGTGTGCTTCCTGTTCCTGTACAGGTGTGATGTTTTTGCAGGGGAACCAATTGCACATGTGTGCAATCCATGGCACCTAGCACTTGGGTAACTACTGCATTGGAATGGATGGCTTTTTTAGTCTACAGCTGCTGCTGGTGGCTATTTGGGGAAGAGAAGGTACTGGGGTGTGAGCTAGACGATGGCATCCAGGACAGTCGATAGAGGAGTGCAGTGAACTCCCCCTGCTTGCAGAGTTTGCAGAATTATTCCCACTCTGCGCTTCGCGTAGAGTGCAGAGTTGCGAAAAACTCTGCATTGCGGAACAGAGTTTTTTTTCCCATTTGAACTCGCCAACATTAAGTTGGCTACTGGGAGCGAGGAAAATCTTACTCCAGACCACCTCCCATCTAGATTTCTGAATGCGGGGCGGTCGCGGTTGGTCACTACTGATTGCACTTAAAAACCTTTCATTCACGTTGAGAAAGCTGCCGCTTGAGTAGAAAATCTACTTGAGTGGCAGAAAAAAAGAAGTGCCCTTTTGTGCTGCACATGGTGTAGTTGGCACTGATTTTACAGCAAGGGACAAACAACTGGTGCTAAAAATCAGTGCGGACAATGCAACCTAATGCACCCTGCCACTTGCGGAACTCCGCGTAGTGCAATGGAGTTTTTTTGTCTCTTCACGGAGGTCCGCATAGCGGAACTCCACAAACTCTGCCGACGCCTAACAGTGGGCAGGAAGGCAGAAAATGATGCCTGTGATATTCCTGTAACTCTTTCTGTTCTGACCTGGAAGGAACCAGAAGCAAGCATGTGGAGCACAGCCATCAGTTTAACCTGCAGAAGAATGTTAGTGGGCCTGGCAGTTGGTGGCTGGAGACTTGCCCCAATCTTGTGGAACAATTCTATGATAGACTTCCTCCTGAGTCTATAGAAAGTGATGACCTCCTCTTCCCTGGGTCGACGAGGCAGATGTTTTGCCAGAAAACACACTTCCTCCTCCTTCGCCGCCTAGGTGGTGGTGGCCTCCTTGCGACTCCGAGCTGCAGGTTCACAAACTCCATGGCATAGATGAGCTTGCCAAAGTGTTTGTGGATGTTCAGGTTTTTATACCACAGCCACTGAATCATTTCCATTGCTTGGGTTACCAATGCACAGATTTTTTTGCTGCATTTCAGGCTTTGCCACCACATCCCAGTGATGTGTCAGACATTGCCAAACCCATAAATATCACTATGTTGGTGTAGTGCTTTCCTCTTATTTAGTTTCTAAGCACTAACATAACACAACAGAAATGCACTTCTGAGGTCAAAGAAGACTTTTATTGTTGTTATATGAATGACGAATTAGTAGCTTTCCAGTCCGCGTTAATCAAACAAAATATATCAGTTTGCAATATACACAGCAGGTTATATTTATAAGATATTGAATGCAAAGCAAAACAAATACTTCACCGTGTAGGAACTATTTACAGCTACATCTTTCTAAGGTCTGCAAGCTGATGACCCCTGTCAGCCGCGAGAAAGAGTTTCATCTACCCACACGGGATGCTGGCAGCTGGCGCCAAGCTCCAGCACGAGGTCCGGCAGATTCGAATCTCCCTCTCTGCAGCCTGTTACATTCGTTACAAAGGTGTGTCCCCTCCCCTCAGACCTGGGAAACCGAGCAAGCCTTTTGGAGACTGGCCAGGTCTCCAAGACTACTCCTGTTCCCAAGCTCAAGGGAAGAGAAACAACGCCCATGTACTCTCTCTTATCAGGTCTAGTCTACTGTGAGAGCAAAACATCTTGGTTCTCTGGTGCAAAAACACAGCTTGGAAAAATACAGCTTGGATTCTCAACTGCAATGTCTAACTCCACGTTAAAGGCAATGGGCAGCTAACCTAAATATCAAATGCAATGTCATGTTAAAGGCAATAGGCAGCGAACCTAAATATCAAATGCAATGTCTAGTGTCATGTCAAAGCCAATAAGCATCTAAGCTGAATACAAAATGCAATGTCTAATATCATGTCAAAGCCCATAGGCAGCTGAGCTGAATATAAAATGCAATGTATAATATCATGTCAAAGCCCATAGGCAGCTGAGCTAAATATAAAATGCAATATATAATATCATGTCAAAGCCAATAGGCAGAATATCTAATAGCATGTCAAAGTCAATAGGCAGCTAAACTGAATACATCATGTCAAAGCCAATAGGAATGCAATGTCAAAGCCAATAGGCGGCTAGACTGGATACAGCATGTCAAAGCCAATAGGCAGAATACAGAATGTAATGGCTAATGCAATGTCAAAGCCCATAGGCGGCTAAACTGAATACAGAAAGTAATGGCTAATGCCATGTCAAAGCCCATAGGCGGCTCAACTGAACAAAACATACCATGTGCTACTGGTGAACATTGAGCAACTAATATGCGCAGTGGTGAAACACAAAGTCATTGGTCAAAACAAACTTTATCAAATGGCAGGACATTCCGCCCTTTGACCAATGAATTTTTGTTTCACATATCTCATATTTCAAACAAACAAAAAAAAAACATTAGCACAAAAAAAACATTATGATCAAAGCAATCCCTGTAAAGCAATAGAAGTGAATTAACACATTGATTTCATAACCTTTCACATCAGATACATCTACATAGAAAAGACTGAGCAATTTTTTTCTTCTGAATAAGTCTCTAATTCAACAGTGTTAGCAATTTGATGTAGCATGAGTTCTACTCATGTAAAGATGCACGGTCCACCTGAAAGGTTTGCTGGAAGATAAGCAAAAGTCAGAGTTCCATACGAGAGGAAAAAAAAAAAAAAAAAAAACACAGCAAACAAGTTGAACTTGAACTGAAGGCGCAGTTTGCGCAAAATGGATCCATGGTGCTGGCACTTTACTCAGCCAGGTTCAGGTTGGGGATTCGGTCCCTTCCCCGACCCCACACGCACACACCGGAAGGGGAACCACACAGCGCACTCAGGGACAGTGGCGAAACGTGGTAGGATCTGCAAAAGAAACAAGTATGACTTTTCTTGCAAATAACATTTTTCATTTAAAATGCACCCTTCCTCTTTCTTTCCCTGTATTATAATCAGCAGGACGTTTTTGAGGCCCTTTGTTATATTCTCTGCAGGTTCTGGAGGGTCACTTAGGGCTTCAGCCCACACATCAGCACTGAGGTTTTTATCTGCTGCGCCACAGCTTCCCTTTTCTTGCACTGTCAGAAGGGCTGGGGCAGACTCCTTCTTTACCAAACCTCCATTCACTGCATTTTTGTCAAGTTGGGCCATTCTGTCTCCAATTTGTATGAATGAATCAGATTATTTTCTAGGTATCAGCATAATTTCGATTTTTCCTTGGTAATTTGCAGCAATCACTCTCCCTAAAACCTGATCAATTTGCCATTTCTGATCTGGTAACTTTCCTCTCCCCAACTGCTCTGTGACTGCTTGCATGACAGATTGCTTTTGTGCGTGCTGCACAGTTTTTATCAAATCTAGGGGAATGTGCATCTCTCTCATCTCTGCCCACCTGTAAGTGGCTTTTTCTCTCAGTTGTTCACATTTCTGGGGCACCCACTTAGCCATCCCCACTAAGGCAGAATTCTGGGTGAACACTTCTCTCTCTGAATTTTTCTCATTAACATCTGCAAGGGAATTGAACCAGTTAGGTGCTAAAACATTAGCAATGAACCAAAAATCAGCATAAAAATGACACATCTCACGTAGCTCTTGCTTTAAAATCTGACACACATTATACAACGCTGTTCCTTCTACTGTGCCAGAAAACAACATTTCGGTCAATGAATCATTAGTAAAACAAACATGCTTTTTATCTTCAGTGGACACGAATTCAAATGGTGCATTCAATTTCATCAGTAATTCTTTTATCTGTGGTACTCTAGCCCTGTCTTGCAAGTACCAGATCCATTGTATGATTCTAGCTAGGGGCACTATTTTCTTTCCTTGTTCATGATTTAAATATACATCAGTTTTTTCTTCTTGCACTGCGCAGAAACCTAAAGTCTGCATTATTTCATTTGCCAAATCACAAGCGCGCAGCTGCATATTATTTTTCACAGTGACCATATACAAAAGTGTTAGGATTTCACTCAAATGAGGGCTATTCTTTTTCCAAAAATCAAACAAGCTAATGAAAGTCGGCTCTTGCTCTAAAATCTTTCGTTTTACTTGTGCATTTTGCAACGGTAACTCGTAAATCACATTCTGAGCTCTCTCGTCGTCCGTGTAATCAGTTAAGGAATGCATATTGTCTGCCAAAAACCCTGGCTCACATGGAAACTCAGTGCAGCTCGGAGCTGTCTTAACCCCCTCATTACTGGAATGGGACAAGAAAGATTCTTCATTTTTATAACTTTCAGCATTATTTTGAATTATCGTATCCTGGCTAATTTGCTCACGTAAATTCCTATTTTCATGTTCCAACTTCCTACATTTCTCCTGCATTTCTCTGTAAGCAGATAAAGGTATCCAGACCTTTCTGTCATCATTACTTCCAAAAGACACGTTTTCTACATATATACAACAGGAATTATTTCTCAAAACATTATCAGGCCTTTTAGCTACACATGCATTTTCTTCTGTAATTCCCCAAACAGAAAACAATTCACAGTTTTTCTTAGCACCATCAGGCAGTTCATCAACACATGTATTCTCAGACATGGTCTGCCGTGCTACTGTGATTCTCCAAACAGAAAACAATTTCTGTAATTCTCCAAACAACAAAAACAATTACACTTTTAAAGTGTGCACTTAGAAATCTACTAACTCGTCAAACCCCTTCTTAATCACCTCTTAATGACCGACCCCACTTCTGGTACCAATTGTAGTGCTTTCCTCTTATTTAGTTTCTAAGCACTAACATAACACAACAGAAATGCACTTCTGAGGTCAAAGAAGACTTTTATTGTTGTTATATGAATGACGAATTAGTAGCTTTCCAGTCCGCGTTAATCAAACAAAATATATCAGTTTGCAATATACACAGCAGGTTATATTTATAAGATATTGAATGCAAAGCAAAACAAATACTTCACCGTGTAGGAACTATTTACAGCTACATCTTTCTAAGGTCTGCAAGCTGATGACCCCTGTCAGCCGCGAGAAAGAGTTTCATCTACCCACACGGGATGCTGGCAGCTGGCGCCAAGCTCCAGCACGAGGTCCGGCAGATTCGAATCTCCCTCTCTGCAGTCTGTTACATTCGTTACAAAGGTGTGCCCCCTCCTCTCAGACCTGGGAAACCGAGCAAGCCTTTTGGAGACTGGCCAGGTCTCCAAGACTACTCCTGTTCCCAAGCTCAAGGGAAGAGAAACAACGCCCATGTACTCTCTCTTATCAGGTCTAGTCTACTGTGAGAGCAAAACATCTTGGTTCTCTGGTGCAAAAACACAGCTTGGAAAAATACAGCTTGGATTCTCAACTGCAATGTCTAACTCCACGTTAAAGGCAATGGGCAGCTAACCTAAATATCAAATGCAATGTCATGTTAAAGGCAATAGGCAGCTAACCTAAATATCAAATGCAATGTCTAGTGTCATGTCAAAGCCAATAAGCATCTAAGCTGAATACAAAATGCAATGTCTAATATCATGTCAAAGCCCATAGGCAGCTGAGCTGAATATAAAATGCAATGTATAATATCATGTCAAAGCCCATAGGCAGCTGAGCTAAATATAAAATGCAATATATAATATCATGTCAAAGCCAATAGGCAGAATATCTAATAGCATGTCAAAGTCAATAGGCAGCTAAACTGAATACATCATGTCAAAGCCAATAGGAATGCAATGTCAAAGCCAATAGGCGGCTAGACTGGATACAGCATGTCAAAGCCAATAGGCAGAATACAGAATGTAATGGCTAATGCAATGTCAAAGCCCATAGGCGGCTAAACTGAATACAGAAAGTAATGGCTAATGCCATGTCAAAGCCCATAGGCGGCTCAACTGAACAAAACATACCATGTGCTACTGGTGAACATTGAGCAACTAATATGCGCAGTGGTGAAACACAAAGTCATTGGTCAAAACAAACTTTATCAAATGGCAGGACAGTTGGTTTTGTAAGAGATTTTGTAGGGGAACGCCTGCCTTGCATACTTCAATTTGTGCATGACGCATCTGGTTTAGGTGCAGCTTTTGCATGATGGAAGCTTTAAAAAAGGACACATTTTGGCTAATGCATTGTCTCGTAGATGTGGAATAGTGCTTGCACTGCTGTTTTGTCCAACATTTTGGTGCAACAGCAGTGCAAGCTTCTCAGAAATATGCCCTTAAGGTCCATATTTATGGGCTTTTGGTGCAAGAATGTGCCATATCTAAGGGATATGATGAAATCCTGTCCTTTCTCAATGTGCTGGTGCCACTTTAGCAGCTTGGCGCAAATGCAGGCATTCAGTTCTGAAATGGCAAAAAAACTCTTACACGCTATGTGGAGTTTTGCGAGTGGTGGAATTTGGGTAAGTCACTCTGCTCACACTAATTTTCAGTACGAGGAGATTCTCCTGTGCTGTACAATCAGCACAAGTGGCATCACTCGGAGCACCAGACAGCGCTAACTTCTTTCTGCTGCTCAAGTAGATTTTCTACTTGAGCAACAGCTTCCTCAACGTGAGCGCAGCTTTCTCAAAGCGAGAGGTAGTAACCTGCAGCGACCACCCTCATTGAGAAATCTCGATTGCACTTGCCAACTTAGCGATTTTCCGCACTCGCCAACTTAATGTTGATGAGCCACATGCAAGAAAAAAATCGACTTCATTGAGTTTTACAGAACTTCGCGCAGAACGCAGAATGGGGAAAACGCTGCCAGTGGGCAGAATTTGTCACCTACCCCTAGTTGTGTTCCAATTCATAGGGTACCAGGCCTAACACTTTGGGGTCGACCTTTCATATTAGAGCAGGACCACGGCTGATTTGCGTATGGCTGACTCCAGTCTGAAGTGGCATTGGTGGCTAAAAAAGATGGACTGGGACTCATCCGAGTAATTACAAGTGCCTAAGATTAGTTCAAACACTCCACCAATCTCTGTGAATGGTATGCTCAGGCATGGGTCCTGTCACACCAAGCACCACGCATCTGGATTCCCAAGGCTTCTGCAGCGCAGATATTCTACTACTTCCTTCTGAGGTTAATCCTTAATATCGGAAGAGTTGACTGACACCAACGATTGGCCCTGAAGGAGGGGTGTTTGGAGAGAGAGATGGTTTTGGTATACCCGAAGCTACTATGGAAAGAATGACTGGTGTGTTTCTATCCTTTTGAGCAGGACCCCTCAAGTTCTAGCATTAAGATGCACTCCTTTTGCATCTTAAAGCAAGTACAGAAAAGTACTCTGTAACAAAAGGACACAATCATTTTAGGCAACCATACATGAATGCTTTACAAGGAATTTGAATGTGCTTTTCCTTTCCTGACAGTTATTTGTAGCTAACCTCCACATCCCTAAACTCACTTGCCAAGACCACTATCAAGTTTACCCTTCTACTCTCTGTAAGGTAAAATTAGACTTAGACAAGAAATTGTTCTTTTTTCAAAAAAGGTTCATTCAGAGAGTTTTTTTGAGTGTGGGTCCTTAAGAAAATATCAAACAAAAATTACTGAAAAACATCTGAGTCCATTTTGAACCTATTGAGGGGCTTTTGAACACTGTCTACCTATGCTAAATCCTAAGTGCATATTTTTAGTATCTTCACTAATGATAACAATCCTATTACATGTTGTTTATGTTGTGCTACTTCACACAATCCATACAATTTGCCTTTTTTTCTTTTTCTTCTTCTAAAACTTACTCATTATATTCAAACTTAAGGATTTCCTTGAATAAGGCTGAAACTAAAAAAACAAGAGGGAAACAGCTATTGTACTAACCTGATGTCCATGAAATGGGCCAAAGTAGCTAGAGCATTGAATGGTTATTAGAGAATAATGGTCATAGTCAAGGCAAGTTAGGTGTGGCTCCACCGGCTGAATGATAAGGTTCCAGGGTTCAAGGTTGTGAAAAGTGATCTCAAAAGTGTGGAATTTCAAAAGAAGTTGCAAGCCCTCAGCTTCCAGGTGACACTGTCTAAGTTATTTTTGTTGCAGGCGGTGGGTCCCAGGTGCTGGAGGGAGCCACAGGTCATTCTTCAGATAGAATAACAAAGTCAAGCCGATGGCCACATTTTAAACATGGTATTTATAGCCCATCATGAATGTGGAGAATGATACCTGCCAGTCAGGGCAGGAGACAGAACCCCATAAGTAGTTAGCAGTTGTTGTACAAACAAAATCAAAATATCAGACCCTGATGAGAAGCAAGGGCAGCAGGAAATGGAGATCTCTAATTGCTCAACAGCCTATATTATTCTTTAGCAACGATTGTACAAACAAAAACAAAATATCAGACATTCTGACAGGAAACGAGGACAGCAGGAAATGGAGGTCTTTAATTGCTTAGCAGAGTGTAACTAGTCAGCAGCTATTGTACAAGCAAAATAATTCCAGACATTTCAGCAGAAAACAAGGACAGCAGGAAATGGAGGCGCTCAATTAATTGCTCAGGAATGCATGTTGCTTTAAAAAAAAATACTAGGCACTTGTACTTCATTAAAACAAAGTTGTTTACAATCCACACAAACTAAAGTGCATAGCACTTTTTTATATTAAACACTCAGCAGAGAATGCAAATTAAAGTACATAGCAAAGTACATGCCACCTGCCTAATTAGATATTGGTAATGACAACAGAGAATGTACCACATAGGCAGACCAGGTCATACAGGTCCCTGCACACTGTGCTGAGGACTCATGCTGCACCATACTGTGCAAAATATAGCAAAACAAGTTTGGCATTGTTTGTGTTCTTATTCAGAGGGGACCAGGCATGGCAGTTCAGGCTGGACTACTCCCATTGAAGTAGGTCCAATGATGATTTGCAAGGCTGGTTCCTGTTTGAAGTAGCATGTTGGGCAAAAAATAATTGTCTAGGATGTAGCCTCAGTAATTACCAGTGGCTGGAATTAGTTCAAATGTTCCACACCATATTCTTTTAGTATTCTTCACTGTGTCAGTAGATGGCACCTAGATGTGCATTGGTTCTGTTTTCTCATGCCTACCTTAGCATGTGTAGGTGATTTCTGTCTGGACCATACATGGCTGATTGTACGTTGAAAAGCACTTCCTTCTTGCTAAGACACTCTTGGCCTTAACCTTATGCCTGGTCCTGGGAGATAGTGAGAATTTGCTGTACAATATAGATATTCTCTGACTAGTTGGCAAACTGCTTTAAAATGCAATTGAGGGTAGTTTATGTCAGGAATCCCCAAGGTGCCTCCTGCGTTATCTGTCAGCATCCCCAGGGATTAGGGTTAAATCATATCTCTGTTCTTGGTTAAACCTTCATGTTTCTAAGTAAATATAGGGGGTCATTACAACATTGGCGGTAAAAGGCGCTTACCGCCATGCAGAAGACTGCCAATACACCGCGGCGGCGGCGGGAACCCGCCACAGCTATTATGACACACATCACGGAATCCGCCGAAAGTCAGACACCCACACAATACCGCCACACCAAAGGTCAGCGATAAACATGCGGAAAAAAATCCTCCACCTCCACGCCAACAGAAACACGCCCATGCCATTACGACCCACGAATCCACGCGGCGGTCTTTCAACCGCGGTATTCCATTGGCGGTACACACCGCCACGCTCAAAATACACACACATATACAAAGCACCGCCACATTGGACAAATCCAAATACACACACCTGATACACATACAAACAACACTCCCACACATCTAACACAATATAAAACACACACCCACATCACCCACAAACCCCTATGACCCAAAATTAGAGAGAAGGCCATAGAGAGACAGCACAGAATAGAGAACCCCATCACACAGAGGCACACTGCACCATCACCCACACAACACCCGCGCACAAAACACCACATACCACTACACTCACCACATTCATCAACACATACACCACCTCACACACACCACCTCATGTCACGCCAAAGACACCCCCGCTTCTCTGAGGAGGAGCTCAGGGTCATGGTGGAGGAAATCCTACGGGTAGAGCCACTGGTATTTGGCTCACAGGTATAGCACACATCCATAGCCAGGAAGATGGAGCTATGGTAAAGAATAGTCGACAGGGTCAACGCTGTGGGACAGCATCCAAGAAATAGGGAGGACATCAGGAAGAGGTGGAACGACCTACGGGGGAAGGTGCATTCCACGGTATCCAGGCACCACATCGCGGTACAGCAGACTGGCGGCAGACCCCCTCCTCCTCCCCCACAACTAACAACATGGGAGGAGCAAGTCTTGTCCATCTTGCATCCTGAGGGCCTCGCAGGAGTCGTTGGCGGAACGGACACTGGTAAGTCAAATCTTAACTATCATATCCCCCACCCTACCTGCATGCTATCACACACCCTCACACCCTTCCCTATCACCCCAAATCCTCACTAATCTACCCATGACACCAACCACCCACCCCAACCCCAAGACCTGCATGACATAACTAAGCATGGATACCCATCACTAAAGCATGCCCACTGCACAGACCCAGAACACCCCCCAACCATCAGCACTCAAGCCCCCACACAGGAATGCCTGCACTGGGGTACACGCACACCCAAACATTGCACACCATGAAACACACACATGCAATAATCATGTACTCATACCCCCGCAGGAACCCGAAGGAACGTCACCACACCAGAGGGTCCAGACAACACCACTCCACCGCCAGAAGAGGCCCACAGGACGACAGCAGCCCTGCCCTACTGGATCTTGATGACCAGCCCGGACCATCGTGGGCCTCAGGACAGTCGGTTCCCCTTGCCCAGCCACAGCCCAACACCGACCTTCCACCATCTGGGAACACCAGCACAGCACCCACCCAGCGGGCCCATACCTCCCTACCCAGGACAGGTCAATCAGCGGTGTGTCCACCACTACAGAGCACCCAGGCTAACCCACCACCCCAACAACAACAGGGACCTGGGGGCAGTGGTAGTGGGCACACGGTCCAGGGGACGGAGGCACAGGAACACAGGGGAACTGGGAGGGCTGCTGTGCGACAGAGGGAGGACAGGCCAAGGGAACCTACTCTCAACGAGGCCCTCTCCTCCATCATGGGAGCATACCACCACTCCCAGGAGACGATGGCAAAAGTCCTGGACAAGTTGCAGGAGACCCTGCATCTGCAGGAGGAGCAGTATTTGGGGTTCAGGGAGGAGCTCAGGACCATCGGCTCCGCCCTGGGCACCATTGTAGGGGTGCTGACGGACATTCAAAAGACCTTGAGGGACACCGTGGCACTCCAAGGGGCACCTGACACTAGCCACGACGATGAACTGCCCCCCACCTCCGCCGGCGCTAGTGGACAGGACGCCCCGCCACAGGACCAACACACCAGCACCCCACCCCCTGCAGACGGACAACCACCACGAAAGCGGTCCCTGAGATCCAGGAACAGGACAGAGCAAGATGGCAAGACCCCCGCCAGGAAATGACACCACCCTGATTGTCCTCCCACTGCCCCACTTTGTTACCTTGTCCAGATTGGAACTGCCCCAGCTCTACTTCCAATGCCCAGACGTGCAATGTACCTGTGAGACTAATAGACTGGACTCTGCCATGGACATTCTTCCACCATAACCCATCACCATTTCACAACCCACCTTCATTTTTTAGCACTTAAATAAACACCCTTGAAACACCAATAAAAGTGGAGTCAGTCTATGATTTAGAAATTTGTATTGTCAATTACAGTGTCCAAAAGGGTTACCCATTGGAAGGCCAACATACCAATGTCACACATCACAAGCCCTTCAAGGGTGCAAGCTGTTGACACGTAGGTTACCACATTTGTGAAACTGAAATGGAAGGGGACAACTCAGTTAACAAATAGTGAGTGAAATGTAGGTACAGGATAGAGGTAGACGTGTGAAAGTTAATGTTATGTTAAACATGAAAATGTACTCACCTGTGTCTCACTGGAAATATTGCTATATGACTGACTCCCGGTTGTCGTTTTCTTCTTCCTCAGCTTCATCCTCATCACTGTCCACAGGCTCCACAGCTGCTACAACACCGTCATCTGGATCATCCTCCTGCAGAAAAGGCACATGGCGTCGCAATGCCAAGTTATGGAGCATGGAGCAGGCGATGATGATGTCGCACACCTTCTTCGGTGAGTAGAATAGGGACCCACCTGTCATATGGAGGCACCTGAACCTGGCCTTTAGGAGGCCGAAGGTGCGTTCGATCACCCTCCTAGTCCGCCCATGGGCCTCATTGTACCATTCCTCTGCCCTGGTCCTGGGATTCCTCACTGGGGTTAGTAGCCAGGAAAGGTTGGGGTAACCAGAGTCCCCCAATAGCCATACACGGTGCCTCTGGAGTTGACCCATCATATCAGGGATGCTGCTATTCGCAGGATGTAGGCGTCATGCACTGAGCCAGGGAACATTGCATTTACATGAGAGATGTACTGGTCTGCCAAACAGACCATCTGGACATTCATGGAATGATAACTCTTCCTGTTCCTGTACACCTGTTCACTCCTGCAGGGGGGGACCAGAGCTACATGGGTCCCATCAATAGCACCTATGACGTTCTGGATATGTCCAAGGGCCTAGAAGTCACCTTTCACTGTAGGCAAATCCTCCACCTTAGGGAAAATGATGTATCTCCTTACGTGTTTCAGCAGGGCAGACAACACTCTGGACAACACGTTGGAAAACATAGGCTGGGACATCCCTGATGCCATGGCCACTGTTGTCTGAAAAGACCCACTTGCAAGGAAATGGAGCACTGACAGCACCTGCACGTCAGGGGGGATTCCAGTCGGATGGCGGATCGGTGACATCAAGTCTGGCTCCAACTGGGTACATAGTTCCTGGATTGTGGCACGGTCAAATCGGTAGGTGACGATGATATGTCTTTCTTCCATTGTCAACAGGTCCACCAGCGGTCGGTACACCGGAGGATTCCGCCATCTTCTCATATGTCCCAGCTGACGGTGCCTAAGAAGGACAACAGCGAAGAACCAGTCACTATTCCTCCAGGTATGTACCCACAGTTACACACAAGACTACACCAGACAAAACCCCTTCCTGTATGTGTGTTGAGTATAGGCCTAGCTATGCGTGACGCAGTAGTAAATGAAGCCATGTGGGCCCCTGAAATGGTGGCTGTCTGACCTCTAAACTGGGACAATGGGATTGTGTGGTAACTGCGCTGGCGTTGCACACCGTCGCGGTAGGCGGTCGTAGACCACGGCGCAATGCTGCATTGGTTCACATAGGACCCTATGGGTCCCAGGAGCCAATGAACAGGTGCACTGGCGGTGAAGATGCGCACCGCCGCGGACGTCACCGCCATTTTCTATCTGTTCAATCACTAGATACCTGACCTTCGACAGGACAGGACCTACACTGCTAGTGCTGCTGTGACCTCTGGGGAAAGGGCCCCTGCCTTCACTGCGGAGGAGTTGGAGAAACTTGTGGATGGGGTCCTCCCCCAGTACATGCTACTCTACGGTCCTCCAGACCAACAGGTCAGTACACTGGGAGCACGTTGGATGGGCTAGGCCTGGGTGGACAGGGCTGGGTGGGAGAGGGAAGGGGGCAGAGTTCTAAGAACAGAAATGCATGGGGATGAATGGGCCACATGGGCAGAGTTGGGAGGGGGACACTCACATTGACGGTGCAGTTGGTAATGACTGTTCCTCTTTCCTTGTGCATGTCATGTAGGTCAGCGCCCACCAGAAGAGGGACATTTAGTGTGCCATCGCCAAGGAAGTCCGCACCCTGGGGGCCCACCAGAGACGGGGCACCCACTGCTGGAAGAGATGGGAGGACATTCGCCGCTGCAGCAAGAAGACGGCGGAGGCTCAGCTGGGGATGGCCTCCCAAACTGGGAGGGGTGCCCGTCGCATCATGACCCCCCTGATGTTCCGGATCCTGGCGGTGGCCTACCCAGAGTTGGATGGGCGCTTAAGGACATCACAGCAGACACAAGGGGGTGAGTACAACCTCATTCTGTGGACTTTGCGCGCAGTAGAGGGGTCTGGGCGGGGGAGGTGGGCTGTGGGTGTCCCTAGGCCAGGGCGAGTTAGGTAGGCAAGGCCCCTCTGTGATGTAGGCCATGTGGCACTCTACTCCAGCTCAGAACAGTGGCAAGTTGAGGTATAGTTGCCCCTTTGCCATCCATGTGCACAGATTTCTACCATTGCCAAGTAGGCCATATCCCAGAAATTGCATGTGCAGAGGGCAGGAGCACAGCGTAATGCATGGGGCTGCTGCGTCTGTCTTGTCCGACAATGGTAGCGGTATGCCATGCACTAAAACTCTCTTTCTTCTGTCTCCCTCCCTTTTCCTGCTCTCCCTGTCCTTTTGTACATCAGCATCATCAGGCGGAGGTGCAGTGGCACCGGAGCACGAGGGAGCTGCATCCCACATGGCCATGGAGGGCCATACCACAGACTCTGAATACACCAGTGGGACGGAGGGCGAGGGGAGCTTCACGTCGGCCACAGGATCACCAACCAGCGACACTGACTCGTCCGCCGATGGGAGCTCCCCTGTGGTGGCGGCACCATCTGTGCCCCCCACTTCTACAGGTACAGCCGCCACCCCCCCCTACCAGCACCGCTCTCCCAGCAGCCCCTCAGCGTTCGGCCCGTGCCCGCTCACCCAGGAGGGTGGGCATCACCTTCGCCCCAGGCACCTCAGGCCCTGCCCCAGTCACCCCTGTTGCCCTCAGTGAGGAGGCCATTGACCTCCTGAGGTCACTCACTGTTGGGCAGTCTACCATTGTGAATGCCATCCAGAATGTAGAACGACAGTTGCAACACGTAATGCATTCCTGGAGGGCATTCATTCTGGTCAGGCTGCCCTTTCAATGAACCCTGCAATCTCTGGCCTCAGCACTGATGGCAGCCATTGTCCCTGTGTCCAGCCTCCCCCTCCAACCTCCTCCACCAAGACCTAATCCCCTGTACCCCAGCCCATCCCAAGCACACCTACAGACCAGCATGCACACAAGTCAACACCCAAAAGTAGCTCAAGCAAACATAGGCACCACACACACCACAGGCACTCACACAAGCATCACACCCATACAGACACAGCAACATCCACTGCCTCCACTGTGTCCCCCTCCTCCTCTTCTCCTTCCTCCCTCCCAGTGTCGTCTACACACACACATGCATGCACCACATTTACAGGCACTAGGACTCGCACCAGGACACCCAGCACCACAAGCCGCTCACCTGCACTCACCACCTCCACTGCCATTTACACGTCCCCTGTGTCCTCTCCCAGTGTGTCTGTGATGCCCCCTTCCAAAGTACACAAACGCCGGCAGTCACTCACCCAACATCCATCCACCTCACGACAGCCTCCAGTACCTGCACCCAAAACAGCTAAAGTGACACCTCCTACAACCACCTCCTCTTCCTCCACTCCCAGACCCCCTCCAGCTACCCATCCCAGTGTCCGTCAGAAACTGTCCCTCTGTCAAATTTACCTTTTTGCCCCCACCCCCTCCTCCAATTCATCAGTCCCGTCGTAGCGCCTCAGCCAAAAAGCCTCCATTACCAGTGGTGCGTGTTCCAGGTTTTTGGAGTGCACTGTCCACCAGGGCAGGCAGTAGGACCCAGAGCCAAGGCACTGTCAGCCCACCCCCTGTAAATGCTCTGAAATTGGAGAGTGGACGACGGGACCGTGTCAAGACTCCTGGTGGGACAACAAGTGAAATGGGATCGAAGGCGATTGGTGAGTCAGCTGTAACTCCAAAGAAGGTGGGGAAGGTCCCGAGGAAGTCTCCCCAGCCTGTTGTGAGTGTCACGGCGGAGAAGTGTGCCAGACACAACCGCCAGCACCATCGTTACTGGTCCAGAGACCACCGCCAGAGTCAGTGCCCAGGAGGGCCCAAGTATCGTTACTGGTCAGGAGACCACCGCCGGAGTCAGTGCCCAGGAGGGCACAAGTATCGTTACTGGTCCAGAGACCACCGCCAGAGTCACAGCCCATGAGGGCCCAAGTATCGTCACTGGTCCAGAGACCACCGCCAGAGTCAGTGCCCAGGAGGGCCCAAGTATCGTTACTGGTCAGGAGACCACCGCCGGAGTCAGTGCCCAGGAGGGCACAAGTATCGTTACTGGTCCAGAGACCACCGCCAGAGTCACAGCCCAGGAGGGCACAAGTATCGTCACTGGTCCAGAGACCACCGCCAGAGTCAGTGCCCAGGAGGGCCCAAGTATCGTTACTGGTCAACGGGACCGTGTCAAGACTCCTGGTGGGACAACAAGTGAAATGGGATCGAAGGCGATTGGTGAGTCAGCTGTAACTCCAAAGAAGGTGGGGAAGGTCCCGAGGAAGTCTCCCCAGCCTGTTGTGAGTGTCACGGCGGAGAAGTGTGCCAGACACAACCGCCAGCACCATCGTTACTGGTCCAGAGACCACCGCCAGAGTCAGTGCCCAGGAGGGCCCAAGTATCGTTACTGGTCAGGAGACCACCGCCAGAGTCACAGCCCAGGAGGGCCCAAGTATCGTTACTGGTCCGGAGACCACCGCCGGAGTCAGTGCCCAGGAGGGCCCAAGTATTGTTACTGGTCAGGAGACCACCGCCGGAGTCAGTGCCCAGGAGGGACCAGGATCCCACAGCCCCGCTGGGCGATGATGGAACGTCAAGCCACACACCAATGTCCAGTGTGGAGTTCGTCATGCCACACACCAATGTCCAGTCATGCCACACACCAATGTCCAGTGTGGAGTTCGTCATGCCACACACCAATGTCCAGTGTGGAGTTCGTCATGCCGCACACCAATGTCAGTATCCGAACCGACATGTCAGAGCACCGCTGAACAAGGCCAAGACCGCCATGGCAAAGCACCGCTGAACAAGGCCAAGACCGCCATGTCAGAGCACCGCTGAACAAGGCCAAGACCGCCATGGCAAAGCACCACTGAACAAGGCCGAGACCGCCATGGCAAAGCACTGCTGAACAGGGCAAAGACCGCCATGGTGAAGACCGCTGAACAGGGCAAAGACCGCCATGTCAGAGCACCGCTGAACAAGGCCAAGACCGCCATGGCAAAGCACTGCTGAACAAGGCCAAGACCGCCATGTCAGAGCACCGCTGAACAAGGCCAAGACTGCCATGGTGAAGACCACTGAACAGGGCAAAGACCGCCATGTCAGAGCACCGCTGAACAAGGACAAGACCGTCATGGCAAGGCACCGCTGAACAAGGCCAAGACCGCCATGGCAAAGCACAGCTGAACAGTCCATAGACCGCCATGGCAAAGCACCGCTAAACAAGGCCAAGACTGCCATGGTGAAGACCGCTGAACAGGGCAAACACTGTGTGGGTATGAATAGGCCGCCACATCAGGCATCCTTATCCCATGTGCAGCTGGGACAGTGACAGGACAGGAACTTTCACAGGGAGACTCATCCAGTCTGGGTACCAGTCCCACCCAGTACCAGTTGAGAACTGCATCTACTTGCGATAATGTGGCTTTGCACTCCCCAGGATGGCACAGTGGGCAAACCACCCACTGTAAAGACTTGTGAGACTGTGGCTTTGCACTCCCCAGGATGGCACAGTGGGCAAACCACCCACTGTAGAGACCTGTGAGACTGTGGCTTTGCACTCCCCAGGATGGTACAGTGGGCAAGCCACCCACTGTAGAGACTTGCGATAATGTGGCTTTGCACTCCCCAGGATGGCACAGTGGGCAAACCACCCACTGTAGAGACTTGTGAGACTGTGGCTTTGCACTCCCCAGGATGGTACAGTGGGCAAGCCACCCACTGTAGAGACTTGTGAGACTGTGGCTTTGCACTCCCCAGGATGGCACAGTGGGCACCCCACCCACTGTAGAGACTTGTGAGACTGTGGCTTTGCACTCCCCAGGATAAAGCAGTGGGCAAACCACCCACTGTAAAGACTTGTGAGACTGTGGCTTTGCACTCCCCAGGATACATCAATGGGCATGGAGCCCCGTTGTGGATCTGGCTTTGCAGTCATCCGGCTGAGGTGCCCCCCCTTCCCTTCCCACTGAGGTGCCTGTAGTGTTTCAATCTGATGCCCCGGCAGTGTTCTCTCGGATTTTGGTCAGGTATCTATTGTGGGCCTCGCCCATGCATTTTTGGACTGTTGGTGCACGGACATTGTTGTGTACATATCTGCACTACTTCTTGTATTGTATATATAATTATGACAGATTTTGAGATATAAATCAGTATATTTTTGTATGACATGTATATTGGCACATTGCAATGTTTGACCACAATTCGCTTTGTCTTTGCATTCTTCCGGGGGAATTGTGGGTTGTTAATGTGATATTTTTGACTGCATTGGTGTGTATGTTGTGATATGCGAGGGTGGGGGTGTTTGGTGGGTGTCCCCCTAACTTTTGCCTCCCCCTCCCCGTGTCGTAGATGCAGTACTCACCGGTATGTTCTGCGCCTACGTCGCTGTTGTTCGTAGAGGAGCAGAAAGACAAGGGCAGGTAGGATTTGGAGTTCCGGCTCCATGGAGTCATCGTTCCTCGTGGAGTGTGTTCAGGTGAGCGTTTTCCCATAGCAAAAGCTGTTTCCGCCGTGTTTTTATCCACGGAGAATCTGCCCCGGAAAAGGTGGCGGATTGGTGTGTTGTGATACTGTGGGCGGTACATTGTCTTCCGCCTGTCTGTTGGCGGTGACCGCCGCACTGTTTGTCTGTACCGCCGTGGCGGGTGAAGTGTTAAAGTGGCTGTCTTTGTTGGCGGTTACCGCCACGGTCATAATTCCCTTTTTTTGTCCGCCGGCCTGTTTGCGGTATTTCTGCAGCTTTAACACCGTCCGCCAGGGTTGTAATGACCCCCATAATGTGCTGTGTTACACAATTGGTTTTATCAATGCTTGTTTTAGCAATGCTTGTTTGCTAATGTGAGCGGGTGTAGACATGTGCTTCTAATTGGGTGTGCTGTAGACATGTGCTTCTAATTGGGTGTGGTGACTCATTCATATGTGGAAACTCAACTGCTTTCCTGATTGGCTATAAATAGCAGAGTGAAGCATGCCTCGCTGCTTGGCTTTGTTTTGCTTCCTGATCTCAGCATCTGATTTTGCAGTCCAGCCCCTGCTGTCATCCTCGTATTCAAGACTTTTGAGGCAATTCTTTTCTTTGTTTCTGTACCAGCTGACACGAGGCATTCCTCCAGCACTCTGGAAAATACTGCAGCTAAGTGACTAGTATTCACCAGGGATTTTGTTCTTTGAGCGTCGCGCTTTCCTAGAACAGCTGGTGTGTTTCAGACCTCGTATTTTGGCAGAGTGCTTATGTTGAAGAGACAAATGCATTTCTGAACATTCTACATTATTATTGTAGTTACTTGCCTACATGTGCTTCAGGAAATCTGCTTGTACTACAAAAAGTGATAGTGCAATTTTAAAAGAGCATTTATGTGACTTTTCTTTCTCTAATAGCATAACTCTTGGATATAAATGGTGTCATTCATGCCTGTGTTCCAGGTTGGAGGAATTTGCTTTTGCAGGGTTTTTCACACACACAGTGAAACCAAATCAAACTGTGCCACTCTAACTGTTTAAACCCAGAGTGGACATTTATATTTATTGGATAGTTTTTGTTCTTTTTAGTTTAACCCTATGCATGCAGGAAAGTTATACATGATTTAATTAATGCCCTTGTTTGTCTTTCTTGTGCATGATAAGTGCAACCACAATTCTAATTGTAGTGTGCAACAGTGAATCTCTGTGAAGCTAGCCCTAGTGTTGCAGTACTTATTGTTATGGTACTCATTTTTTTTTTTTTGGGTAATGCAGTGTTAGTAATTGTGCCAACAGTTATTATTATCCAAGAAAAGTGCTGGAGCCTCCTGGTGTTCTTCTACCGCTACCGTGCCCATATCAGAAAGAGAGATTCAGTTTCAAGGAGTTTGAGTGCACTAACTCTACTATCACTCTGTCAATAATGACCTGCCCCCGAAGATACTGGGTGCCTGGCTGGACAGGCAAGACGTGGCAGTGTTTTGTCTCTTTCTCTCCCATTCCCCCTTTCCTTTTGGGACACCTGTCGGGGTTTCTGTGTCCACCAGGAAGTGCCGAGAGGTCTTCCTGGAGGCCGTAGGCATACCATTGCCCCTGCAGATATCCTGTTTTTCAGGTGAGTGGCCCAGTCTCAACAGTTTAACTATGTTGTCTTTATCCTGGAGGCTTCTCAGTGTTACTGTTACCTCAGCTCTAGCTTGAAGTTCTGTTTTCTTTTTTATTGTGCTTAATGAAGAAATGGCGGCTGAAATGTGGGACCCAACTTTTTGTAGCTGTCATAGGAGAATGGCTTAGTTCTAGTCTACCTATCAAATTTTAAATGATTGTGGATTGTTGTCCCTTAAAATCTGTCCCTTGTTCTTTGTGGGTTTATGTTATGTATATATTTGAAATAGGATGCCTAACTATATACTTTATAGCTCTCATTTTAAATGATCAATCAAGGAGGTCGTTCTATCCAACTTTGCTACACATGTTTAGGAAAAAGTTAGAATGGAGTATACACGAGTACTTGTGATGTGCAGCATGTCTAAGGAAAATATGCAATTGTACATTGAAAAATGCTTCCTATTATAAGACAATACATTTATATGAGTGAAAAATTTATATTACACCACAAGGTACATGGTTGGATCACACCTTGTCATAATTACTGCTCCTATATACATGAGGATGCATATATAGAGGGGTCAATGCTTGCTATGAAAACTTTAAGATATGTCATGAAAAATGCGCTTTACTACAAGATAAATGTGTACATCAGACCATGCAAAATGTGCTGCTTCTATGTGCACATTGGTATTTATAGAAGGGGTTTCTCCAGCCAATACAACTTTACCACATGTCATGAGCATATATGAAAGAATAAGTTCACTTCATTTTTTATTATAAAAAATTGTCCCATATCTCCTCTCTCTGTCTCATCTAAAACCTTTTGGATTACTATGAACTCCCATTAATCATTATCAGATGTCCCCCTCCTTTGCTACGCAATGCTGTGGCTGACTGGAATTCATTATTTGAAGCTGTATTCCCTAGTGATTTGTTGTTCAAATGTGAGGTTGCTGTTCGTTAGCCAACTGAAAATACAGCTTGAGGTGCTCCTAACAATGCTCCTTTTGAGATAGTAGCTAATAAACATAGGCAGGTGAATGAAGATTTGAAAAAGAAGGTGTCAGAAAAGGATTTTAATTGGCTAAACATTTTGAGAACTTCACAGGAGCAGAAAGAGTCAGTACATGCTTATTTTGAGAGGCTCAGACAGATTTTCAAGAGGCACAGCAGATGTGATGATCCAGAGAAAGATGGTGTCAGTCGTTTTGTTCTTTTCTTGTTATGGGTTTGCATCCAGAATGAAGCAGTCATATATAACACAGTGAAAAATGCTGGCAGACAAAGAGTATCAATGTGATCTTGGAGATGGCTCAATGCATTAGTGATTGGTTTGATGCAAAGCAGAGGAGGATCAAAGATAAGCTGATGGTTTGCTCAAACTAAATAATTTGAGAAGGGTGCCTGAAATCAGTTGATGTGTGCCGACATAAAATATGTTCACACCTGGAAATGCTGGAGTGAACAGAATGACTCAGATGCTAGGTGTAAGAATGGGAAATGGACAAATGTAAGACAGTGGAAAAGGAATGATGATGAACAATCCTAGAATGAATGCAAATCTTGAAATGTTGAAGAGGAATATATCTTGTCATTTCAGAGGTACAAATAAGCACTGGAACAGGAATGCAGACAAAATCAATATTGAATCCAGAATTAATGTGTTCCTCAGATGCAGAAACGGAAATTGTCCATTGTCCCAACCCCATAGACTTCTGAATAGAGTATGCATGAACAGAAACAGTTTTGTAGGACAATGCCTCCAACTCTAGTGATGCAGCAAAACATGAAGAATAAAATAACATAGTACAGAATACCAACAAAACCCGCTGATTGTGAATAATGATTCTTATCAGTATTCTTCAGGAAATCATTCACAATGACGGTACCTGAGAAAGGAGGAAGATTGCTTACTTGGAGTAGTCCTAGAGGAAGACCTGCATAGCCCATACATTGATGGTGAAGTCCATGGTCAACCGGTTTCATTTTTAATTGTTACAGGGGCTACATGTTCCACAGTTCATTCTGTGAAAGTCCCAAACCTACCTACTTTAATAAAAGATGAACTGCTTCTGGATTTACGACATGCTGTCAAAAAAGAGATGTGGGATTTCTCTGGTAAAGAGGTTGGACTGATAAAAACTGCTGGACCAGTTCAAACTAAAATAAAACCTTGTGTCATTTTCCTAAGAGTTAATCAATATGCTCTCAAGAGAAGCAGAGGAAGAGGTGAAATTGGTTACTGAAAAACAATTAAGCAGAGAATCTTTCAGGCAGTGTTTAGTAGCCTTGGAAATTCTCATGTGATGGGGATAAAGAACCTCAGTGGGAAATAGCGAGTCATGCAGAACCTTAAGAAAATGTATACAATTGTTATCTCATGTTGTGCGGTGCTGAATCCAGCAGTGACTTTTTTCCAAATTCCTTCGGATACAGAATGGTATGTAGTCATTCACTTATGCCAAACGTTCTTCTCAATTCCTCTGCATGAGGAAGCCAGTTCCTCTTCACTTTTCAACTTCAAAATAAAGTTCTTGTGTGGTGTAGAATCACACAAGGGCACACTAAAAGTTCTTCAATCTTTATTCAAATTCTGGAAAAAGATTTTAAAAAATGTATTTTGGCATGCAACTCAGTTTTAGTACAATATATGGATGATTTGTTGGTCGCATCCAAAACAAAAGAACTCTGTAACCTTGAAACAGTTGCTTTGCTAAATCACTTAGCCGAGAGTGGCCATTAAGATTCCCCAAATAAAGGTACAGTATTGTAAGAATGAAGTAATTTATTTAGGTCAACAGGTTGAGAAAGGTGCGAAAAAAGTCTCAAAAGAATGTGTTTCTGAAATTCTGAAAATGGCTCCTCCTACTACCCTAAGAGAGGTGAGGATGTTCTTCGGAATTCTTGGCTACTGTCATCTGTGGAGTTCAAATGTTTCCCTTATTGTAAAAGTTTTATAAGGTTGACTCACAGTGGCATATACGATCCAGTGCCATTTGACAAAGACTGTTGAGGGGCATTCCAAATATTGAGAGATAGTTTATGCTGACATTAATTTAAGCTTCTATTTGTATTGCCATAAAAAACCTGGATGTGCAATATCAAACTGTCTGTGTTGCCATTGAAGAAAGTAAAGGAATAGAATGGGCTATACTTTAATTGTGTGTGCCCCATACTCAGTGGAGATCCTACTTACCTGTGCAAGGACTCAGCATACGAGAAACAGTCAATTGACAAGGTATGAGCAAGCCATACTTGCAACAGAGAACACTTCAAATAAAATATATGATTTGTTGAAGCCAGCAACCATGCTTCTGATTCTAGGTAATGGTTGTGAAGGAAGGGATCTTATGAAAATGAGGCTGAAGGTAATGAAAGTGAACACAACTGTGTTTCGGTTACTGTATTATGAACTAAACCAAGGCCAGAGATAGAAGAAACTCCTTTGGAGATGGCTGATTTGACTTTATTTGTTTATGGTTCTCATTTCAGAGATCACTTTGGAACTTTGAAGGCTGACTATGTAGTATGTTCAATTTCTGCAATTCTTGAAACATCATATCTGTCAAATGTAGATTCAGAACAGGTAGCAGAATTGGTTACACTGACAAGAGCTTGTTGCCTTTCAGAAAATCAAAATATGAAATTCTATCCAGACAGCCAGTATAGTTTTGGGTGGTACATTATTTCGAGCAACTCTGGAGTCGGAGAGAATTCATAACACCTTCTAGAGCCCCCATAAAGAACAATCTCTATATAAATGATCTCTAGAAGGCTATACAACAACCAGAAGGGATTAATGTAGCCAAGTGTTCTTCGCAGAGGGCCGGGAAAGATTTACTTACTCTTGGAAAGAACTAGGCTGATCACTATACGTAATGTTGTGCACTTGAAAATAAAACAGATGTTTAAAAGATTGAAAATGATGAATCAAACATAAGCACTATACAAAATGCATAAAATGTGAACATTCTTTTAATTCAATTCAGAGTTAAGATACTTCCAGGAGGATGTAACAGAAGATGAGAAAAAGAAATGGGAGAAGTTGGGTTACCAGAAAAAATCATCAGTTTTTGCATGTTACTCCAGTAAACAAATACATACTTGCTGAATTCATGTTAGATCCTAATGCAAAGTATTTTCATAATTAATTACACCTAAGGCAAAATATCACAGACCTTACATTTAGAAAATATTGGGAAAATAAAATTTTTAGAAATGTTGCAGTGAGTTTCTCTTCCAGGTATTTAATATGTCAGCTAAATGTCAACCACTAACCTGTTCATCCCACGGAGACACAATGTTGACCAAGCTGCTTGTTCCCAATTCCACCTAAACGTTGCATGCTTCCCACTTAAATACACATGATCGGTACTGCAATGTCCTGGGGAAAGGGGAATGGATGAGAGAAGGAGACAGATAGTGGAGTTGCAGGGCTGGATCTGGACGGCTTGTGAAGGTTCTTGAAGAGACGGTCTTTCCTATGATAAATTACACATCAGTCAAATAACTACAATCCCGTAACCCATTTATACTCTACTGTTAAACTATGATGTTCAAGCTAGTTGTACCTTTTGGGGCCCCCTTTCTCGTGTTTGATGGCTCTCCCTCTCTCTAGGAATTTTCAGAAACAATATAGATTGCCTGTAACTAAATAAGAGCCTTGAACCTCCTATACTGTCTATATCTACTCTCTTTGTGATCCCAGATTAATCCCTAGTCGCCTCAATTAAGCCTACCTAGATGTTCCTTGATGCTCAGTGGCTATCTTGTGTGTTTCACCTTGATGAGATTTCCCAAGATGCTCACTCACTCGACTCATAGACATTTACATAGGCAACAATAATAAGAACAAACACTCAGGGAATTAGATCTTCCAGATATTCATGAGTTAATCATTGAACTGTGCTAGTATTGCGAGGAACGCAATTCAGTGTTTAAATCACACTGTAAACATAGGGTTAATATCAAGGATTATGGTTCACATTACGTTACTATGAAAACATAGGGTTAACCAATAGAGTTCAACTTCATGAACAACTGGCTTATCACTGTTACATCACAGCGTAATTTTGAGCATGGCACAGATAACCTTCAAATTCATTTAAGCACAAAACAAAAAATGTTCAGCATCACCAGCAACAATTTGAAATAATGCAAATGTCACCTTGAAGTCAGCGATAATAACCATATTCACAGTACATCGTATCGCTAACAATAATAGTAATGCCAAATTAAACTCAGCGATAATAAACTTATTCACACTACATCATTTTAATTATAATTTTTCAATATAAACTCCTTTCTGTGGTATAATGCAAGCAACTACTATAAGCATTATAGCATGACCAGCGGCAAACATCTCAATGATCTTAAAACCCAAAGATGTCCCCTTTTAGGTGCATCACATCCTGGAACATTTGCTTATCAATTTTCAAGACAGCAAGTATGAAGTATTTTCAATAAATGTTGTTAAATTGAACACAGAGCATTACTGCCTTTTTAAGGGTTAATATCCTGGGTCTCTTCTTCTTCCAGAAGCAGCCTCCGAGATGCTGGATAGAACAAAATGTGAAAATCAAAAGTGGAGGAGCAGAGATTCCTTCTCTGCAGCTGGTGACTTTTACAGCAAGCAATTCACTTAGGCGGGTTGTAGTTTAAATACCTCCTGCATTCGGCCACACTCAGTCTGAGGCATAGGGATGCAGGAGGCTTGTGCAATATGTGTCCCCATGCACGTATTGGTCTTTAACAAGCATTATCTTCAGCAAGTATTGGTCTCTGCAAGCAAGCATTGGTCTCTGTAAACAAGCATTGGTCACTGTAAAGGCAAATGATCAACTGAGAGGTTTTTTCCTGGGGCATATCTGGGTTTGCAGGTCCGACAGTACAACCCTCTCAAGGCCCTCCCAATTGGTTTAGGTTTTTTGGGGTATCGATGGTGGAACTGATGAACCAATCGGGGAGGATGTACGTGTCCTGCCAGTTCCCATGAACGATCTTCCAGCCCATAACCTTTCTACTCCTAGAAATAATACAATTTGTTATGTATTTGTTTAAAGTCTAGTATGGCCCTGACCTCATACTCCAGTTGATTATCCACTAGGATAGGAAGAGGTCTTTTTGGGCAATGCACAGAGTCTGACACCAGTTTTATTAGGGAGACGTGAAACACTGGATGCATTGGTAGAGAAGTGGGAAATCCTAGTTTCACTGCCACCTTGCTAATCCTTTCAATGATGGTAAAAGGACCTACAAACCTTGGATGAAACTTTTGTGCACCTTTCAAATTTAGGTGTTTAATTGATAACCAAACTTTTCGTCCTTGTTCATACTTTGGTCCCTGACGTCTTTTTTTGACTGTATATATTTTGTGTGTTTGCTTTGCTAATTTTAGATTGTCTTGCACTTTTATTTAAAAGTCTTGTACAGTGGGAGTAGTTAGCTGAGGTACTGCACTCAATTCCAACATTTGAGGATGATATCCATAAGTGCAGTAAAAAAGTGAATATTCAGTGGATACATGGATTATATTGTTATATGCAAATTCAGATGCCCACTAGCACTCAGCCCAATCCACTTCTGAGTTTAGGAGATAGCAACATAAATATTGATCCATACACTGGTTAATCTTGGTTTGTCCATCTGATTGTAGATGATGGCTTGATGATAGGTGGAGATTCATATCTAATTCCTGACAAAGACATTTCCAAAATGTTGACACAAATTGTGTTTCTCGTCGGACATAACTACTAAAGGAAGACCATGTAAATGGATTATTGACTGTAGGAATACATGGGTTAATTGTAAAGCCAAAGATAAGTCTTTTAGAGGAACAAAGTGTGCCATCTTGGTCAAATGACTAGAATGGTGGTGAACCCAGCTTGAGATTTTCATAAATCTACTACAAAGTAAGTAAGGATTGCAAAAGATAAGCGGGGCTTGATGAGAACTCTTCCTTAGGCATAGATTACACAATTTGCTACAAAGGTCTTTGCGTCTTTGGAAATGGATGGCCACCAAAAGTGTCATTGAAGGAATTCTAGAGTCTTTTTCTCCCCTGGGTGACCAGCAAGTTTACTAACATGGCACTACTCACAAGCTTTTTTTGTATCCTGTAGTGTTTTTGTGGGTATAACGTTTGTGCTACATACTTAATCCCCCATGGCTAGTAATGTCAGTAGTGTGGTGTTGCAGAGTTTTAATGGCTACTGTACTTTCTTGCTATTGTTGCACTTCTTGCAAGAAGTCCGAATCTAGGTTAGTGGCCCCCAACTATCTTGTCTGATGAAATAATAAAGAGGGGGCTCTTCCACTTGTTCTGTAATGGTGTAAGCTAGTCTAGAAAGTGTGTCAGCTTTTTCATTTTTACGACCTGGTTGGAATTGGATAAGGAAGTCACCATAAAAAAATTGTGACCATCTCAACTGTCGCATAGACAAAGCACATGTGGACTTAAGGAGCTGTAAGTTCCTGTGATGTGTTAAAATGGTGATGTTGTGTAAACCCCCTAAAAGATAATGTCTCCATTCTTCAGAGGCCCCTTTTATTGTTAGTAATTCCCAGTGTGCTACTGAGTAGTTAATCTCAGCTGGGTTCAATATGTTTGAGATGTAAGCCACTGGATAAAGCTCACCAGTTCCAGGGTTGCATTGAGACAAGACCCCACCCACCGCTATTTGAGAAGCATCCGCTTCTACCACAAAAGGATGCATAGGATCCCGGTGTCATAAAATGGGGGCGGTAATAAACTTGTGTTTCAACTGATAATTTTTTTTATCTGCATCTTCTCTCCACTGAAACTGTATTACTTCGCGAAGTAACTTTGTGATGGGAGCTACAATAGTGGAAAAGTAATCAATAATTTGACACTTTGTGAAGCCTTCCACTAAGCGATAGCTTCAACCTTCCTAGGGTCCATTTGTACCCCATTTGGAGTTAACATATACCTGAGGAATTTGACTTTTTGAACGTGGAAAGTTCACTTTTCTAGTTTTGCAAAGAGATGATTTTGCTGCAAGGCTTGTAAAATGGTCTTGACATGAGCCACATATTCTTCATAGGAGTTGGAATAGATCAAAATGTTGTCAATATAGACAACAGCACACTGATCAATAAAATTACAAAGTGACTCGTTGATGAAATATAGGAAGCGTCTGCGACATTGCAGAGTTCGAAAGGCATGACGAGGAACTCACATAAACCAAATTTGGTCCAGAAAGTTGTTTTCCACTCATCACCCTCCTGGACTCTCACAAGATAGTATGCCCCCTGGCAAATCCAATTTCATGTACACACCTGCATTTTTTACCTGATCTGTAAGGGTTGAAATCAAAGGTAACGGATATATATTTTTGATCGTAATCTTCTTTAGGGCTCTATAATCAATACAACCCTTATGTTCCCCTCTCTTCTAGGAACAAAACAATTGTGGTGATGAAGCTGGGGACCTAGAGGGTCTTATAAATCCTATGTCCAGCATCTCATGTAAGTGTTGGTGCAAATGCAAATTTTCCCTTTCTGTTAGAGCGTAAATTCTACTACAAGGAATTTGTGAACCTGGTTGTAAATCTACCCGACAGTCAAAGGGGCGATGCAGTGGCAATGTAGCGGCCTTCTCTTTATCAAAGACATCTGCAAAATCTTGGTATAACGAAGGTAACTCATGTTCTCCTTTTTCTGCATTATCTATGCTAAAAGCAATACCTTGATCTGGTAGGGCCTCTACCCATCAGCGGTCTGTAGAGAACTGAGACTGAAAGGCAACTCTTTATGTAACCCAGTTTATGGTGGGATTAAGTTTTTGTAGCTATGGAAAATCTAAGTTTACTTTGAATTGAGGGGCACATATCAAATTGATTTGTATGATTTCACGATGATTAGAGTATAAGCACATTGTTGACTCACAAACAGTTTTGGTAGCCGGCCAGATGACAAAGGCCTACCATCAATAGTTTTAACTACCTCTGGACTGGTTTTACGCAGAAGCGGTATCCCAAGTTGTTTTGCAAAGGCAATATCCATGAAATTCCTGGTGGCCCCTAAATCCACCAGGAGGTTGAGTAAACCTGGTGGTCTGAAGATAGTCATTCCATTTGTGTAGATATATATAAGTGATGTAATTCTTTCTGGCAGCTGATTTGAGCAAAACTTTGGGAGACTTCTGGTCTTTTCACACCCACACAACTATCTTTCACAGTAGTCAGGTGTTCTAGCTTCCCTCAAACGTTTCAATTTCAGAGCTTTCTGCCCCTATGGAATGTTTCTTAGGCTTAACAGTACAGTCCTTCAAAAAGTTATCTTTTTCAGCAATGCAGACACAACTTTTGGTCGAGTCTTCGCAGTCATTCTTCTTAAGTAAGTGGGCCCCTAACAGTACTGATTTGTATCTGTTCACCTTCATTAGTGCCTTTGTTGATGTCTTGTTTCTTATCTCTAACCACCAAAAACCTGTGGTTGGTATGACCCTTGTCACTCTGTCTCTCCGAAAAACTGTCATCCAGCTTGAACACTAAATCAATTAGCTATTCACAAGAGTTGGGTAGATTAACTACATGAGCTAAAATATCCTTAAGTCAATTTTTTAACCCCCTTTAAAACAATGACACATCTTCTCTGTCTGCCAATCAGCCTCAGCCACCAATCTAGTGAAGGCAGTTATGTATGTCAACAAATCCAAATTTCCTTGCTTTAGATTGAGCAGTTCTGAGTCTACTGCTTGGATAAATGCATGCTTATTGAAAGTTTTTTTCATTTCTGTTTTAAAGGCCTGACAGACATACAATAATGAATCATCCAGTTCCACTAACAGAACAGACTATGAGGCAGCAGTGCCAGCCAAATACGAGAGAACAAATGCCACCTTAGACTGCTCACTGAGAAAAGAGTTTGGTGGACATACAAAATGAAGGTGAAATTGATTTAAACTTACCAGGATCCCCTATATATCACTCGGGGGGGGGCTCATGGCACCGGAAAAGGTGTAGTGACCTGAATTACCAAGGCATTATTCAGTGATTGTTCTCAAGTAGCCCCCACTTGAAACAGTTGAGGTCTTGCTCCAGGGAATGTGGGTTTACTTAAAGGAGGCAGTTTGGCTGCAAGTGTGGGCTGAAGAGCATCTAACCATTGTGACAATACCTGGGTTTCGCATTGCAAACTCCCTAGCATGTGTGCCAAATCAGCTAGGGAAACCTCTTGAGCCTCCATTTTGTCTGGGTGGTAATTTAAATGTGGGCTTACTGTACTGTCAAGCACTAACCTGTTCGTCCCACAGAGATACAATGTTGACCAAGCTGCTTGTTCCCAATTCCACCTAAACATTGCATGTCTCCAACTTAAATACGCATGATCAGCACTGCAACGTCCCAGGAGAAAGGGGATAGATGAGAGAAGGAGAGAAACACTGGTGTTGCAGGGTTGGATCTGTATGCCTAGTGATGGTTCTTAAAAAGAGTGCCTTTCCTATGATAAATTACACATCAGTCAAATAACATCTAATAACCCATGTATACCCCACTGTTAAACTATGATGTGCAGGCTAGTGGTACCTGTTGGGGTTCCCTTTCCCACTTTTGATAGGGCTCCCTCTCTCTGGGAATTTTTGGAAACAATGTTAATTACTTGTAAATAAATAGGAGCTTTTAACCTGCTATACTGTCTATATCTACTCCCACTATGATCCCAGATTAGTCCCTTGTCATCTCAACTAAGCCTACCTAGATGTTCCTTGACATTTAGTGGATATCTTGCATGTTTCACCTTGATGAGATTTCTCAAGATGCAGACTTACTCGACTCATGTACATTTACATAGGCAACAATATTAAGAACAAACTCTCAGGGAATTAGATTCTACAGACATTCATAGTTTAATCATTGAACTGTGCTAGTACTGCACAGAACGCAATTCAGTGTTTAAATCACACTGTAAACATAGGGTTAATATCAAGGATTACAGTTCATTTTGTATTACTATGAAAACATTGGGTTACTCAATAGCGTTGAACTTCATGAACAACCGGCTTATCACTGTTACACCACAACATAATTTTGAGCATGGCAAAGATAAGCTTCAACTTTGTTTAAGTGTAAAACACACAATGTTCCGCATCACCAGCAACAATTTGAAATAATGCAAATGTCACTTTGAACTCAGCGATAATAACCATATTCACAGTACATCGTATTGCTAACAACAATAGTAGTGCCACATTAAGCTCAGTGCTAATAAACATATCCTCAGTATATCGTTTTCACAACAATTGTTCAATAGAAACTCCTTTCTGTGGTATATTACGCAAGCAACTACAATAAGCGTTACAGCATGTCAAGCGGCTAAAAACCCGATGACATTAAAACCCAAAGATGTGCCCTTTTAGACGCATTGCATCCTGGAAAATTTGCTTATCAAATTTCAAGTCAGCAATTATCAAGTTTTAGCAATAAATGTTGTTAAATCGCATGCAGAGCATTACTGCCTTTTTAAGGATTAATTCCCTATTCTCTTCTTCTTCCAGACGCGGCCTCCAAGATGCTGTACAGAACAGAACATAAAGATCAAAAGGAGAGGAGCGGAGATTCCATCTCTGCAGCCGGTGACCTTTACAGCAAGCCATTCACTCTGTGGTTTAAATACCTTCTGCATTTAGCGACACCCAGTCTGAGTCATAGGAACCCACAGCCGGTCTGAGTCACAGGGAAGCTGGAGGCTTGTGCAGTATGTGTTCCCAAACAACCATTGGTCTCTAACAAGCATTAGTTCCAACAAGCATTTGTATGAGCAAACAAGCATTGGTCTCTGTAAACAAGCACTGGTCCCTGCAAAAGCAAATGATCAACTGATCATTGAGGCATATCCGGGTTTGCAGGCCCAACACTAAATATTCAGGGAACGAAAACATTGACTGTGATAAATCATATTAGCAAACCAGGAGGCCCATATACAAGACTGAAAGTAGACTTTGTCAAGAAACCAGCTTGCAATGGCTTGTTTTCTAAATGAGTTGACATGTACCCCAGCTAGAGGTCAATGGAATTACGGCTGGTGTACTTTTGTTGAGTATGTTGTCTACCAACTTATTTTGAGACAGGTCGTGACTGTCACTTTAAAAATGAGGTTTTGCAAAAAAATGTATTGCATTTCAAATCAAGGTTCTTTTGCATTTATCGTCCCCAGCCTTTCGGATTAGTTGGGAAAGTAAGTGGAACTCTCAAGAGTAAATTGGCCAAAGTCTGTGCTTGAACTAATTTAGAGTGTCCTTTCTCTTGTGTTATAAAGCATGAGATGTACTCCTGACAAAAAGACTAGTCTCTTCTCTCATGAGGTGATCATGTGAAGAGCAATGAGATTGCCTTATATTTCGTCAGCTGCATTAATGTAAATAACTAATGACAGTGTGCTAAATTACTGCAAAGGTGTGGCTGATATGGTGAAATCTGTCTCTCAGAGAATGTAGCAACAGAAGCAAAGAAGGGCATACTCTGCCATGGATTGAAGTCTGGAGAGAGAACAATGGCCCAAAACATGTCAGGAAAAATTGCCTTGAAGAGCCCTGGTGTGGGCTCTATCAAGTGATTTTGATGAGGAATGCTGAGATAAAGCATGCAGGATGCCTGCAGCATACCCATGCCATTCACACAAAAAGAGTGAAGGCAGCAGATAAAGAAGTGGTGATAACAACTACTGGTTCAAAGAGCAAAGCTCAAGGTTATGGTGTGGATCTAGAGGGGTATAAACATTTTGAAACTGGTAAAGACAAATACGTCAGTCAGTCAGTCAAAATAACTTTATTCGGCGTTTTGCCATAATACGTCATAAAAGTCCTGATCAGTGAAAGTGAAAGATTTTTTTAAGAACTTGGTAACTCTACCAGTAGTGATACAGTCTAGTTTCAAAGTGTTGCAATGTCAAAGTCAAAGGCATGAGTGGCAGCAAGAATAAGCAGTCTTTGATCCAAACAATAAAAAGCTGCAGTACAAAATCCAAGTCACAGGAACCCCCAGAGGATGAAAAATGGTTTTTCTGTGAATTCTGTAGTCAAGATTGGTCGGGGTTCAAACAAGTCAGAGAGTAGAGAAACAAGTGAAAAAAGAGAACAGAAGGAAATAAGTCACTGAAAGCAACATGTAAACAAAAGTATTGTCAGCCAGACGAACAAAAGAGTTTAAAGCCAATGGATAAAGGTTCTGAAGTAATTGAATTAGATTAGGAAAAGCGTGGAAGCAATCACCTGTTGCTAAAATGCTAGTTAAAAAGAGAACACCAAATAGAAAGTATGCATCAAATGAATGGGTATAGCTAGCCACAGTGTGAGAAGGAGAACAATCAGAGAGAGAGCTACAGAAAGTTATTCAGAAGAAGAATAACCACCTTAAAAAGTTGTATAAACTGCAGAGAATTATTTTTTCAAGTGAATAACATACAAGAAACTCTGCTGAGAACAGAAAGGTTATCGAAAGTAAAAGAAAATTGTTTTACATTTTTTGTTTTCGGTTGTTGTTTTGATTGCAAAAGGAAAAAAAGAGCTCTTGTGTACTTTTTGCATGTTTTTGCATTGTATACTTGTTCATCTTGAGCCTCATGATCAAATGTATGTCTTAAATTTAGAAGCTGGAACACAGCAAATGCTGTAAAACTTTTGGTTTGATTGTTTTATTAATAATATTAATAACCTGCTATTGTGTTTACTATCTCCAGTGGGGCATGTCTCCACAAGAGAAGTGGTAACTACAGAACAAAATGAAGTGCAATATAATACATTAAAACAGTTTAATTAGTTGATTTCAAAATAACATTTACACTAAATGATAACCGTATCACCGAATGGGAAGCTGCATATATGTGACACCACTCCCTGCTGATAAAGTTATGAAAGTACAAATAAAGAAAGTCTTGACCTTCATAATGTCAGTTTCTTAATTTCTTGCAACCACAGTAGCTGACAAGGCAGCAGAACGAAAAGAGAAAGAGGCAGAGGAAGAAAAGAAGGGGAGGGTAGAGGAAAATAATTATACAAAGAAAATCAGGAGAAAATGGCCAGAAGCAGCAAAAGATATTAACCGAAGAGAGCATGGTATTGAATCTATCTGGTATGGAACTGAGTGACGAGGATGTCATAAATCGTTCTCTAGGACTGTCCATCTGCAATGAGAGTGACTTTAATTATTTTCAGAGTAGGATAGATCTTTTCATTTGCGAGAAAATTGAAATTAATGAAAGTAACTAAAACAAGTAAGAAAAACACATACAGAATGCCAGATTAAGAAATGTTGCACAGTCATCTTTTAATTGAAGATGTGTATGTGATCAGAGAGTTATTGGAACTAGAAGTTAATGCTTGTAGGAGGCTGGCCTGGTTTGTAGTGGGTACCTAAGGTACTTACACCTTATACCAGGTCCAGTTATCACTTATCAGTGAAATGTAGGCAGTGTTCTAGCAGCTTAGGCTGTCTAGAGGTAGCTGTAGCAGAGCAGCTTAGGCTGAACTAGGAGACATGCAGAGTTCCTGCAATACCACTATAGTTGCACAGTACTTATACAATAAAAGACAATACTCAGTGTTACCAAAAATAAAGGTACTTTATTTTAGTGACACAGGGCCAAAATATCTTAGAGGCAATACTTCTTCTGGAGGTAAGTATTGTACACAATATATACACTAGTAACCAAAATCAGGTACGTAAACAGTCATAGAATATTGCAAACAGTAGCAAATACAAAAGATTGCAATGGGCCTGGGGGGCAAAACAAACCATATACTAAAATAGTGGAATGCGAATGTAGAATTCCCCCTAGGCAAGTGTAGTGTGTAGAGGGGTGCTGGGAGTGTAGGAAAACACCAAAGGTAAGTAAAGTACCTCACCCCAGAGCCCAGGAAAGCATGAGTAAAGTACAGCAAGTTTCCTCAGGACACACTGCAAGTCATGATAAAGGATTTTGCAAGAACCAAGCAAGACTGCAAGCAACATATGATGGATTCCTGGACCTGAAGACCTGTGGAGAGAGGAGACAAAGTCGAGAAGTTTAAGAAGAGTCCAGGAAGGGCAGGAGCCCCTGCCAACCTAGAAGAAGTTGTAAAAGTGGATTCAAAGTCAGAAGAAAAGTACAGAGGAGCACCAAAGAAGATGGCTGCAAGATCCTGCATGGCGCAGGAGATGTCCCACGTCGAGTTGTTGGATGCAGGCTGTTTGCGCCGCTGGATTCTGCCAACAAGCCTTGGTTCAAGCAATTACGCCGTTTGCATCAAAAAGGAGCTGCCTGGGCCTAGGAGGGACCTGGGGGTCTCAACTCAGACTGAGGAGACAGCGCAGGCTCTCAGCACTTTAGAGAGCCCTCAGAAGACCAGGCACCCCCCACGGGAGTCCCAGAACAGGGGGACAAAGAAGATGCAAAGTACGGTCATCGCAGCACTACACTGGAAGGTCCCAAGCCACCAGAAAACAACTCAATGAGCTGTGCATCGCAGGATGGAGTGCTGGGGACCTGGGCTCTGCTGTACATGAAGGATTCTTGGAAGAAGTGCACAGAACCCCAAGAAGATGGAGTGCACAGGGGTACTCTTGCAGCACGGGGAAGCAAGCTCTTACCTCCACCAAATTTGAACTGCTGTACCTTTGGACAGTCAGGGTCACCGCTGTCCTCTTCCTGTGTTCCAGAGAGCACGCTCATCGTCAGGAGAGGAGTCCCAGAGTACTGGTCGTCATTGCAGAAGGGTTTCTGCAGAAGCAGGGAAGTGACTCCGTCACTCCACAGGAGATTGCTTCGGTTCTTCTAGTGTAGGGGGAAGACAGGCAGTCCTCAAAGCATGCACACCATAGAAACTGTTGCAAATGATGGCTGGAGCTGAAGTTGCAGGTCACAGGAGTCATCCTGGATACTTTCTTGCAGTTACAGCAGTTCCTGGAGCAGTCTGTGGGTGATACGAAGGTCAGAAGCTGAAGCAGAGGATGCAGAGGAGTCCTGGAGGAATCCTGCAACCCGAATCTGAGGAAACTCCCAGAGGGGAGACCCTAAATAGCCATGAAAGGGGGATTGGCTGCCTACCCAGGTATGCACCTATTAGGAGGGGTCTCTGCCGTCACCTGCTGGAACTGGCCACTCAGAGGTCTCCAGAGGGTCCCCACACCTTGGAATCCAAGATGGCTAACGTCATGGACACTCTGGAGGAGCTATGGGCACCACCCCTGGGGTGGTGATGGACAGGGGAGTTGTCACTCCCCTTTCCTTTGTCCAGTTTCGTGCCAGAGCAGGGACTGGGGGTCCCTGAACCAGTGTAGACTGGATTATGCAAGGAGGGCACCGTTTGTGCCCTTCAAAGCATTTCTAGAGGTTCTGGGAGGCTACCCCGCCCATGCCTGTAATACCTATTTTCAATGGGAGAGGGTGTAACACCCCTCTCCTAAAGGGAATGCATTGTTCTGCCTTCCTGGGTTTGGGATGCTCAATCCCCAGGTTGGCAGAAACCTGTCTGTGAGTTGGCAGCAGCTGGGACTGCAGTGGAAACCTCAGAGAGCTGGTTTGGCAGTACTGGGGGTCCATGGTGGAGCCCCCAGGGTGCATGAGATTGGCCCCCTATACCAGATTTGGATTGGGGGGTCAATTCCATGATCTTAGACGCCTCACATGGCCATATTCGGAGTTACCATTGTGAAGCTACATATGTAGTGACATATATGTAGTGGACACTTGTAATGGTGTCCCCGCACTCATGAAGCCCTGGTATTTGGCCCTGGACAATGTGGGGGCACCTTTGCTAGTGCAAGGGTGCTCTCACACACAGTAACTGTGCACCTAGCCTTCAGTAAATTAAGGTTAGACATATAAGTGACTTATAAGTTACTTAGTGCAGTGAGAAATGGCTGTGAAATAGTGTGTGATCTATTTCACTCAGGCTGCAGTGGCAGTCCTGAAGAAAGGTTTGTATGAGCTACTTATAGGTGGTAAAAGAAATGATGCAGCCCATAAAGATCTCCTGGAACCCCAATGTCCTGGGTACCTAGGTACCATATACTGGGGACTTATAAGGGGGGTCCAGTGTGCCAATCAGAATTGGAATATGGAGTCACTAAACTATAGTGACAAATTTGGTACACAGAGAGAGCATAAGCACTGGAGTTCACAGTCAAGCATACTGACAACACATATAGGCCACAAACTATGAGCACTGGGGTCCTGGCTAGCAGGATCCCAGTGAGACAGTAAAAACACACTGACAAACACTGACAAACAGGCCAAAATGGGGGTAACCCTGCCAGAAAGAGGCTTCTTTCTTTCAATGCTACAGAGTTGAAAGGTGATGAGACTGTAGCTAAGAAACTAGAAAGTGTAGGGGTATGGATCTCAGAAGAAGGGGGTTGAATGTTCAAACCAAAATCTAAGTTGGTACCAACAAGTGTTGGTGACGCCATAGAAAAATTTATAGAAGTAGTCACAAAGGAGCACAAGGAATTAAGAATAAATGTAATAAAGAACAAACAGAGTAGACATAAAGGGAACATGGAAATCATGGAAAAATAGTGACTAATCCTGAAGTGGTAGTATGGAGCTCAGACAAAGATGGTAATATAGTTATTTGGTCATTGAAGGAGTATGTGAGTGAAGCCTATTAACAGCTGGCAGACACTGAGTGGTATAAGAAAGTAGACTATGCCCATTTTTGAGACAGTAAAGATGGAATTTGTAAGGGCATTAGGAGAGTGGAAAGAACAAGGTCTGATGAGCTCTGAGGAACATAGCTATTTGAGAAATGATTTGGCCAAATTACCAGTATTTTACTTATTTTCAAAAATACATAAAGATGCCAGAAGCCTCCAGGTAGGTCTATCATAGGTGCACAAGAGGGACTTTTTGGGAGTGTTTCACACCAGAATGACTATTTTCTGAGACCTTTTGTACAGACTATACCCTCCCATCTAAAAGATACCACAGATTTTGTGAAGAGGATATTCAATATCAGTTGGCAGGAGGATATGCTGCTCATGACATTAGATGTAGCATCACTCTGTAGTAGCATTCACCACACAGACGGATTCAGAATGACTAAAACATTTTATAGATCAAATCTGTTTATTGACTTTTCAACTAAAGAACATCGCATACGCAATACATCAAAGTATTACCATTAGGTTCATAGACAGCTTTCTCCATGCGCAACGAAAGAAAAACTTAAAGTACAGAATACAACTTTGTTTCCCCGCAGCTGGCTGACAATACAAGAATCAAACAATCCCAGGCTCCTTTACAATAGAGTCCTGATCCTATGTATACATCTCCCTAAGGGGTTGCTCCCATCCACTAAGTTCAAATTAAGAACCCTCAAATAAGTCGGACATGTCAGTTCTGAAAACTCCCCAGATAGAATTCGTAAGTATGGTTGACAAAGTTCTTTAAAGTCCCCGCTCCGGTGCAGAGAGGCCAGGGTGAGGTTTTCCATAGCGAGGATAACCCATAGTTTGTGTAGCCAAGAAACTGTTGTCTGGATTTGTTCAGTCCTCCACACCAGTAGCAACAGCTGTATTGCAGCATTTAAAGCTAAGGCAATTTGCCGTCCCTTCAGTGATCTCAAGGAAAAAGTGAGAGGGTTGGGAAGGCCCAACAAGATATACGCAGGGAATATAGGGATCTGGGTGTCAAAAGCTGTGTCAACAGTGTCTATTATGTTCTTCCAGTAACGATGTAATTTGGGACAGTGCCATAGTAAATGCACAAGCGACCCCCCTCCCCCACGCCCCCTCCAGCAAAGACCAGATTTATTGTGATCCCAAGCATGGATCCTCGCTGGGGTGTAATACCAGGAGGAGGCCACTTTATAGGCTGTCTCTGTGCCTGCTGCATTGTAAGCTGTGTGGTGCGCCCTGTAAAAAATATTCTCCCACTCATCTTCCGATAGCTCTCTCTCCAGTTCCCTCTCCCATCTCAATTGACCCTTAGTCTTGCGCGGGCGGGCCTCCACCGCAAAAGAGCATAGAGCTCAGAAACCTCGCGCTTATCACCCTTTTTCATTAGAATACATTTATCAAACGGTGTTAATGGCCTGTCTATTAATATCCTATTGGCTGGAAGCAGGGTCCAGTGTCGTATCTGATAGTACATCATCCTGTCTGCTTCAGTTAGGCCAAATATCTCCCTCAGCTGGTCAAAGGGGATAACCCCCTGCTCATCGAATAAATATCCCACCCTTTTAAAGCCCCCCTCATACCATCGACGCAATGCCTCAGGCTGTAGGCCCGGGCCAAAATCAGGGTTCGCACCCAAAGGAGTCATTGGGGATGGGAAGGTCGTCAAACCCAGCCTGCCGGCCACCCTATCCCACACCCTCATCGAGACCTCCATGACCGGGGATACATACAACCTCGCGCTCTGTGACGGTGCCTAAGCCAGGGTTCCTTCCATATGTGAGAGTCAGCCACTGCCTGGTCCATGAAACACCAGTGCTTCTCAAAAGACGGTCGGCTCCACTCCAAGAGGAAAGGCAATTGTGCTGCTTGGAAGTATCGAAGGAGGCAGGGGACCGCCAACCCGCCCTCCTGCTTAGGGCGATACAGCACCTGTCGCGGTAGCCGCACCGCCCGCCCTTCCCATATAAATCTTAGAACCGCCATTTGGAGGGTCGCTATCGTTCGCAGCGGGGGCTCCAGCGGAAGCGCCTGAAACAGATGCAGTATACGTGGTAGGATGGTCATCTTTACCGCCACCACCCAGCCAAGACAGTTTGAGTCTCTCCCATGTCTCTAAATCACGCTGAACTTCCCGGATTAGTTTTGCGTAGTTTAATGACGCCGTGCTGGCGACTGTAGAGCCCAGCTCGATCCCCAAGTACGGAAGCCCCGAGGAAGACCATATAAAATGGAATCGGGCCTTCAGGTCTCTTTCATGCTCAGCACTGATAAACTTGCCCATAGCCTGAGATTTTAGCATGTTCATCGGGAATCCAGAGGCCCGTCCAAATTCCTCTAATTCACCCATTAGCGCCGGGCAATGAGGTCATAGGCTCCGCTAAAGTAAGGATGACGTCGTCCGCATATAACGATATGAGATGCTCATCCCCCCCAAACTTCTCGCCCATGATCTGAGGGTTGTCCCGCCATAGGCTCCATGTATAGCGCGAACAGGAGGGGCGAAAGTGGGCACCCCTGCCTGGTCCCTCTTTGGACAGCGAATGGTAAAGAGAGCGTCCCATTAACTCGAACCGCCGCCCGAGGCGCTTGATAAATGCAGCGAATCCATGCAATGAAACCTGGACCCAGCCCGAAGCGTTCTAGCACCTTAAACAGGTAAGGCCAGTAAACCCTATCGAACGCTTTTTCAGCATCAATAGATAAGAAGAGCGCTTCCCTACGAGAGCGTTCGGTTTTATCCAATAGATGGAGCAGTCGCTTGGTATTGTCACTACACTGCCTATGCGGTATAAATCCTGCTTGGTCGGGATCCACAAGCCTCGGCATATAATAGTTTAGACGGTGTGCTAAAATGCTAGTAAATAATTTGGCATCAATATTCAGGAGGGAGAACGGCCTGTATGAGGCGCATTCCTCTGGGTTCTACCCCGGTTTCGGGATAACCACGATAGTGGTGTCTAACATGCTAGGCGTGAGGGCGCCAGTTTGACGAAAGGAGTTAAAGAGCCGCACTAAAACCGGTACAAGTTCCATACAGAAGGATTTATAAAAAAGCACAGAAAAACCATTGGGGCCAGATGACTTCCCGATCTGCAGCCGAGCGATTGCTGATATGAACTCCTCTGCCCTTATAGGTTGATCTAACGAGGTTGCCTCCCTTACAGCCAAGGGAATAATTGCTATTCCCTCTAAGAAGGATTCCGGACTTGAGGTGTCGGACTCCTCGGCCCCATATAGACCTCGATAGAATTCCGCAAAAGCCTCTGCTATTTGGTCGCTCGTACGTGCTTCTGATCCAGAGGGAGAGCGAACCATTTTTATCATCGACTCCGCGCCTTCAGTGCCTCCCACAGCGCCGCAATGCTTATTGTCCCATCATCGTTAAAGCTGAGGTAATCTATTATTGCCCTTCGGATCGCCTTTAACGTTGCAACGGTCTGAAGCATCGAATCCCTAAAACGCCACCCTGATGCGCCTACCCGCTCCATGTTCATATGAATCTCAACTGTAACCGGGCGTGATCTGACAAGGCTCGTGGCTCAATCGCTGAAACCCTAACCCGGGGGAGAAGCTCCTGTGTTGCCAAAAAAAGGTCCAACCTAGCGTATGTTTTAGTTGCTGCTGAGTAAAAGGAATAGTCCCTTAACGTGGGGTGCAAATTCCTCCACACATCCACAAGGCCACACTCACTCAGCCACTGTCGGCCAGCATCCGACAAGGACCCCGTCTGCCCATATCGATGGCCTGAACGATCCAGGTCCCCGTCCATCACCAAATTAAAGTCACCCCCCCAATAGGACAGCACCGTCAGGGGATTGGAGCAGCGGAGTCAAAGCCTGTCTTAGGAAGATTTCCTGCTGGGAGTTAGGCGCATATAGGGAAGCAATTGTGAATGAAAAACCCCCCAGTCTAAACCTCATGGCTAAAAGCCTCCCTGGAACCTCATGCAATTTTGATATCACTTCCCGAGGGAATGAACGTGATAGAAGTATCGCCACCCCTGCACTCTTGGATGGTAGCTAAGACCAGAACTGCGGACAGGATGGCTAGCCTCTTGGTAGGGTTATTAAGCCCCCGGACATTTAAGCTTATACATTTAATGATCATATCCTATACTGGGGGAACAAGCAAAGAAGAAGGGAGCGCAACAGAGGACCACCCCCCACATAAAGACCTAGACCACCTGGAGCACCTGGAGCACCCATGCCTGAGGGTGTCTCCACTAAGAGCCAGTATCGCAGGGAAACACACCAACAAACAACTAATATGCACAACAGGTGCATAGAACACAAAAGTCCTTGATCGTCCATCTTCGCGAGGTGAAGTCTCCACGGGGCAGTATCTCCAACCATGTCAAGTAACCAGGTCCAACGCCCCCGCCGCCCCGACCCTCTTCAATGATCTGCATGCTGGTAGCAACACGGCCAAAAGCAGCCCTGGGCACCCCCGGCTGCCCTCCCTAGGCTGAAGTTCCTGCTGCCACACTGTTCAAAACAGATTCTCTCTCCGACCTCAGCTCCGAGGCCATTGGGCGTTGCGTCTTCCTTCTTTTCTCTTTCCTCCGCCAACGGGGAGGACCCCCCGCTGGCAGGATCACCTCCTCACTCGCCTCCCAGCCTATATCCTCTAGACCCAGAATACAGCTGGCTTCCAAATTGGATTTCACCTGCCGGAGCTGCTCCTCCCAGCTGAAGACCAAGCGGAACGGGTGGCCCCAAGAATAGGACAGGTGATCCATGATCGGTCTGAATTCTCTCCGCTTCTGCAAAGTCCGCGTAGATAGGTTGTGAAATAATTGGACTTCATGCCCTCGAAAGAGTACCTGCTGAAGATTGCGAGCCCGCTGTAGGATCTTTTCTTTAAGAACAAAATTATGAAGACAGGCTAGGATGTCCGGAGGGCGGCCTCCAGGGCCACCAGCGCACCCATCACGATGAACCCGATCCAGGACCACCTCCTGTGTCTCGTCCGGGCCAAGCAGAGAAGGAAACAGGCCCGTCACGAAGTCCCCAATGTTCTCCTTTTCAGCACCAACCGGAGCCCCTCTAATGCAAATATTTTGTCGCCTCGAGCGGTTTTCCAAATCCTCAACCGCTATCTGCAGGAGGTCTTTCTGCTCTCAGAGGCGGACTACCTCCTGTTGCAGGCCAGCCACTGCTTCACCGCGAGGGACCTCACCATCTTCTAGCTGTGATACTCATTCACCCAAGGAGGTAACCTCTCCTCGCAACTCCTTCACCTCCTGTGAGATGTCCCTACGCAGCTCTTGGATATCGCCCCGGAGCGAATCAAACAGGGAGGTCAGAAAGCCCTTCGTTACTGGAGAACTCGCATGTGGGTCTGTCTCCACCGACTCTCCAGGGCCTTCGCAGCAGGTGAGTCCTCCGCCAAACTCCCAGGTGTAGGGCGCGCCCCTGCAAGCATATCCCTCGCTGAGCGCTCATGTTTGGATGTGTAGAACACAAAAATAATGTTATGGCTATGTTTCATAGACAACATTTTTGTGGTCTGCAGAGGGGACAGAGAAAGTGCTGAGAAGTTTGTAATGAGTATTAATGAGAATGATTTGAATTTGAGATTCACAAGTAACATCAGTGACAAGGAGATTTAATTTCTGGAAGTTAAGATCCAAGTGGAACACAGCAGATAAGAGACGTCAGTGTATAGGAAATCCAGTGCGGGAAACAGTATTTTAAATGCCTTCACTATACACTCCTGAATGAGAGTGTTCCATGTGAGGAACTTCTTAGAGCTAAAAGGCATGGGAAATAGCTTTGAGAGCGCCAAAAGAGACATGCTTCTGAGGTTAACCAACAGGGCATATAAGAAGACAACACTTGAGAATGCATGCAAAAAGGTGTGCAAGAAAGAGAGAGAACGTGTACCTGTCAAAAAAACTAAAAGACAAAGATCAACAGAAATTAAAAAATAGATTTTTTACTGCTTACAGTAATGCACATTCCAGAGTGAGTGCATCCTTAAGCAAACATTGGCATCTCCTCCGAAGTAACCCAGGCATTGGTGAGGACATGCCAAGACACCCTCTACTGACATTTCATAGAGAATAATTGATTAGAGACAAATTAGTATGGAGTAACATTCAACAGAGTAAGGGAAAAAATACATGGTTAATAAAAGGTGATGGCTTTGTGAAGTGCTCTATGGAGAACACATCAAGAAACTGGAATTTTGAGGAAAAGTATTGCACAGGATTAGACAACAGTACAATTGTAAGGGTGATTTTGGTGTCTACATTCTCAAATGCAGCTGCCCCAAAATGTACATAAGGAGGACTACATTGCAAATCCATAAGAGAATTCTGTAGCATTTAAGATCAATAATTGTGAGACCACGTATCCAGTGGCCAGACATATCAAGGGTGTACATGAAAGAAGAATTAACAATTTAAAATATAGTGTAATCGATGGTACATGCAAAGATCCAGAGGAGGAAACAGGGAAAAGCTATGAATATTAAAATCTAAGTACATCATAGCTTTTGCCATTAAGAAACCTAATGGGCTGAATAGTGGTGAAGTGGTACATGTACATGTGTAAAGAAGGCAGCTGAATGTGTTTTTCTTTTACAGCAGAGTACAGAATATCAGAAAATTGAAGATAGCAGTGCTTTTTAATAGTCTCTGTTCCATAGGCCCTCAGCACAGCCTTTTCGCTAGCCTTTCTGTGATGGTTGAACTAACAAGGGAAGGCTGGTGGCAAGAGGACTCGTGCTCAGCATGGAGGTGCTGAACTTTGCACCGCCGTGGCTGAGCATGAGCCAAACCACCGTCAGCCTGTGGGTAACCATGCTCCTTGCGGGACGGCAGTCCCTTGGCAGTCCGACTGCAAGGGTCATAATGTGATGGTGGGACCATGTGAAGTGTGGTGGATCGACCGCGACATAGGTGGTGCCCAGACGGCCAATGTCATAATGTGGCCCTTAGTCTTCAGCCTGATGGGGCATTGGCTGCAGGAATGCCAGGCGCCCCCAGAGATGGTAAGCTCATCTACAAGATAAGCAGCGTGCTGGTCTTAGTGGCTTTATGAATGATGCTGCTGGTTTGAAGATGCTGCAGGCCAGCATGGATAGGGAATGGAGTTACATTAGGATGGGAGAGATGGGATCATATTTCTGCAGACTCTTGGTGAGAAGGGATGCACTATGTAGGATATGGCTCTGGGTAAAATTAAAATTACGTTGCTGTAAATCACCTAATTTCCAGACTTTAGCATTATGCTTTTTATGTAAAATTCCAGAAATTAATCAATATGCCACATACTGTAATTACGACCAGCATAAGCAGCATAATTATAGTGTAGGCATGAAGGAGCAACATGAACAACCAGAATCTGAGTGACTGTTGTTCAGGGAAAATTTAGTAGCAAATGCGTCCTTGCTCTAAAAACCTGACACAAGGACACTTTTTGTGCTACAATATAGCACTAAGTGACAGATGTACATTTCATGTAATTTTGAATCATTTTCTTAACATTTCAACTAATTATATGAAAACGAATTGCTCAAATTTTGCAAGTCCCTAGTAGGATACCCTTAAGTAGGTCAATGTCATCTCTGGAAGTAAATGAGTCAATGTGTTATGACCATCCATTTGAAAGAGCATGAGGGCTTGAACAGCAGTTCTGATGATGGTTTCTGAAAGGAATGGTTTTACATTCTTAGAAAGAAAGAGCTTTTACCAGGCCATTATTATGTTTTTTAGCAATTTGTTCTATGATAGTGAAGCTGGTGCCCTGGCTTCATTCAAATGACTTGGTATATTGGTGAAAGATGGGTTCATGTCATGGAGCTAGGTTTGTACTATGTCTAGCTTTGTGATCTTAGCTCAAAATAGGAATTCTTTCTTGGTGGAGTTGAGCTTCAGGTAGGCATTATACATCCAGTTCTGGATCAGGCACATGCAGTGTTTAGGGTTTTGACTTTCTGGAGGGCAGTAGAGTTGTTTACCAACAGCATAATGGTGATTTATTGCTGTACGGCTTCCCTCATTTCTGCATTTCAGCCGTTCCGAATAAAACATTTATCTTTGTTCTTATTATCATTTATACATGTTTTAGAATGCATGCTTTTGTTTATTATTGTATTTGCATGTATCCAGAGTATAACAATATAGGTTGATAGGGTACCGTTACATGTATGTATCATAAATTCATATATTATGATATTTAGAGAGAACCACATTTGTCTTTGACAGATCTCTATAGGAATTTACATGTTTCTATTCATACTTTACACTGAAATTCACTAGCCTATTTTTTCTCAAAATAATACTCAAATATAGGGCCTGATTTAGAATTTGGCGGAGGTAGTTTCTCTGTCTTAAACTCGATGGATATCCTGTCCACCATATTGCAACTTTATTTTAGCCTGTGGAACTTATAATACAGAGGACAGGCTATCAGTCACACTTGAGACAGAGTAACCCCTCAATATGTCAAGTTGGAGCAAAATTCACTTGTGCTGAGAAAGATGTCAGGCATTCCAGAGGTTAAATATCTCGAATAAAAGTCTGCACCAATGTTGCACATGTGTGCTTGCTAGTTACCTGCATCTTAAAAGTGACAGTGACATAACATAAGCAAAGATTGGTCTTGCTTCTCCGAGCATTTTACAGACTGAGAAAACACTGGATTGTGTGCTACAAGCCATTAAGAAGCTCATATATTTGGCAGGATATTGGTGCTAGTGTAATAATCAGCTAGAATAAGAGTAAAATGGAGTCCATCATTGATTTCACCAAATGATTTTCTTCTACTATAGTTTTATGTTGCCAATTTGCATTGTGTTTACATGTATTGACCTTATTTTTTTCATCATAACATTTCTATATGCAGTTGAAGTTTTAAATCTACTTTGGGCTAAAACCGGTCTTTAGCATATAAAATAAAGTGTTTTAAAATAACTGGGAATTTTGGATCACTGACAAAATATAGTGGTGAATAGTATCGTTGACAAAAATATGGTGTCATAAGTATTGTTTACCACAATATCATGCTCCTATATTTATGATGGTGTGTACAAACATATTGGGAAACTACTGTTGACACTAACAGTGTCTAAAAATATACAAACATATATTTTTTGTAACATAAATAGATTTAAGATGCTATTTAGTTGTTAAATATCATAATATAGACATTTAAAATGAAATAAATAAAATATGATCCAGTATGTTTAATGCTATATAAATATATATATATATATACATACATATATGCTTATATAAACATATAAACACATATAGATTTGAGTTTGCATTTATGAAAATATACATATATATAGTGTAACATAACTAATAAAAATATTTGTAGATTTTTTCTATAAATCCAAAAACCCAAATAGCACATTTATCAAAAAAACTATACACATTAAACTAGATAAAAAAAATAAAAACAAAGTATTCAAAATATAAAAACAAGCAATTAATTATATAAAAATATATTTTACCAATATGAAAATTATTATACTCTAAGAATATTAAATATACTATTAACACTCTAATTTATGCAGCTGCGGGGAAAGTGTAGGACTTCGGAGGGGTTCTATTAACAGTTTCTACTCCAGTCACTGCAATAGTAGGGAAAGCGTTGAACCTCAGAGGAATTAGATTTACTATCTCTGCTCTAGTCAGTACAGTAGGGAAAGCATTGGACTTTGGAGGGCTTAAATGTACTATAATCACTACAATCTAAGCAACAGTAGGTAAAATGTTGGACTTTGCAGGGGGGAAATGTATTATTCTCTCTCCACTCTAAACACCAGCAGGGAAAGTGGGTACATCAGAGGGATTACATTTACTATTCCCAGTCCAGTCTGTTCAACAGTGGAAAAAGTGCTGGACTTTTAATGGGTTTAATTTATTATTACCACTCCAAACAACAAAGCAGTAGAGAAAGCGTTGGACATCAAAAGGGTAAACTTACTATTCTCTCTCCAAACAGGACAACACTAGGGAAAGTGTTGCACTCCGGAATGGTAAACTTACTATTCCTACTCCAAACAGCACAATAGCAAGGAAAGCATTGGACTTTGGGGCGGGGTGAAACTTACTATTCCCACTCCAAACAGTAGGGAAATATTGAACTGAGAAGAGGCTAAGTTTTACTATTCCTACTGCAGTCTAAACAGGAGTAGGTAAAGTAATTCACTTCAATTACATTGCATATTTAAGGAGCCCCAGGCATGTAAAAAAAATATTAAACTCTGAATGTAAAAATTCATGATTAACATGAAATATAGATATGTGTAATACAAAACCTGAAAAATAAACATTTTACATAACTACTTTTCAATTAAACAATTAACAATTAATAATAAATTGTTAATAAATTATTATTTAATTAACTTCGCACCCTACACCCCTTCAAACTGGCAGCCCACAACTGAAATATAAGTGAAATAATAAGCATTCCACAAATACATAAATAAAATAAAATAAAATAATTAATTAACGTCATATTTTTTTAATTAAATGTTCCTTAATGAACGTCCTACCCTATACCTCTATAAACCTAACAGCTTGCAAATATGATATATTGAAGATATATCAGTATTACTTAATTTACCTAATAAATAATAATTATATAATTAAATAAAATATATTAAACAATTCATAATTAACTAGAAATGAATTAAATTTCCACCCTAAACCCCTATACCCCAACAACTCACTACATCACTATAAATTACTGTAAAAAATTTAATAAACAATTCTAAATCATTTATAATTACAGGATACATTTAAAAAAAATGAATAACATTTATATAAAAAATAGTAACATATACATTTAATATATCAACAAAACTATATTAAAAACATTGACTTTATTTAAAAAGTTATTACTTAATTCAAAAAAACAATATTCTTGTCAATGATGTTTGTGCATCACAATATTTGTGAGTCACGATATCTAATTTCCAAAATATATTTTTCAAGATATTTCTATATCAAAATGTTGTCTAAACACCAAGAATTTCTTGAGTGTATGTGTTTGCCCTCTTCACAAAAAGGTATTTCAGTAACCCACATCTAAATAAACTGTATTCCTGACCTCTAGATAGCAAAGTATATGACCACCACTCCATATAATGAATACCTTCCAATAGAGACTTTGAAAGGACACTTAAATTCCCTTGACAGAGTTTATTGTAAACATATACAGAACGCAGGGGAGTTTTTGTTTATCATAAAAGCTGTATTATGGATACACTTATCGGTTGACAATGACATTATCCTTGCTGAGGATGACTGGCCTCCGTCCTCTTTAAGGCGTACACCTCTTGTAACAGAAGTAATACTTGAAATGTTTTCCTTCCTGGTGCAGGGGATCTCAGGGATAAATATGCATAGGAAAAGACTTTGAAGTATGCTCCAGCACAAAGGACAAAGGTTCAGTGCCGTATGTAATCCCCCTTTGGAATGAGCAAAAGGCATAGGCTCCATATCCATTGTACACAGCGGAGAAGCATGATATCAATGTTACACTGCATCAATTTATGTATCAGGAATGGATAATGTGTTGACGCTTGACCTCAAGCACTCCTCTTATTCTGATGCTAGAATCTGTCAATTTACATACAATTATACTGGATTACTTGATAACTGACACACAAGCACACAGTACTGTGTGACAAGTGTGGAAAAAATGTAAAATAACTTTGTGCATAGCAAATGGTATCTTTAGCTAAAATATAGCATCTGCAGCACAATATTTTCCTGCTTTTACATTTCGTGGGATTCAAAATGGGTATGCAAGATAGCCAAAGGGGAATATGAATGGCTCTAGACTATTTGTAAGAAGCATAATGGACATCCTGATCCTGAAGTGTTATCATACAGCAATGACATACATATTACTGATGATGATTTAAATGACAACTATATATGGTGGACAGAATAGTGACTAGTTTCACTCGTACTGAGTATAAAGTAAATTTCAACAAATCAAATATTTCATTCCTTAATGGGAGGTTCTTAAGATCTGAATTAACCAAGTGAAGGCTAAACTTTATCACCTTACAGCATTCAAATACATTGGAAAAAATGCAAGCCCTCTTAGGGTTATTTAATTTTTGAAGAAACTAACCTACCACACTATGCAGAGACAGTAAAGCCCTTAAATGACTTAGGGGGTTATTCCAACTTTGGAGGAAGTGGTAATCCGTCCCAAAAGTGACGGTAAAGTGAGGGATATACCACCAGCCGTATTACGAGTCCATTATATCCTATGGAACTCGTAATACAGCTGGTGGTAAATCCGTCACATTTGGGACAGATTACCACCTCCTCCAAAGTTGGAATAACCCCCTTAATGATGATGATCTTTTCTGAAAGAAATTGGACAGACACACATACAGCTATTCTTTGTGGAATGCAAGAAGAAATGTTAGAGATAAGATATATCCAGACATGGCGCCACAAAAAACCTATTTGGTATGGTTGTTCTTAGCACTTCAGGTACACTTATGTAGTTTATAATGAGGGACAGGTGGCCCCCGTAGAGTACAAATCACACTTGTATTCCACTGAAGAGGAATGATTAACTTCAACAAAGAAAATTCTCAAGGGTATGCAGATGTCTCTTGGGTATTATGAAGGGGCTTCCTCTGGCGCAGGGAAAACAGATTATCATTGCTTCACCATACCTAGGCTTGAGGAAGCTACTAAAGCAAAGATCCCTATAGCATTTGCATTACCGCTTATGTTGGGTGAAATGGGCATAAATGCAAAATACCAGCAATATAAAATTGAATCAAAACCTACACTCAGAACACATGATTACTTGCAGTAACAGTAGGCTATCCCACAAACTTTACATGTACTTTCCAAAGATGAGTTTAAAAGCTTCCTCTACACTGTGAACTCTGCATATCCTTTGTTTGGCACTCACAAAAACATTCTGCAGCATGTGGTGCAGTGCAGAGAGTTTTAAGGTAGACACTTCAAGGCACTACAAACACACTAAAACATGTGTATCAATTGCACAAATATCTATGATTCATGCTTTTGTTCAGGCCCTCTAGAAGGCTGTTCTAATACCTCCCACAGTCATGTTAGTTTCAACATTCTGTGCACAAGATTACAATGTAGAAATGCCCTATTGGCACTTAAACAAATTCAGAGATTCAAAAGGTAGATCAATATAAGGTAAAAATATTTGGGAAAGGTGGTTGGGTATAGGACAAACTACACTTGGTCCATGTACACCATATAATGGCCAATAAAAGAAAATCCATTCATGCTAAAAGGAACAGTGCAGCTGATCTGGCTGTGAAGACAGATTTACAAACCTGCAAGGTTGCTGCTGTTACTTGATCTCATATGAAGATCAATACAGATATTATGGTGCCAGCACCAGCAAGAATGAAAGGGACAAAACCTCTTAGGTTTTCCTTCTACTTATTCCTTATAGCCTCACTATAATCTGAAGATTGTTAAACTGCGAAGGTGGATAGGCTTATTTCTTTTAAGGAAGTTAGGTTAGATTTTATCAAAGCAGGTCATGAAGGGTTAGTACCTTCTCATGCTGGCATGTGCTAGGATATTAATGATGCAGGAAAGATATTGGTGGCCACATTTAAAAGAAAAAGCTAGAAAATACATACAGCAGTGTAACTTTTGTCAACAAATTAACCCCTCTACTGCTATAAAAGACTAGTGCCTACTCCTCTAACAATTTCTAATAAATCCGTTGGTGTTGACCACATTGGCCCATCGCCCAGAGTCAATCAAAAAATATATACTGGTTGCAGTAAATTTGTGCATTTCTACAGGTTTGGCTACAAAAGACTGCTACTGATCCAGCAGTCATAAAATACTTTCAATGCCTAGTAGCAATGTGAATAGTCCATACCTTTTATTCAGATAGTGGCTCGGTGTTTGTCACAAAGACGTCTGCTGATGCTATGTCTGCTCAGGGGTACACCTCATATACTTGCACCACTTCGGTCTGTGTAAGAAATTAGGTTACTGGTTGAGTGGGGTGAAACACTATTCAAACAGGAACCCTAATTCTTGTCAGGGTGAAGCCACAAGCAAACCCTGAACTAAACTGTGCTCAACCCATGGGTAACTTGGCAGAGAAGTCAGGCTTAATTCAAAAGCAATGTTTAAAGTATTTCTATAGCATGTCAATCTGTGACAAAGTGACAACACACTACAAAAGGAGCCCACACCATGTTAGAAACACAGAGTAATTTCTAATTAAAAAAACAAGACCAAAGCAACAAAAACTCAATCAGTAGAACTGGAGATATTCAACTTAAAATGTTCAGTAAAAATAGTGTCAAAAACACATAGGTGGTCATTATGACAATGGCTGTGACAGTTAAAGTGGCGGTAACACCGCCAACAGGCTGGCAGTAATTACTGCCAAAATATAACCATGGTGGTGATAACTCTCATAGACAGCCAATGTACCACACCAGCCGCCAGGGTGTTAACACCCCTGACCACGGCGGCAGCCATCAACAGCCAGGCGGAAGACAAGGTACTGCCCACCATATTATGACATAGCAATCCACCACAATTTTCGAGGCGGTACAAACGCCATCAAAAGCCTGGCGGAAACAAAACACAGAAGATGAAAGACTCACCATCAGAGACACAGAGAAGATCAATGCCGCTGGAACTTCAAGACTTCCCGATGCTCCTCTGCCTCATGCTCCACCTGTAACATCAACGCCGAGGAAGACGATGATGGTGAGTACAGCAGCCTAGCACACAAGGGAGCGAGGGAGAGTGAGACACACGCACAACACACACCATACACACAACCCGCTGCAGAGGAAAACCAATCTCACAGGACACAGGCATAATAATGCAAGGGCAACATTTAGCCATAACTGATATGTTCAGAAAGGGCCAATGGCCAGTCCAAAGTACAAAAGGCCCACATGGCCACAGGTCACAGTCCATGCCCCAACTTGTTTCCTAACAAAATCCGCACTACACTGTGCAGAGGTATCATGTTGGAAATGGCCAGACACCTCAGTGGGATGGGGGCACCTCAGCTAAGGTTGGGAACTTGCCCACTGGTTCTGGAGGGGGCTCCATGCCCATTATCCTTTGCTGGGGATTACCAGGTCACGGTCTCTAAGGTGGGGAACTTGCCCACTGGTTCTGGAGGGGCCTCCATGCCCATTGTCCTTTGCTGGTGAGTGCAAGGTCACCATCTCTGAGGTGGGGAACTTGCCCACTGGTTCTGGAGGGGGCTCCATGCCCATTATCCTTTGCTGGGGAGTGCAAGGTCACTATCTATGAGGTGGGGAACCTGCCCACTGGTTCTGGAGGGGGCTCCTTGTACAACACTCCATGGAGGGTGGGTTCATGCCTTCTGCTGGAGGTGAGGGCTGCTGTGTCCCACCTGGATGTGAGGGCTGCTGTGTCCCAGCTGGAGGTGAGGGCTACTTGTCCACTGCTGTTGGAGGGGAAACCCTGCCAGTCTCTGCTGGAGGTGAGGGCTCCTTGCCCACTACCGTTGGAGGGGAAACCCTGCAGCCTCTGCTGGAGGTGAGGGCTCCTTGCCCACTGCTGTTGAAGGGGGCCTCTTACTTCTCTTAGTTGGTGGAGTGGGAACTTTCTCTTTCTTGGGTGGTGAAGTAGGATCCTTCCCTCTCTTGGGTGGTGGAGTGGGATCCTTTCCTCTCTTGGGTGGTGGAGTGCGATCCTTCCCACTCTTGGGTGGTGGAGTGGGATCCTTCCCGTTCTTGGATGGTGGAGTGGGATCCTTCCCTCTCTTGTGTGGTTGAGTGGGATCCTTTCCTTTTTTTGAGTGGTGGAGTGGGATCCTTCCCTTTCTTGCCTTTACGACTAGGAGGGGCCTCCACTGTCCCTGTGGACTGTTTGGCTGAGGTGCTGGGCTGGGTCATTGTGACCCTGCTCTTACAGGCAGGACAAGGAGTGTAGTGGGGAGGGAAGAGGTCAAGTTGGTCATGAAGAGCTTCTTAGGGATGTGGGGCGGGATGAGGGAGGAGGGATGGGAGTGGAGGCTGAGGGAGTGGTTGTTGGAGGTGTATGTCTGCTGGACTTGGGTGCAGGTGCATGGGCAGTGTGCTGATGTGAGGTGGATGGCTGTTAGGAGTCTGAGTGCGCACATTTGTGTCTCTTAGGAGGGGGCAGACAGGGTGGGAGAGGATACAGGGGACACGTGGATGGATTTTGTGGAGGTGTCTGCAAGTGAGGTGTGTGTGCTGCTTGGTATGGTGATGGTGATGGTGGTGGTGGCTGTTGAGGCAGTGCATGCAGATGTGAGTGCAGATGTGACAGTAAGGGAGGAGGAGGAGGAGGAGGGGAGACAGTGGAGGCAGTAGATGTTGTTGTGTGTGCAACTGTCTGTAGGTTGTGTGAGTGCTTGTGGCCTGAACTGTGCTGCCTGTGTTTGTCTGTGCCACTCTTGTGTGATGTTTTGTGTGCATGCTTGTCTGTATGTGTGCATTCTGATGGGTTAGGGTTGAGGAGACTAGGACTGAGAAGTGGTAGTTGGAGGGGGGACAGTGGGAACAGGGACAATGGCTGCCATCAAAGAGGAGGCCAGAGCTTGGAACAATCTCTGTTGGGCCTCCAATCCACCGTGAATGCCCTCCAGGAATGCATTGCATTATTGCATCTGGGATGCCAGCCCCTGGATGGCATTCACAATGGTTGACTGCCCTACAGAGATGGATCTCAGGAGGTCAATAGCCTTCTCACTGAGGGCAGCAGGGCTGACTGGGGCAGGGCCTGAGGTGCCAGCGGCAAAGGAGATGCCTACCCTCCTGAGTGAGAGGGCATGGACAACTCGGTGAGGGGCTACTGGGAGGGCGGTGCTGGTACAGGGGTGGCGGCTGTACCTGGAGCTGGGGTGGTCCCAGAGGTGTCTGCCACCACCAGAGAGATTCCATCGGAGGAGGAATCAGAATCAGTGTTGTCACCTCCTGTCTCCCTGTGATGCTATTAATTGTGTGTGACCAATGACTTTGTGTTTCACCACTGCGCATATTAGTTTCTCAATGTTCACCAGTAGCACATTACATGTTGTGTTCAGTTTAGCTGCCTATTGGCTTTAACATGGCATTAGACATTACATTCTGTATTCAGTTTAGCTGCCTATTGGCTTTGACATGGCATTAGACATTACATACGGTATTTAGGTTAGCTTCCAATTGGCTTTAACGTGGAGTTAGACATTGCAGTTGAGACATTGCAGATGAGCTGTGTTTTTCCAAGCTGTGTTTTTCCACATGATAGACCAAGCTGTGTTCACACCAGACCCTAGCTGATAAGAACGCGTAGATTTTGTGTTTACCTCTCAATCCAGTCTGAGAACGAGTGAGGCTTGGAGAATTGTCCACTCTCCAAGTTTCTTCGGTTCTCACACTGAGTTTGCTTTTAAGGTTGGCTCTGGACAACAGGGGAATCAGATTGAAACTATCTTCACTTCAGACAGGAACGGAGATGTCAGTTGCCTGTCCCCCGTTTGGGTAGAAAATCTCTTTCTCGCAGTTGATCCGGAGTCATCAACTTGAAGCCCTAGAAAGATGAAGCTGTTATAGGCCCTACAGCCTTGCCCTACGGTGATGCAATTTTGACTTTTATGCTTTGCTTTGAAGTTATGCTATAATATAATCACATGTATTTGCTGTGTACATTGCAACTGAGAAGTACTTTGATATATTTTGCTTTCATTGCTGCGACTACTTTTGAACGTGTGCTGCCAATCTACTAATTTCGTCTCTCAGGAACCTCGTGGTGAAGTAATAATAACAATAAATGTCTTCTTTAAACTCAGAAGTGCATTTCAGAGAGGTTCTGTAAGCTGGGTCATGAGATAAGAGCAGGAAAGCAGAACATTTTGACGTTCGTCGTCAGTTTTGAGAGTCGGAATTGGAGATTGGAAGTGCTCTATTTAAAAGTGTAATTGTTTTTTTGTTGTTTAGAGAATTAAAGAAGTACGGCAGACCATGCTTGAAAATGCATGTGAAGTTAAACTGCCTTATGGTGCTGTGAGAATCATGTTTTCTTGTTTATCAGGATTGTGTGAGTCTTGGGATGAGTGCTGTGATAAAGCATATTTAGAAAATTTGCCTTTTGAAAGAAATGATGTTCCTTTTGTTCTTGACAGAAGTGTTTGGATACTTTAATTCAGAGTCCCAGGGTCCGCACATCCTTGTTGGTGGCACAGTACAATCCTTTCTTCTGATGGGTGCTGACGTGGAGGAAACACAGACAGGAGGATGCCATTACACATATGATTCAGCCTATTACACATATGGCCCACAAATCCCATTTCCATCTCCATTAGCACACATATCACCCAGCGCCCACCATGTACACTACCATCATACATACCACCCCCACAAATGACACGATGCTTGCACACACATCTCCATGCAAATTTGTCACATGCATCGTGCCCAATTTGTCACATGCATCGTGCCCAGGCTCACCTGTTGGCCTGGAGGCCCATACATCTGTCCATACTGGGGTAGGACCCTATCCACCAAGTGCTCCAACTCCTCCGAAGTAAAGGCAGGGGCCCTCTACCCAGTCATACGGGCCATGGCATGCTTCAGACAAAGGTCACAGCAGCACACACAGTGTAGGTGTTGTCCTGTGGAAAGTCAGGAATGAAGTGAGGATTTAGATAGAAAATGGCAGTCACGTCCGTGGCGGTGTACACCGTCACCGTCGCCGCTGATCCCCATTGGCCACTATACTCCATAGAGCCCTAAATTAGCCAATGAGGAATTGCAGGGCGGTGCAAGACCCCCTTTCGCCATGACGCCCAATGTCAGCAGAGTCACCTCACGTCCACCTGTCCCTAGATACAGGGCAGGCGGTTGCCATTTAATGGTGGTGGACTATATTAAGATAATCCACAACTGCGTCATATAATTGCACATACATTGACATTACCATTGTCCCATCACACCAATGCTCAATGTACACTGAGGTGGTGGTTCCTTTATTTAAATTGTGACAACCTACTCACTCTTGTGCCCCTTAGATACCTACCACTGTGGATGAACAGGAGGAGGAGGAGGCAAGCCCCTGTGTACAGACCCCTTGTGCACTTGGCTACACTAAAGGACAGGCACATAATACTGACCTATAGCCTGGACAGGGCCACAATCACAGAGCTGTGTGCCCAATTGGAGCCTGATCTGATATCAGCTATCCGTCATCCCACTGGGATCCCCCCTCTTGTGCAGGTTCTATCAGTTCTCCATTTCCTGGCAACTGGTTCTTTCCAAGTGACAAGGGGCTTGGCAGCAGGAATGTCACAGCCAATAACCCCATACCATTGTGCAAGGCTAATGTTTGTCCCTCAATATTTGCAGGTGACTCTGGCTACCTAAATAGGTTTAGGTAGGTTGTGGCCCCTGTGAGGAATGCCAGGACAGGGGCTGAGAATCGTTATAATGATGCACATGGACGAACCAGGAGAATTATTGAAAGGGCCTCCTGAAGGCCAGGTTCAGATGCCTCCATCTGACAGGTGGATCCCTGTGCTACTCACCCAAGAAGGTCTGCCAGATAGTAGTGGCATGCTGCATGTTGCACAACCTGGCCCTCAGACGACATGTGCCTTATCAGCAGGAGGAGGAGACTGGAAATGCCCTCGTGGCAGCAGTGGACCCTGGATGAGGATGTGGACAACAGAACATCAATTATACGTCAATACTTCCAATGACACACAGGTGAGACAGTGGACCTGACCATTCCTCTGAATATTGATGTTCTCTGTGTGGCTTTAGCAGGATGGCATTCACTTTCTTTGAATCCCAACTTCCTGTCACCTATGGCTTGTCATTTTGCAGATGTTGGTGGGATAACAAATGTGTACTGATGTGATGACTACAGACAGCTACAGGTCATTAATTGTATGCTATCAAAGTGCTCACATCATTTGCACAACATGTGACTGTTTTCATAAATGCACATTTTAATCACATAAAACACCATCACTCAAGTTGTATTCAAGGGTGTTTATTGTAGTGCAAATAATTGTTGGAAAAGTGCAATGGAATGGGGTGATGGTAGAGGAACATCCAGTGGCCAAGGTGACATTGTGGACACACAGGACATTCAGGAGGGTTTCATGTCCTGGTGGTGGTCTTGGTCTTCGCAAGTGTCTTTGGCTTCAGTCTGGGTCACAGGGAACGTTTGCGGGGTGGTTCACCTTCTACAAGGGGAGGGGTGCTGGTGGCCTGTGAGTCCTGTGGGTCCTGTGGCAGGGCCTCCTGCCCACTAGCTGCAGTGGAAGTAGTGGGCTGGTCAGTAGACTGGCTAGTGGTAGGGGCCCGCTTGTGTGCTGTCCATTCCCTCATGATCTTGGCCATATCTGCCAGCACACCTGCTATGGAGATCATGGTGGTGTTGAGGGCCTGCAAATCCTCCTTGATCTCCTGATGGTGTTCCTCCTGCTGCCGTTTGTTAAGCCCCAAGGACATTGGTGAGTGCCTCCTGGAGAGTTGGTTCCGGCGCCTGTCCTCCCCCTGGCGTACAGCGGTCCTCCCAGTGTCCCTGTTCGCCTGGCCTGTGTCCCCTGAAGGGTGTGCCCACTGCCACTGACCCCAGGTCCCTGATTGTCTTGGGAGTGAGTTGTGTACATCCCTAGATTCCCCTCTATTATTGTTGTTGCTTGCAATATTTGTTTGTGTATTGTGTGATTGTTAGTTCTCCATGCTGTGCATGCTTTGGTGATGGGTATACATGCAGGGCTAGGAGAGCTGTCCATGCATTGGTATAGAATGCAGGGATTGGCTTTGAGGTTAGTCAGATTTGTAGGTGCAGTATGTGGGATGGAGTGGAGTGATGGGAGTGAGGGTGAGGGTGAGGGGGGTGTGATGGCATGCAGGTATGGGAGGAGATAAGTAGTGAATATTGACTCACCAGTGTCCAGTCCTCCGGCTACTCCAGTGAGTCCCTCAGGATACAGGATTGCCAAGACTTGCTCCACCCATGCTGTGAGCTATGGGGAGGAGGTGGGGGTCTACTACCAGTCCTCTGGATGGCGAGCTGGTGCCTTGCTGCTATGGAACGTACCTTCCCCGTAGGTCATTGCACCTCTTCCTGATGTTGTTACTTGTTCTTGGATGCTGTCCCATGGCGTTCACACTGTCCAAGATTCTCCGCCATAACTCCATTTTCCTGGCAATGGATATTTGCTGTACCTGTGCTCCAAACAGCTGTGGCTCTATCCTGAAATTTCTTCCACCATGACCCGCAACTCCTCATCAGTGATACAGGGGTGCCTTAGAGGGGACATGGGTGTTGTGTGGTGTATGTTGTGCAGAGGGTGTTGAGTGATGTAGTGGGGTGTGGGATGTGGGGTGCATGACAGATGGATATGTGTTTGTGGTGTATGTGTGTAGTTGTCTCAGTGGTCTTCGTGTTAGTCTCGTGGCAATTATTGGTGTTCATAAAGGGTTGTGGGTAATGTGGGTGAGTGTTTTATAGTGCTGTGGGTGTGTGTGTGTGGTGTGTGCATCAGTGTCAGGTGTGTGATTTTAGTTTTGGCCAATGTTGTGTTGTTTTGTATTTGGGTGGCAATTCTGAGTGCGCAGGTGTGTACAGCCAATAGTTTACCACCATTGAATGTCCGCCATGGTGATTAGTGGGTCATAATGTGGTGGGCATTGTTTTGTTGGCGTAAGAGTATGGGTGTTCGTATCAACACTTTAACACTGACCTTTGGGCTGGCAGATTTGTGTATGTAGCAGTATTCTGTCAGTTTGGTGTGTGTTTGTGTCATAATATGGCAAACGGATATTCGTCACCGCGGCGGTATGTTTACGGCCGTCACCACGGCAGTAAGCGTCATTTACCACCAATGTCATAATGAGGGCCATAAAGTGCTAACTATGGCTATCTTGTCACGTCAGACCAGAACAAAGTCACTAGTTCAAGATGACTGCGGTAGAGCATGGGACAGGGACCCACTTACTAAGTGGATAAAGTACTTTAAATCCTGATTTGAGTACCTCTGCATGGGTCCTCATCGAAGATTCATCCTTCGTCCAAAGAGAAGCTTTGGTTCCAAGATGCTGCAAGTCTTCTGTGCGAGGTCCTGCATCATCATACACCACTTCCAATAGTCTAGTACTGGGGTGGTACCACTTGGCAGTGTAGACTCACAGATGGCAGAGTCCAGGTGCAGGTTCAAGGTTGTTGGGGTCTTGTGTCCCTGAGGCTCTAGTCAGAAGGCCAGCCAACCAGACCTTGGGATTACCCTCGAGTTCTGGGTTCAACAGATGCAGGTCTAGGCCTCTTCACTCAGGCAAGAGGGCAGCAGGCAAGGCAGCAGTCCATCAGTGTAGCAGTCTAGCAAAAAGGCAGTCTTTTCAGCAGCATAGAAGTCCTTCTTCCTGGTAGAGTATCTACATGTCCAGAAGTGTACTAATGAGGTGGTGTCTGAGGACCAATATTTATACCTGGTGCCCTTCCTCTGGAAGGTGGGAGAAGCTTCTAGATGTTTACCCTTGAAGTCCACAGGCATCTTGCTTTCGCTGCCCTTGCTCCAGACCAACTACAGTAAGTATGCAGCCCTTTGTGTGAAGGCCGAACATGGTCTATTCAAGTGTAAGTAAGGCTGCACACAACTCCACTCTTCCAACCTGCCAGTGATGGCCCATCCAGGCATACCTAAGCTCTATATTATATGTGGCTGTCTAGGAGGAATACACAAAGCCCTACTGTCAACTGCACCCAGTCATGTGTGCCAGAGACAGACTACAGGCACTAAATGGCTAAGGCAGGAAAATAGAAACTTTCAAAAGGTGGAATTTTCAACATAGTATTTTAAAATCTGACTTTACCATATTAAGAGAGTATTTTTCTTTACAATTCTAAACACACCAAGCATGAACTGGTTACATGCTCCCATTGGAAAATGATAGCTTATTAAATGTAATAAATAACTCAAATGTTATCCAGTTCGAACAGTAGGCCTTGTAATAGCGAACAAATTAAGAGTTTTTCACTACCAGGACATGCAAAACATAAAATTACCTTTCCCACTTTTTAAATTCACTTTACCCTGGGTACAGGATTTTTGTGCTACTATAAACTACATCAGGCTCAGCCAGCATTTAGTAATGTGCCAAGTGGTGTACTGAATAACCTTGCACCATATAAAATGCTTTTAGGGGTACACATGTATGTGCTCAACTTACAAATCACTGGACTACCGGAGTCACAGATTGATTAATCTGATCCTCAATTATTAAGCCTCCATGAAGTAGGGGGTTATGGAACTCAGGAGGAATGAGAAGCTAGGGATAGCTCTGCTGGTTGGCCCTCTGGTTTGCCAGCTGCTGAACAGATGGCCCTGGGCACTGGCTCACCATCAGATGGCCTAGGCCCATTGGAAACTATTACCAGAGTGCCTTTATCCATTGGAACTGTAGACCAGAATTCCCACTTGCTCCATCTAGTCTTTGTGTGCTACCTTAAAAGAAAGTGCTCCCTAACCTGCATTCAGTGCAGAGTGATGTGGCAAACATTGGCTACATGGAGGTGGCCTCTCTCAAACAAGGGATCCCTAGCCGTCCTGCAGGCACAGAGATGCTGGTGGAGGTGCCCACCAAGGACAAAGCTTGGTTCAGAGGATGACTTTCAATAGATCTCACCAAAATAACTGCTCTGCTAAGTTGGAAATCTAAAACCAGAATCATATGATCTATGATTAACTTAACACTGAGTGCCCCACAAACACACTATACACTGGGGCAATTGAGGTGGACCCCCTTAACTCACGTACTGCTCCTCAAAGTTGTAGGCAGATCCCAAAGTGTAATAAGCCAAATAAACCTATGGGTGCAGGGAGCCAGAAGGGGCTTCATCACACAGGGTTGTGGCAGGATGCCATTTCCTTTTTGGAGACCAAAGTCAGTAGATAAGAGTAAGAATGCATACCCCATAGGAGTGGGGTGAATTCCTATCAATGGTCATGCAAAGGGCACATGATGGTGCACATGGTCAGCCATGGCATATCATAGACAACTATGAGTGGCACACAGCCAAGCTACCTAGTGTTTTATCCCGGGATGGACTTGGCACCTTTCCTTCCCAAGAAAGGGAGTGCAGGAACACCAGTGGTGTACATCTGTGCCAGAAAAGAAACTCAATGTCTGGCCTAGCAAGGTCAAAGAGAGCATAGTTCCCTGTGACAAACCCAGCTGTGACATTCAAATGTAATTGATATTGTAGCAACTGCCTGACAAGCAATTTTTGTAATATTTACACACTTGCGTGTGCAGCAGAGGCAGAAGGAAGGAAGCACCATTTGCCTGCCTCTCGTACGGCAAGACAGGCCAGAACCCCTTCAGAAATGTCCTGTTAGAGTCCATCTCAACAGCTTAAAAAAAGTTTCCTGGTGCTTTGACCGGAAACCCCACCCCACAACACAATGTAAGAGACCAGACAACTAGGAACCTGACAAGAAAGGAGGGTTTCTCCACCTGCACATCAGCCATCTGCCTTCTTGTGGTAAGTAGGAGCCAGGACTTGACCCCTACATGGCAAGGATCATCTCCCTCGGTGACAGCTCAAGCCATGCCAGCATGATGGGTCACTGCCGAGAGAAGACATAGTGGAGATGAAACAGTTTTCCTTGACTGTCAAAGCAACTCACATGATGACCACAAATGTATATGCATGGAAGCCAGAGTGGCTGCTCCCCCCTCCCTACAAAGCAACAACCACATGCAACCATGGGTCATTGCACCCAGGAATTACACAGCATCCCTGTCACAAGGAGCTTGGGTTCCCCCAGGACAGGACTCCTTCTCATCCATGGCATCCTGCCACTCAGGATGGGTCACCTCTCGTTCACATAAAACCCAATCAGGCCAGGATCAGGCTGGGAGTCCAATTCAGCACAGGATGGTGTTGCACATGGTGGTGTGGCACACATTTGGACCTACTGAGCCCAACCTAGGAAGGCACTACAATTTGAGTACACAAGATTGTGCTTGGACAATGTGGGTTCCATCTTGGGAGGGTGTTCTAGCATAGGACCTCCCTAGCTCCAGGTATAGTACCAGGGTCCCAAACCAGGCCTCTGGGTGCAGGCTGCTTTGCCATGTTCATTCCTGCAGGGCCTGCAGGACAACCCCATGACACAGGTGCCTTGGTCTTCAGGTACTGTTTGGATCCTCATGGAGGAGCCAACCCTTTGCCCAGTTTTCACCCAAGTGCCCAGCAGCCACACACCACATCACCACCTTGAGGGAGGGCTACCCTCTGTACGGCACAGCTGATGTTAGGCGTGCATCATCCCTCAGGTCTCGCCCCATTAATGATCCTTCTGCTTGTTCACTTACAGAAATATTTTATGGGCTCTACATATTAGATTTTGATCATCTTTTCAGTGCTCCTCTAGAGCCGTTCATGAACCCATCAGTGCCAATCTAAAAATCTTACGAAACCTTCCAATTGGTACCAGGGTTGAGAAATATGTACAAAGTGCAGGGCCACAATTAACATGAGTTTATGTCCTGCATTAGCAGGACTTCCTCATGCATGGGAAATTGTTATAGTCCATAATTATTATAAGGAATGGGGTTCACTGTTTTACCCACACCTACAAGCAAAGGTAAGCACATACCATTCAGTGTAGAGTGCATGCAGTCAGACACATCTAAGGGCATCATAAATCTCTTATTGCTCAGTCTCATGAAACTCAATGTTAGTTGTCCCTCTATGAAGTTGAACACCGACCACTGATGGCCATGCAGCTAGTTACCATAGAGGAGTTTCACCATACCAGCCGTGTGTACTTACATGTGTATATCTTCATCTTTGATTTTAGAATACACTACTGTCTATCAACGAGGTGGCTATACCAACTGTTAAAGAGAGCCACATGCCTAACATAACATAATACCCTAGGATGCCTGTTTGTATTTACTGACAGTAGGGCATGGGTGAGCATGATGGCAGCAACAGAACCGACGGCCAAGTCTGCTCTGACACAACAAAAGGATATGGCAGACCAAGGTGCAGCCTGAGTGAGGCATGTGAGTTCTCACCTCACCACCTACATGGTCAATGAGAACACGTCACAGGATACTTGTTCTGACCTGCTATGGAAATACACTGATTGAAGAAGGGCAACAGTGTTGCATACTGGGGCCTGACTGACAGGCAGTATTTGATCTCGCAACACCTAGCCCCTTCCACTCTCATCAGAAGACCTGAAGTTGAGCTACTGGGTTGCATGGCATGTTCTGTACTGGCAGGGGAGGTCTTCCCCAGATACACATCATGGAGTCAGACAGTCTCAGGCATGGTGGAAGCTCTTTATTTGAAACAACAGTTGAGGCTGGGCAAAAAGTCTATTCTTAAATGGACCAAATATACCTAATCAGCAGAGTATGGAGCTGGTCCAGGGATATTTACTTTGCACCCCTGCCTGCCTTTTGGGAAGGGAGGTTTACAGAAGGGCCTGTGGCAGGTTAGGAAGGAAAGCAAAGACACTAGATCATCTGGGTCCCTTGATGCACTGTGTGCAGTGACAGGACCCTTGTCCCATCTGGAAAAACATCTGGATCAAAAGTGGGTGTTGTGTAAACTCTCCCTACTAATAAGGCAGAAAGCCATTGAACTATCTTGCAATCTCTGCACTCTGGGTGACATTGGGGACCATGCAAACAAATAAACCTGAACTCCTGGAGCCCTGGCTGGACCTAAAACTTTGAATGAGCTCTCATTTGTACTTCTAGGTTAGCTAGGTCATCTGCTTTACAGTTCATTCCTCGGGTGTGTACAACCAGAAACTGAAATCGGAGAATGGCAATCAGGTGGCACCATGTACTCCAGGGCAATATACTGCTTGCTATTGGGGAAGACCAGTGAGCATCAAGGGACACCGAAGGAAGTCAGCTTGAGCTCAGGCTTAGGCACGAGCCCTTACCAGGCACAGGCGCTTCCCAGAACATAGACTAAGTTCAACTTTTGCCTGAGCAAAAAAGGAGAGCTATCTATGGGAACTCTGCCCTGGACACTTTGTGACATCATGGGCCAGCAAACAGAGCCCAGGCCTAGGGACCATCATCCCTGGGCCTGCTGGAGCTCTGGTGGGAGCCCGGTCAAAGATTTGTACCCTGTTGAATAAGGGTAGCTCTCCCTGTGGTTGTGGAACCCGATTCTTGGCACCTTGAAATACAACAGGATAGCCAATAGAGTCCAGCCCAAAGGGTCTGTACTCTCTTACTTGCTGGAGTTCTAATGTGGGCTTGGTCAGAGCTTTCGACCTTGTCAAACCTGTTTTTAGTTTCGTTGATAGTGTTGGTATAGGACTTTGCTTTGGGTGATGGGTTGAGCTGTCTGTGTGTTGAGTAGGTGGATTTCAGTATCATAGAGTTATCAGGAGATTGTATTTTTTCCATTTTCTCATTCTTCTGCAGACAAACCATTTATTGCCAGTTAGGGCTTTCAATTGCCAGGGTGATGAAGGTTTTGACTTTCACTCACGTATTTTATTTGGAGAATAGCTGGTCACATAATTTTCCACAAAAGCATTGAAGTCTTTTAGGAGATTCACAGATGTATAGGCCCATATTTATACTTTTTGACGCACAACTGCGCCAACGCAGTTGTGCGTCAAAAGTTTTACCGCCGGCTAACGCCATTCCAACGCGCCATGTGGGCGCATTATTTATGGAATGACGTTAGCCGGCGCTGCGGACTGGTGTGCGTCAAAAAAAATGACTCACACCAGGCAGCGCTGGCGTATGGGAAAATGGGGGATGTGCGTCAAAAAATGGGGCAAGTCAGGTCTGAGGCAAAATTCAGGCCTCAAACCGGATTTGCGCCATTTTTTTTGACGCCCAACCTCCATTGACATGACTCCTGTCTTAGCAAAGACAGGAGTCATGCCCCTTGCCCAACGGCCATGCCCAGGGGACTTATGTCCCCTGGGCATGGTCATTGGGCATAGTGGCATGTAGGGGGGCCCAAATCAGGCCCCCCTATGCCACAAAATAATTTCGAAAAAAATACTTACCCGAACTTACCTTTCCTTCCCTGGGATGGGTCCCTCCATCCTTGGGTGTCCTCCTGGGGTGGACAAGGGTGCAGGGGGTGTCCCTGGGGGCAGGGGAGGGCACCTCTGGGCTCCTTCCGAGCCCACAGGTCCCTTAACGCCTGCCCTGACCCAGGCATTAAAAAACGGCGCCCATCAGGCTGTGCGTCGTTTTTTAAGGCCCACCCCCTTCTGTGCGTCAAAATGACGTCAGAGTATAAATATGGGGCACAGGCCTTAAAGTCATTTTTTGGAAGGGAACGCCTACCTTGCATATAATTAACGCAAGGCTGGTTCCCCCTTCCAAAAAATGACGCACATGGTGAAATTTTGACACCCGCGGGGTCGGACGTCAAAGTATAAATATGGGGCAGGGTTTGCGCCGATTGTGCGTCAAAATTTTTAACGCACATTCGGCGCAAACAGAGTATAAATATGCCCCATAGTGAGCTGAGTTCATGTGTCAGGTTGTTAAAGGAGAAGTCTTTGAAGAATATGAAGGTTAGTTTTTTATATTTTCAGTTGAGCTTAGTTTGTGTATAAGACAATGAGCTGGGACATAGCAATGGGAAGGTCCAGAGGTATCAGTGGAATGCAATGAATTGACAGTGAGGTTGAAAAGACAAGGTTGAAGATGTGGCCTTTGCACTGGGTTGGTTGGGTAACATGCTGTACCACATTGAGTGTGTTGATAAGGTTGAAAAGGGTGTCCCTTGTGTTTTTTGAGATTGTGTTGTCTGGGAAGTTGACACTACCTAACTGAGAGGTATTGGAGTGTTGAATTGATGAGGTGGTGAGGTAGTGAGGAGATCCAAGACTTATCAGTAATGCCCTTGTTCTGAATGGGAGTCCTGTGGATAAGATGGAAAGTGGTATCTGAAGTGCACAGAGTGGGGAATGGCATGCCACATGTCATGGATTTGAGTGCCACTTTCTTAGCTAGGGCACACAAGTAGGATGCCTTGAATTATGGATGACAAGGAGGCATCTTCCCTTCTTATGTGCTCCATCCATTCAATGGATGCTGTAGTCTGTAGGAAGAAGAACATCTAGGAAGTGCAAGAATGTGTTTATGAACCATGTTTCTGTGATTAAAAGGAAGTCAAGCTTGTGATGGTTAAACGCAATCTGCAATTTATGCTGCATAGAGTACCACATAGCAAGCATTAATGAGCATCAGTTGGAATGTGAGTTCCCTTCGGGTAATTAGAGACCTAGATGAGGTTGGGTCTCTGTGCGGTGAGGTTGCTATGTGAGTGGTTTTGTCATCTAGGTCTCACTTTGGATGTGGGTATTGGCAATATGAGGTCCCAAGTGATGCACATGATTACATCTTACCTTCTAGGTTTTGGTGGAATAGAGATTCTGGCCAGCCTTTCCAGGACATAAGAGATCCAAGCCATTAGCGGGAAATGTCCTTGTCTATTCCCCCATTGCTGGGGATACCCAGGCAGTAGGACAGCCTAAGTTGTTTGAAGTAGGAAGAAGGCAGGAAGTGATGTCACTTTCTGTACAAATGGATGATGGTAAATGTAGTGATTTCACTTCCTATATAGATGAATGATGGAGAATGAAGTCTGTTTGCCTGGATTCTTGTTTTAAAGACACATGTTTTAAAGTTGAGTCCAATACAGACAGGGAAAGTGATGCACAGTAATTGCTTTACTAAGACATACATCTTTTCAAGAAGGAGCATAAATGGTACTTTTTGACATGTCTTTTTCAAACCATATTGGTTACTATTTGTTTTGTCGTCATGTTAATGTTGCTATGTCTCAAAAGTACAGCATCAGCTTTCCAGTACATAAGCAAAGAATGGCTAACTCAGCAGGCATAACTTTTTTTAAAGCAACTCCAAATTGTTCTCCCATGCTTCTTAACCTTTTGACTTCTCTGGACCTCCAGAGAATCACTACTGAAAACCAGGGGCCCAAGCCGGAGTACTTTCTATTAACTGAATCTCCAAACAATGCACAAAAATACAGAAATAATAGTATATAAACAACTATGCAAATTGCAAGATCTTCTGTTTAGATCATGGTGATCCAGCTTTCATCCCAAGCACTGGCGCAGAATCAGGCTATGTGTGCTGTACAGTGAAGCACATATGCTTTGTGATCTTCAGTCACTTATTGATAGTGATAAAATATTGCAACATGAGTCTGGAGGGCTGGGCAAGTCCATAAGTTTTAACATGTTGATGAATTTAGATTGCCTTTGACATTTTAGCACAGCTGAGACACAGAATAATGGGAAGGAATGTCCAGGAATTGATTTAAGCTATGGCAATGTCCCAATTCTACAAGTATGCATAGCCCCCACCACCCCTCTGGCTAGGTATCTGCCAATATGTTTTGTTCCTAGCATACCCTAAATTTGCTCATCTAGCACACTTGTTTTTCAGTGTGTGATAGACGTTTAGGTAGTACATCAATGTATGGCTGACTGTCATTCCTCACCAGATGGCTATGCAAGATGGCTTTGAGAATATTCAGGAGGAGAAATGTTTAGAGGAAAGAGTCTGGTGCACCCAATCCAGAAGGCTCTATATCCTCTCTCTGCTAACAGCATGATTCGTGGATGAGTCCATTTCCTGGCGGGCACATTGACACATTCAAGGCCACCCCTGCTCTTTTCTTGACAAATATGTGTGTTAGTGCAATGTGTATCATTGATATGGATCAAGATTACACCTCCTAGTGTGTATTATGTTGTAGATGAAGAAGGACTTTATTGGTAATTGAGGCCATGATGATATGATGGCTGTAGTTGAGCACTGTTACATAGGATCCAGTTTCACTTCCCCCATTAACCCACATGTCCTTTGCACATACTTCTGTAGGGCCCCCCCTTGTCCAGGGCTCCAGCAACATTTCAGCTCAGAGGCTGACATTTGCAGGGTCATTGTGTTTTAAGGACAAGAACCAGAGACCACTGTGTATCAACCAAGTGTCTAGGATGCAGAAGGAGCTGTGTGAGAGTAATGGTGACTACAAGAAGCCAATGCAGTGTGTGAGAAGAAGAGGGAGTAGAGAAGCCAGTGTGTGACCATGAACTGAAATCTGAAACCTTATTTTGCAATGAAATTCCCTGGTTTGGACAATCTTAAAATGGAAAACATTGTACATATTTCACAAATGGACATGGGTAGCGAACCCCTGTTCCACCTGCAATTCTTTCACATGTCACTTTAAAAATGGGTCATGTGACCTAGGTGTCAAAAATAGTTTGGTAAACCTGGCAGCCATACCCACAAGAGTTTCTACACACTCCAAAAATACATTCCCCAAAAGTGTAGCCTGCTGCCCTTCAGATAAAGTGATTCTACAATTTAAGCTGGAGCATCCCACACTAGACAGATGAAATTTCAAAACAACCACAACCAGTCAAGGTGTGAATCACTTGGTATTTTTCTACACCTATGTCTTGATAAGTGGATCAGTTGCTGACATCTTTTTCTTGTCAAGTTTGCTTACCCAGAGATGTGATTGTGTCCTCTAAATCAGTGTTGTCTGTCCAATAAATTCTACCAGCGGTCTTACGAACAATCACTGTGGCTACCTGCACTTCCTTGATCGTCAGCTCCTTATGGATGTGTAGGTAAATACCTGTTGCCAAAGTAATCAAATCAAATCAAACTTTATGATCAGTGCACCCAGTTAATGAAAACCATTGCACTTATGCACGACAAAAAGGCATAAAATCAAACCATTGCTCTTAAAAGAAATAGATACATAAAATTAAACTATTACACTTGTATCCCGTTCAATAGACAAGTGTCATTTGATACTGGGAGGTTATTGTTTTTGCTCCCTGGGAGAAGGCTTTTTACAGACTTGTTGTCAGCCATGATTGCATCAGCCATGGCACGCTCCGCACCCTCCAGTTATCTCACTGTATGGGCAATCAGTTTGGCAGAATTAAGACAAATTACTGTTGTGTGGCTGCATGTACTGACCCCTAGATGAACCCACAGTGGTTTCAGAAGTCTATGGCTCTCCTTGAGGGTCCTGGGGCACAAACAGAACATGTGGGGCACTGTTTCGGGTGTTAACCTGCAGATCCGGCAAAGTCCGTCTTTTAGTGGCCGTCGCCATGGAATTCATGTATTCCTACTGAGATGACAGACAAAAACTTTGTTGTTTTTGGTTAAAGGTTTGAAAAGTTTGTAGTTACCCTCCGATGTCCATAGGCTCTCGATGTCAAACTGCCTTATTGAGGTATCAAGGTATTTTCTTGCCGGTGAGCGGTGCTTCATCATTATTTCTTCCCAGACGTCATGATTTATGGTGTTCATGGCTGCAGTCCCTGTTTTGTGAAAAAAGTCAGTATAAGCTGCTCTTCTTGCTAGAGACTGTTTGAGTAAGCTGAACTCCAGCCTTATCTGGGCTGTTGATGTATGCCTTGGGAATTTGAATATTTGCCTACAGATACGCTCTACTGTAATGTCCAAGACCTTTGCGTCTCTACCGCAAAGTGCAATACTGCCACAGGCTAATGTGGGAACCACCTTGGCTCTTGCTACTTCTAGCAGTGGGCAGAGCATGTACTTGTTCAGTTTTGTTGACAACGTTTGTAGTCCCATGGAGAGGGCAACCCCCTTCTGTCTTATTTCTTCTTTATGTTTTAGAAACGAACTGTGATGGTCAAGTAAAAGGCCTAGGTATTTATAAGTTGCTTTTTCTTCAAGAGTGCTCCCACTTAGCCCCAGATCGTATCCCCCTTCAGGGATCTCTTGCCTATTATCATGATTTTGTTTTTTTTATGGCTGATTTGCAGCCTGTTCTCAAGGACGTAGTCTTCCGTGGCTTTCAGGAGTCGTTGCATGCCTGACTCTGTTCTACTGAGCAGCACAACGTCATCAGCATATACAAGGTTCGACAGTTGCCTCTTCCTCATACGTGGTGCTTGGGAGTTAACTGAAGAGAGCGCTGTTGAAAAGTCAGCCATGAAGGGATTGAATAATGTGGGGGCCAAAACACAGCCCTGTTGTTTAGGCCTCTTGTCGTCGGGATCTTCCTGGATAGGTTTGATCTGTTGCCCCGTTCAATCCTTACTCACATGCTGGAGTACAAGGTCTCAATGGCTTTCAGGAATTGCTGTGGGATTTGCCAGCTTTTAAGTTTCTCCCAGAGTCTGTTTCGATTGATGCTGTTGAAGGCTGCTTTGAAATCAATGAAGCAGAGATAGAGTGGGAGTTTCACAGCCTTTGAGGAGTCTACTATGAGAGATAGAGTCATAATGTTGGTGTCCGTGCCTGAGATACCGGCAAACCATGTTTGGTTTGGGGGGATTATTGATTCTTGACCGGCCCAGTCGACCAGATGTCCAAGGAGAGAGCTGGCCTAGTACTTAGCTTCATTGTCTATAAGTGTGATTAGTCTGTAATTTCTGGGATCTACCTTTGTGTACTGGAGAGATTATGGATCCCATCCAGGATTCCAGGATTGGTCACCTGGCCACGGCATGGTTAAAGAGGGGGGCCATGACTTCAGCCCACTTTGGTGGATCTAATTTATAGACGGCCTGAGGAGCCCCATTTGGGCTGGGGGCTCCCATCTTTCTCCCTCTGTCTATTAGCCATTGGATACCTGCCCAGGAGATGGCAAGTTCGCTGTCCACATTACTAGAGCTACAAGCAGCTGGGTTGTCGAGCTGAGTGAGCCTGCTTATACCTCTGATGGTAGCATGATCCTCATCGCCTTTGGTTTGCTGGAACTGGAGTTTCAAAAAGGACACTCAATCCGCCTTCGAGATGTTTGAGTCTAAGACTGGACTTTGTGGGTTTTTCAGGGCATTTACAGTACTCCAGAATTTGCTGGCATTTCTGTGTTTGATGTCCCAGATGAGTTTGGGCCAAAACTATTTCCATGAGTAACCTCCTGGGTTCCCATGCCACCTGTTTCAGCTTTCCTTTTGCTTGTTTAATTTCAGTGAGGTGGCAGTTTGTAGCTTGCGTCTAGTTGAGGATACGGGCTACCCACCACCAGTTGTCTATCTCATTGCTGTCCTTCTGTTTTGGCGCGTGATGTGTGACCCAGGCACTCCCTCTGGGGTTGGAACCTGATCCCAAAGGCGGGCCCCTTGCGCCCCATAGAACCTTCTGGGGAGCCTCAGACAACCTCCTTTTATCATCCAATTGGCTTTTTCGTGGCCTGAGAGGGTACAGATAACTGGAATCTTCTACCCCTTCCAGGATGATTCCCCACTTCTTGAAGGGTTGCTTTCCATGAGAACGGCCCCAGCCAGGGTATCGGACTGCCAGATGACTTTGGTTGAATAATCGGCTTTCCCTGGCCCTCGCTCTATGAATTCTATGGATTCGATCATGTCTCAGGTGATGTTGGTAAGTCCTGGAATCTGCCTCAGGAGTTTTAGCATGTTTCCCCGGTGAGGATGTCCATATTCCTAAGTGATCAGTATTCTGGGTGGAATAGAATTGTGTACCACAGATCCTCCCCTGGAGTGTACTTAATGGGGAGCTCTTTTGTGTTGGAATTTGTATCCTTCGTGAGCGAGGACAGCAGGGAATACAATTTGTCTGAGGGGTGGTTTAAGGAGGTTGCATTGGAGACAAATCTGGTCATTCTCTTGACCAGAGGTAGAGTTTCTGGCTGAAGGGTGGCTACGGGCCACCTCACATCTTCGTTCAAGGAGAGCTATTCTGGCTCCTGAGCCTCTGGCAGTTCATTCATGGGTGTGGTAAGCATGCGTACTCCTCTCTGATGCGTTGGGCCTTGCGTTATCATCACCTCTTGGATGTCATCAGATGTCCACTGCCCGGTTGAGCGGACTCCCTGAGCTGGAATGTCCTGCCACTTGTTTTCAGGTGGTGAGCCCCCTCAGAGCTGGTGTTGGGGGTGGCCTTTCCTTGTCTCTGGGGCCAACTCATCTTCCCCCATGGATGATTGAACTCTGTGGCTCTGTTTCATGCTCCGCAAGGTGAGTCACCTCCAGGGCAGCCTCGTTGATGGTTAATGGGGTGTTGCTCCCGGTATTGCATCCATGGGCTGTCTGGTAAGATGTCTGGTAGGTTTACAGCTATGCGGTTCCGGGGTAGCTTTTGTTGTGTGAATTCCTCCTATGAGTCCTTGTAGACTTTGCTTTTTCCCTGATTGAGCTGGCTGGAGTGTAGTGTTTCCATTGCTATTTTTGCCTACAATTGGCTCCCTTTTCAGGTTGCTTGATGATGCTCTTCTCCTGTCCCTGGCGGTTTTGGGGGTTTTCCTCAGAGAGGAGGGGTCCTGGCTGTTTGAGGCTGCTTCTTTGGGTGGAGTGCCCTTGATTTTGGACTCACTGTCGTATTTGTCACAGTGTACAATGTTGAGGCCTCCTTGTGGTTGCATGGAGGTAGTATGAGTTCCCTACTTGTCTTTCAGCGTTGTATTACACTCCCTAATATGCTTGGCAGCTGGCTTAATTTGTCTAAAGTTGCAGAACAGCAGCATCTTAGAGCGAGGTCTTTGGTCACTTCTTGAGCCCTCTTGATGAGGTTATTGAGGTCAATGATACACTTGTCTATGCCAGCCACAAAGGCTGCTACGGAACTCAAGATCTCTACTTGTACGTCCATCTCAGCTGAGTTATAGCTGTGTGCATCAGCCATTGACTGAATGGTCCTAAGCAGTGCTGGCCAGGCGCTGTCTTCCACCCGCCAGATTGATCCTCTGCTGCTGTCAGTGGGGTCCACCAAGGTTAGGGACAAGGACCGGAGTGCAGGGATCTCGATGTGCAGTCAAGCGTTCCTTTCCTTTTTCCAACAAGTATTACGCGAGGAGCTCATTCCATTCTTCCTGTGTTAGGTCGTCAAAGTCAGCCCCTGTGTTGGGATTAGATTCAGCCTCGACGTGCTCTGCTTTGTTGAACTCTGTGCCACCCTTGTCTGTGGAAGGTGCCAGTTGTACTCCAAATTGCTTGTTCTTTTCATGCGGTGAGAGGTTTCTCATGCTTATCTTATTCTGCTCGTGCTCCATCTTTTCCGGACTAGTGAATTGGTGGTCTGGACTTGGTCCCCCTGCCTGGTGGGGGGTGAGTTAGGTGAATGAGTTTGTCCCCATTGTTTTGCGCTCTTCACAGGACAAATCTTTCCAGTATCTCTCCTTTTATTGGCACCCTTACTTCATTGCCCATGTCTGTGTTCTTTTTTCCATGCACAGTTATTTGAGAATTAGTTTTGTCACTTATGTTGGTCCTTCCTGGAGTGGCTTTGCCTCTGGGTTTATATAGGACGGTTGTTGTTCTAATTGTAATGCCAATTATGGCGCCACTAGATATTAGCTCCAGCTCCTGTAATGCCATGGAGGCCCTGTGCTGCAGAGTGCTAAGATTATTGTTAGGAATCGGAGATAGAGATTGCAGCTTGGCTCCGATTTTCACCAGCAGTGTTAGTGGGACAGGGAAACCGGTGGCCAGGGGAGAAGAGGAATAAATGGCAGCTCCTCTGTCTTTCAGAAATTGGAACGTTGTTGTTATTTTGGTTTGGCCGGTGATTGCTGCCCCTGCTATCTGACCCGTACAGGCTCCCATTGGCTGGGTGTCTGCTGGCTAAATGTTCACCGGGGGATTGCTGTGGCGTGCCCTCTCTTTCTTACTGGGCTGCACCGAGGATTTCCACAGACTTCCCAACCTCATTGCCTTTGGTGTCCTTTCGTCTGTGGTGACATTTGCGATATTGATGCACGTGGGTTTGGCTTGCATAGGTGGAAAGATGGGCCTAGGTGAGTGGGGCTCACCAGGTACCCTGCAAGCTGCACTCAGAGCTGCCCAAGCCGCTTCAGCAGGGTGCTGGGGCACACGCTCACAGCAGCTTCTGAAGCTGCCGCACTCGTCAAAACTCAGGGTTCCGGGTTCTAGGTTCCAGAACGGTTGCACGGCAATTGTCAGGTGATTGCAGGTTGCAGGTGGAAGCAGGAGTGAGTTGGGTTGATTCTTACCTTGCGACCATCACTGATGTCGCAGCCTTTTGGCAGTCTTTGCTGGCACGGGTTGCCTGTCCCTGCCCTATTCCACCCGAGCTCCCAGCCCGGAGGTTCCCGACCTCTAACCACCTTGCGCTCGCTGGAGGCCTGACCAGGGGTTCTCCTGGGGTATCGCTGGGACACTGGGATGCCTCTGCTGGCCCCACTGGTTCCACAGGCCCCCGCTTCCTGAAGCCTGCCATGATCCCTTCCTTGTGCACCCCTGTGTGCATAGCTGAATGCCGTCAGCAGGCTGGGGGGGCACAGGAAGCACAAGGGCACTCAGCCGGTAGGTAGTCAGTGTGTGCTGCGGTGGGAGAATTTCGGGGCCGGGGGGAAGGGGGTCAGGACCGGGGGATCAGGGCTGGGGGATCAGGGCCGGCCCTAGGTCCTGTGTCACGGACAGGTGAGCATGCACTGTGTGGCCGGCACAGGTGCAGGAGTGACAGGCCAGGAACAGCAGGGAAGAGCAGGTGACAGGCGGCAGGTGGTCCCTGTCACGTTTGCGATTATTGTTGCTGCTGCATTGCTACTATCAACAGTGCCTTTCCTGAAAGCCCTCTTCACCTGTGGGATCCTAGATGTGACAATGAGATCTTTCTCATGCCTTGTCACCTCTGTGATCACCTGTTATTTTTCTAAATCCATGACTTGAGATGTGAGTCTGTCGTCTGTAGTTGACATGTTTTGGTTGGGCAGGTTCTTCTGGGTGAACGGCAGCTCGTTTCCTCTTCCTGATACTTTCCTTCTGTGTACCCACCTCCAGACTTGTACCCTCTTGTGTTCTGCCCTCCTGTCTCTCTCTCTCTGCTCGCTTACCATGTTGGCAAATGTTTTTGATTGTTTTGCAAAACTGGTGACTTTTTAAACATTAGTACAATTCATTAACCATTAGCACAATACAAAGGGTGGGTCGTCCCACTTACTTTGCACTCCTTTATTATCAGGCAGCTTTCTATAGTAAGTACGGTACTTTACAGCCGAAAGTGACTAGTGCAAACTAGTAGTTAGGATGTTAGTTGCAAAGCAGAGCAACGTCGGCTTTAGTAAATGTCGAATGGGGGCTTGATCAAGGTGGCAAGCCTGGAGATTTCCCTAGACATCCCTTCTATTCATGGAAAGACTACAGCTTATGGTGATGAACGCACCTCCTCAGTTTCAACAATGTGAGTATATACATACATTTTTAACCTTTTGATGTTTGACTTACTGTTTTTCCGGAGTGTGGGTATAACTGAAACAACCTATTCCGGACCTCAGTCTTCTGTATTGAAATTGTTTGAATGCTCAAAAGCTGATTGTTTAATATTGGTGATGTTTTTTAATTGTTACTCGTCAATTCTACATTTCACGTTTTACTGCTTTCCTGAGCCTTTACCCTACAGAGTGTCTTCTGTGACAAACACATTATCCTCTTTTCCATACCGTTTCCCTACGTCAGTTATTATTGGTGTTCAAACAAGAAACATATTAGCTCAGAGATGTATTAGTTAATATCAGGTAAGATATATTGTTTCTCTTCTATGTTGTTTCTTTGTCTGTGCACAGACGCATCAAATTGTCCTGACAAACATGATGGGATTAACACTGGTTCATTTATACACTGAGAATGCAGGATGGCTTCTCTTTTCCACAAAGGAATAGGTGGAGCAGGACTCATTAGTGTTCCATGCCCATGTACACATCTCTTGCCCAAGGTCCATGCATGTGGTCTGTGTATTCACGCCATGGACGTCATTAGTGAATAATGAAACACTATTCATTAATTGTGTAATAAAAAAGGTTGAGAGAAAACAAAGAAAGTGGATCCTGACAGAGGTCCATAAAATCAGCCACTGAGTTCCTGGCACTGATTATGAAATCTCTGAGGCCAGGGGTCGCTAAGGCAGTGCCAAGGGCCGCAAATGACCTGCCAGGGGTTGCAGCTGTGACACCTGGTGGCCCTAAATGATGTCCATGTACTTATGGATGTCGATTGGGGCGTCCCTCTCTTTACTGTCTTTCAATTTGTTTATTAGACCAGTATTGAATAATATTAAATAATTCACTATTAGAGTAAAACACATGGAGTACAATTAGTTGGAATATGAGCTTTCCTGGCAGCTGAGGTGAGCAGGAAAATGTTTTTAAATGTATATTGTGTGCTTGCGGGCGAGGGTGTTTACGTGAGAAAGAGTGTAAGTGTATGCGTGCGTGCCTGTTAGAGAGTTAAAATTCCAAAACCCAGAAAATACTGTACCTTAGAAAGTGTACAGCTGACATAGATTTTCTAATCAAAATAAACCCACGGCCTAAATATGTGTTGAGAGATGTTCACGGTAACTTAGAGTCTACAGATACCTGTGCCCTTTTTTAAATACAGCCCAAAAAGTTGTTTCGTCAAGGCAGGGTACTTTTTTTGTGAAAAGCAGTCCCAGCCTTCGAGCTGAAGATAATTATTATCATAAGGCTCCAGAGAGTCTGACCCAGTGATCACATTAGTATTTATTTGTTTATTATATCAAGACAGATCTTCTGAAATTCTGATTCCGACAGTTGGAAGTCGGCTCAATCCTTTAGGAAATAGAAAATAAACTGAGAGGACATCAACAAGGTTTACCTGTCTGCTGTATCTAATCATTTCGTTGTAGATTGTCGCTTTCCAGTACATTAGCAAAAATGGTTTCGCTAGGGGCCCCAGCCAGAGCAATTTCTACGATCTGAATCTCAAAACAATGCACACAATTACAGAAATAATTCAAACAAATATGCAAATAGTTAAATATTCTATTTAATTCACACAAAAAAATATATAAAATTATAAAAATCAAAAGTTGTAGCTTTTCAGATGTGCTTTCATTTTGAAAGACTAATCGATATGCTAGACCATAGCATTTCACCTTTGTCTTTTGTATTACGAATGCATGCAAAGCCTACCAGTACTACTATTGAGGACCACATCGTCCGTGGTAGATTCTAGTTGTTGTACTTGTTGCTCCCATGAATCAAGATAGGGGTAGCAACCTATTTTTAGCCTTTAATATCAAATTACTTCAAATTTAGAGCTTTTTTAAAATGTTCACATTTTCCCTTTAATGTATATATACATTATTAAATTGCTAATTTTATTATATATTCTACACAACCCCAAACCACCCCACTAGGCACTGTGGACCATTAAAAACCGCTCTTCTGCTTTTAATTCGCAGAACTCAGAGGATATGATCCTGAAAGCACTGGCCCAAATAACCACCAAGTGGAGGCAATTTCGTATCCATCAACACTCAAATGTACAATGCCGGCACTCCACACTGCTGAGGGTAACTGGGTTAAAATGCTATACTCCGTTTTAAGCTATGTAGAGCCCTGAGGTCCTGGAAAAATCCTTCAAAATACCGTTGTAATACTAACTTTCTGTGTATCCGGTACTTCACATGTATAACCACTTATTGTGACTGATATTGCTTTCCCTAGTCAGATCTAAGGTTTTATGGGGAGTTCAATAGATGTCCTTTACCTATATTAGCCTTGCCTCTTAGAAGCCAGTTTAAATTGTTATAACCTACCTCCTTTCTATCTTTCCTGCAATGTAAATGTACTCCATGTAAAGCTCTCTTTATATCCACACTTAAACAAGAATAGTGCATGTTCTAGATGTTTCTCTATTGTTTGGCCTAATAGACTTTATTATGCAAAGGCCAGTGGTTGCTTGGTTTGCCTTATACAAATTCCACATACATTTTATTCACTCATGCAGGTTTATTATACCAATGCTGAATAATGTTAGATAATTCAATGTTAGAGTAAAAACACATGCAGTACAATTAGTTGGAATATGACCTTTCTTGACAACTGAGGTGACATGTCAGGCTTAGGGTGGTTTTTCCCCAAATACTTTTTCCTACTTACCTCCACTTTTCAGTGAAGTTAGTTTTCCTTGGTCTTAGGACTGTGCACTCTACCACTACTAACCAGTGCTAAAGTGATTGTGCTCGCTCGCCTAAATATGTCTAAACATGGTTTGATGGACATACACCTGATTGACATATTACATTTACTTGTATGTCCCTTGTAGAGTGGTATGCCATATAGCCATGGCCTTTAAATTAAATGCTACCAGTGGGCCGGAGCACTTATTGTGCCATCTACTTAAGTAGAACTTCAAAATATGTTTCAAGCTTGTCATTGTAGCTTGAATGCAATTTTAAGCTGACTTGGCATTAAAACCCCATTGCCAAGCCTTAAACTCCCCTTTTATTAGATGTGAGTCACCCCTTAGGTAGGCCCTAAGTAGCACAATATGCAGTGTGCTATATAGTTAAAAAGTTGGATGTGTACTTTCAAGTTTTACATGTCCTGTTTGTCAATAAAAAAACTCTTACATTCAATTTTCATTACTGAAAGACCTACCACTGACATAGGATAACATTAGGGATTCCTTCTTACATTTATTAAGCTGTAATTCATACTTAAGAGTCCTGTTTAACGCTTATGCAATTATAATATTAAACCCTCTGTAAAGGTAAAGTCAGATTTGTCAATACAGTTTTGAAAATGCCACTTTTAGAAAGTTGCAAAAAGAACAGAAGATGGATGGAATGTGTAACAAATCAAACATTTACCCCAGTCACAGATTTAGGTTTCATCCATCCATTTATTTTGCTTGTCATGCCATTACTGTTTGGACCCAGCCATATGTAAATAAGTCTTGACCTTGCTCCCCATGTGAACAGTCCAGTCAAAACTGCCAGGCCAGGTCCTCCCTGGACCAGAACAACTATCCTGGGACAGGTTTTGTGTTATCACCCCTCATCAGCCAGGATAGGTTGAATCTGATTGCATAGCGAGCACGGGACCCACATCTGGGCATACCCTTCCCACTTAGAGTGACAAATGCAAAAAGAACAGATGATGGACAGAATGCAGAACAAATCCAACATTCATCCTCGTCACAGATCTGTGTTTAATCCATCAGTTTTTTACTTGCTATGCCATTTCAGTTTTAACTGGGGTCGCATGGTGAACAAAAGAATGATGGATTTACCCAGATCTCTTGTCTGGGAGTGAGTGTCTGGAAAGTTTCAGCACCCCATCCATCATGTGGTTGTGTTTGCTATGTTGCTCTAAGTGACCACAGGTATGCCCAAACATGGGTCCCTTACTTGCTGTGCCACTGAATTCAAGCTAGCCTGGCTGATGAGAGGTGATCCCATGAAACAGGGCCCAAGATGCTTGTTTCAGGTCCAGGGAAGGCTTGGACTGGCAGTTTGGGCTGGACTGTTCCTATGGGGAGCAGGGTCAAGACTGATTTGCATGGGGTGGCATGGTGTGCAAAAGAACAATTGATTTAACCCAGATCTTTTAAATGGGGGTGAGTATCTGAAAAGTTTCAGCACTCCATCCATCATCTAGTTGTGATTGCTAAGTTAACTCTAAGTGGCCAAGTGTATGCCTGGACGTGGGTCCCTTGCTTGCTGTGCCACTGGATTCAAGCTAGCCGGCTAATGAGGGGTGATTCCCTAAAACCGGCCCCAGGGTGCTTGTTTCTGGTCCAGGGAAGACCTGTCCTGGTAGTTCGGACTGGACTGTTCCCATGGGGAGCAGCATCAAGACTGATTACCATATGGCTGGGTCCAAACTGGGGTGGCATGGTGAGCAAAAGAACGAAGGATTTAACCCAGATCTCTTGACTGGGGTTCAGTGTCTGAAAAGTTTTAGAACTCCGTCCATCATCTGGTTATGCTAGCTATGTTCACTTTTTGAACGTCAGCTTTTTCCTGTCCTTAGCCCTTTTTGCCTGCAGCCTGTCTTGGGTCACATGACTGGGTGCAGCTGGCAGTTATACTTTGTGAATTACTCCTAGACAGTCACACAGTAGAGGGATTGGGTGTCCCTCAATGGGCCAACTGCTGACAGAATGAGGAGGGGGGAAGCTGAGCACAGTCCCACTTATAACTAAACAGCCTATTCTATGCCTTCACACAAAGGACCTAACAACCCTGCATTGTCACTGCATCCAGCTTGGAGCTATGGAGGTGGATGAGGTCAGGAAATTCCATTCACTTCACAGAACTTTTCCAGAAGTTTCTTCTACCTTCCAGAAGAAGGGTGGCAGGATACAAAAATGTTCCTTCAGACCCACTCTTCAGTTCACTAATGAACCTGTGGAAGGACTCTTAGAGGACTGTGTGCTGCTGTAACCTGCCCTGCAAATCAGTCCTTACAGGTACAGACTGCTACTGTACCTGTAAGGACTGATTTGCTGCCTAGACCCTGCCTTGCATCCTCAAAGGACAGCCCTGTTGTTGATCCCTACATCTTTAACAGCACCAAGGATTAGCTGAAGTAACTCCAAGGGCTAGTTTGCAGGCCTCATGATCAGAGCCACAGAGACATAAAAGACTCCCACCATCTTGAACCTGCACATGGCCCCAGTCTAAGTGTATGATGAACTCCAAAGAGGTGTCCTTCCAGTCCTGGACTCTTGGTTGTGGTGCTAAGGGTCCACAGATGGCCAAATTCCCCAACTGAGGACTTAGAACATTTTCTACCAAAAAATACCCTGAGTACCAGGAGGAGACCAGGGCCAAACTGCTTGGCTATCTGCACGAGGTACATTGCAACTCAGATTGACTTTACGGATTCTCCTGCTACGTTCTTCTCTGCAGCAGTGCATCCTTTTCTGCGGTCCTTCGCCAATGAAGTATCCAAACTTGTGAATCTGTCATTGGCTACAGCCCTCTGCCTCTTCCCACTGGACATTTTGACTTCCAAGTCCAAACTTAGAAATTGTAACTTCAACCAAAGGCCATTCAATGACGACTATCCCTCTTCCAAAAGTATACATATGCATTATTAAATAATGCCTAAATTCACAAATCCAGAATAGAGAAATGCATAGAGTTAAGCCAGATTTTTAATTCAGCAGTTCAAAAAGAATGTTTGTTATCCAGAGTGTCCACGGGTGTGGCACAGAGCTTCTCAGTGTCTCATACAGGTAAATGAGTGAGAGATGTCATGCTTGATGGCTAATGGTGTCTCTCAGAAAATATGTATTTCTAGTATTCAAACGTAGTTCTCTTGACCACCTTTAACAATGTCTCAGGATATCAAAGTAGAGATCTACTAATCATAAGATATCATAATTTACACCAATAGTGATGAATCTCACTTCCCATTACTTAAAAAATAAAAATCTGCATGCACAACTGAGTTAAAATTCCATATCCTATAATGTCCTTAATTCTGTGATAATCCAAAGGTAGGTTATAAGCTTTTATTGCAATATGACAAACAATTGAAAAGATTATATAGGCTTGCAAGGTCTTTCAATAAATTCAAGTTGTAAGCTTTAGCATAAGGAATCATGCTTGAGACTTATATAATACATTATTTTACATGGAGATGTCTTTTCATGAAGTCCAAAGCCAATGACTAGGAAGAAGGCCACACAACAGTGAGATGGGGCAAAACTACAGTGCTGGGCTGGTGAGCAACATCAAAGTATTTGAAGACGTACCCCATCTTCTCCTCTGCTGCTCCCTGTAGCTTCTATCCCTGCCAGCTACTGTGGTGTAAAGCGGTATCATGGATGAGTGCTCTGGTTTGTCAATAGCAGGATTGCCACCTGGCACTGCAGCTATTGTTGGTTATGCCCCTCCTGCTACTGAAAAAGGAATGCCAGCCATGGCAACTATCTGAGGACATAGATATGCCTTAAAAAAACAGGATTCTAGGTGGAAGGATGGCAATTAGAATGTTCAGGGAAGGGATTAAGAAAGAAGAATTTGAGTAGTGGGTAATTGCATTAAATAAAAATCACCCCCTCTCACGCTAAAGTCTCATGCCTCAAAGCCCTTCACAATCACCAGTGCTGAACACTTTGGGGGTCATTACAACCCTGGCGGACGGTGTTAAAGCGGCGGTAAGACCGCCAACAGGCCGGCGGTAAAAAAATGGGAATTATGACCGTGGCAGAAACCGCCAACAAAGACAGCCACTTTAACACTCCGACCGCCACGGCGGTACAAACAAACAGCGCGGCGGTCACTGCCAACAGACAGGCGGAAGACAAAGTACCGCCCACAGTATCACAACCTACCAATCTGCCACCTTTTCCGGGGCGGATTCACCGCGGATAAAAACACAGCGGAAACAGCCATTTTAAAGGGAAAATGCTCACCTCTACACACCCCACGAGGAAGGAGGGCACCATGGAGCCAGAACTCGATATTCTTCCTGCACTAGTCTTCCTGCTCCTGTACGACGATCATCAACGCCGGCGGCGAAGACAACGGTGAGTACTGCACCTACGACATAGGGGAGGGGGAGGCAAAAGACAGGGACAATCACACGCAACACCCCCACCCCCACCCCGACCCTCACCCACTACAACACACACACCAAAGCATATCCAAACATTACAGTAACAACCCCCAACCCGCCTGGAAGAATGCAAAGACAAAAGGAAATGAGTGGAACTATTGTAATATATCAAAATACAGTAACCAAATATATACATTTATATATATATATACACATTAAACAAAATATACACCACAATTAGTAGTGCAGGTAATGCACAAGTAATTGTCCGTGGACCACTGGGCCCAAAATGCAAGGGCGAGGCCCACACAAGATACCTGATCAAAACGGAGAGAGCACTGCTGGGGCATCAGATACAAATACAACAGGCACCTCAGGGGGAAGGGAAGGGGGGGGAACCTCAGCCGGATGAGTGCACCACACCAGATCGACGAGGGGGCTCCATGCCCATTGATGTATCCTGGGGAGTGCAAAGCCACAGTCTCTCAAGTCTCTACAGTGGGTGGTTTGCCCACTTCCATATCCTGGAGAGTGCAAAGCCACAGTCTCTACAGTTGGCGGTTTGCCCACTGCTGCATCCTGGTGAGTGCAAAGCCACAGTCTCTCAAGTGGATGCCTTTCTCCACTGGTTCTGGAGGGGGACTGGTGCCCAGAGTGCTTCATCCTGCCAAGGACAGACTTAGTAGATGCATGTCTCCACTGGTTCTGGAGGGGGACTGGTGCCCACAGTGCTTCATCCTGTGCAGGACAGACTGAGTGGATGCATGTCTCCACTGGTTCTGGAGGGGGACTGGTGCCCAGAGTGCAGCATTCTCCCCCTGACGGTCCCAGTTGCATCACTGCCCCTGCCGCTCATGGGCTAGCGGTGCTTGAGTTGGCAGTCCTTGCCCTGTTCAGCGGTGCTTGCCCTGTTCAGCGGTGCTTTCCATGGCGGTCTTTGCCCTGTTCAGCGGTGCTTGAGTTTGCAGTTTCTGACCTGTTCAGCAGTGCTTGCCATGGCGGTCTTTGCCCTGTTCAGCGGTGCTTGCCCTGTTCAGCGGTGCTTGCCATGGCGGTCCTTCATTGCCCAGCTGGGCTGGGGCTGGCGGTCCTTCATTGGGCAGCTGGGCTGTGGCTGCCGGGGCCCACCTGGGCAGCTGGGCTGTGGCTGCTGGTGGCCTCCTGGCCACTGACGATGGGGCTGCACTCCTGGGCACTGACTCTGGCGGTGGCCTTCTGGCCAGTGACGATTGGGCTGCCCTCCTGGGCACTGACTCTGGCAGTGGCCTCTTGGCCAGTGACGATCGGGCTCCCCTCCTGAGCACTGACTCTGGCGGTGACCTCCTGGCCAGTGACGATTGGGCTGGCGGTGGCCTCCTGGGCAGCTGGGATGATGGCGGTCTTCTCCGCCGTGCTGTTCCTCCCAGACTTTGGCGATTTCTTCTGCCCCTTCCCCACCTTGGGAGGAGTCACAGTTGAGTGAACACTTCCCCCGGGACCCTTGTGAGCGGCTTTGCTGGCTGGAGTCTTCCACCTCTCCCGCCGGGCACTGTCCAACTTCTGGTGCTTCACAGGGGGGGACTGGCTGTGCTGTGGCTCCGTGTCACACTGGCTGCCCTGGTGCCCGGTGCACTCCACATACCTCTAACAACAGGCACCACTGGTCCCGGAGATATTTTGGCTGAGGTGCTAGTACTGGACCTATGAATTGGAGGGGGGGTGGGAGAGAGTTCAAGCTTGGTCAGGAAAAGTTTCTTAGGAACACTGGGACGGGTAGCTGGAGGGGGTCTGGGAGTGGAGAAAGAGGAGGTGGTTGTAGGAGGTGTAACTTTTGTGGCTTTGGGTGCAGGTGCATGCGCTGGAGGCTGTTGTGAGGTGGACGTATGTTGGGTGGGTGTGTGCCTGCGTTTGTGTATCTTGGGAGGGGGCGTCACAGACACACTGGGAGAGGACACAGGGGACGTGTAAATGGTAGTGGGGGTGGTGACTGCACGTGAGCGGGGTGTGGTGGTGGGTGTGCTGGTGCGGGACCTAGTGGCTGTAGTGATAGTGCATGCAGGTGAGAGTGTAGACGAGACTGGGAGGGAGGAGGGAGACGACGAGGAGGGGTACACAGTGGAGGCAGTGGATGTTGGTGTGTCTGTATGTCTGTATGTGTGTGATGCTTGTGTGAGTGCCTGTGGGATGTGTGGTGCTTATGTTTGCCTGAGCTTCCCTTGTGTAATGAGGTGTATGCATGCTGCTCTGATGGTGTGCTTGGGATAGGCTGGGGTACAGGGGATTGGGTCTGGGTGGAGGAAGTAGGAGGGGGAAGGCTAGACACAGGGACAATGGCTGCCATCAGTGCTGAGGCCAGAGTTTTCAGGGTTCAATGAAGGGCAGCCTGACCAGAATGAATGCCCTCCAGGAATGCATTTGTGTGTTGCAATTCCCTTTCTACACCCTGGATGGCATTCAAAATGGTAGACTGCCCAACAGTCAGTGACCTGAGGAGGTCAATGGCCTCCTCACTGAGGGCAGCAGAGGTGACAGGGGAAGGGGCTGAGGTGCCTGGGGCGAAGGTGATGCCCATCCTCCTGGGTGAGCGGGCACAGGGTGAAGGCTGAGGGGCTGCTGGGAGGGCGGTGCTGGTAGGGGGAGTGGCGGCTGTACCTGTAGAAGTGGGGGGCACAGATTTTGCCACCACCACAAGGGAGCTCCCATCGGAGGACGAGTCCGTGTCACTGGTTGCAGATCCTGTGACCGCCGTGAAGCTCCCCTTGCCCTCCGTCCCACTGGTGTATTCAGAGTCCGTGGTGTGGCCCTCCATGGCCATGTGGGGTGCCACTGTACCTCCGCCTGATGATGCTGATGCACACAAGAACAGGAAACCACAAAAAGGGGGGGAACGACAGAAGAAAGACAGGTTGAGTGCATGGCTTAAGGCTACCGTTGGCGGACAAAACAGACACAGCAGCCCCCTGCACTACGGTGCGCGGTTGGGCTCTACAGATGCAGTTCCTGGGATATGGCCTAAATGGCTATGGTCGACATCTGCACACATAAATGACACAGGGGCATGTATACCTGTACTTGGCACTCTACAGAGGTGGGGTGGAGTGCCACATGGCCTGCATTATGGAGGGTCCTAGCCTACGGAACTCACCCTGGCCTAGGGGAACCCACAGCCCTCCTCCCTCACCCAGACACCTTCACTGCACGCAAAGTCCTCAGTATGATGTTGTACTCACCCCCTTGTGTCTGCTGTGATGCCCTCAAGCGCCCATCCAACTCAGGGTAGGCCACCGCCAGGATCCGGAATATCAGGGGGGTCATGGTGCGACGGGCACCCCTCCCATGTTGGGAAGCCATCCCCAGCTGAGCCTCCGCCAACTTCTTGCTCCAGCGGCGAATGTCCTCCCATCTTTTATGGCAGTGGGTGCTCCGTCTGTGGTGGACCCCCAGGGTCCGGACGTCCTGGCGATGGCACGCCAAATTTCCTTCTTCTGGTGGGCGCTGACCTAAATGAAATGTACAGGGGAAGAAGAGAAGTCATTAGCAACTGCACCGTCGAAGTGAGTGGCCCACATCCCTACCCTTGCCATGTGGCACATGCATTCACAGTCCTTCATGCACCCAGAACTGTTGCCTCTTCCTTCATACAACCAGCCCTCTCCACTCAGGCATAGCCCATACAACGTGCTCCCTGTGTACTTACCTGTTGGTCTGGAGGACCGTAGAGTAGCGTGTACTGGGGGAGGACCCCGTCCACGAGCTTCTCCAACTCCTGTGCAGTGAAGGCAGGGGCCCCATGTAGCTGGTTGGCAGTCGTTTGTCTAGCCAGCCAGTGTTCGTTATCATAGGCTTGCATGTGTTCTTTGTTCTCCATGTCTCCTCCTTGCTCCTTGTTGTTGTTGTTTGACCAAGTGTCTGGCTAGCAGCCATTGTGTCCATCCAGCCAGTGCCCCTTGCTATAGACTTGCATGTGTTCCTTGTACTCCATACTTCCTTCTTGCTCCTTGTTGTTGTTAGTTGACCATTTGGTTGGCTGGAAGCCATTTTGTCCATCCAGCCAGTGTCCCTTGGCATAGGCTTGCATGTGTTATTTGTTCTCCATGCTTGCTCCTTGTTATTGGTGACCCTGTGTCTGTCTAGCAGCCAATTTGTGTGTACACTGTGCAGCTAGTATGTCTCTGAGTTGGCATAGGCTTACATACAAACATCATTAATTAGTGATTAGTTTTTTTACCCTTTTTTATTACTTTTTTCTATTTTATTTTTTACATTTTTAATTTTAATTATATTTTTATGCCATTTATTCCATTTTTAATTTACCTTTTCATTTTAATTTTTATATTTTATTTTTATTTTTTTGTATATTTTTAAATTTTTTAACATTTCTCCTTTTAATTTTTACATATATTTTTTTTAATAATTTTTACTTTTTTATTTTTTTGTTATTTTTTAATTTCAATGTTTTATTTTTTTATTTTTATATTTTAACGTTTTATTAAATAATTGTTTATTTTTATTTTAGTGTTTATTTAATTCAGCATTTTGCCTTTATCCACCCATCTGAACCATTCCTCCATCCATCCATCCACCAAAGCATTTCCCCTAGACCACCTTGCCGCCATAGGTTATTTTATTTAAATAATTATTCCATTTACCCATGCACCTCTCTCTGACTACCCCAGGTGTCTCCTAAAAACAGATATAAATAAAGCAAAGAGCTAAAGCTGCCTGTTGTGCTGTCTGATTTGAAATGTCATTTTTATGGTGTGGTAGTGTGGTTTGTCTTTACAATAAATACTAGGTATATTACATAAGTAAACAACCACACTAAGATTGCAATTCTATGTACTATTTTCAACCTGCTGCAACAATGGCATTCACTAACTACATGTTTTTCTTGCATGATTTTTTTAGGTGTACCAGAGGACACCCCACATCACCTGCAGTACTGCCAAAGAGAAGGCCCTACAGTTACTTCGGTCCACAGGAACCAAACTCTTTTGCTTGTGTATCTCAATGCAACTGGCAAACTAAAGCTAGTTCAGATGGCCCCAAAGAAAGTTACTCTCAAGAAAGTGACCAGTGAGAAGAAGAGGCTTTCTGCTAGTGGCATGCCAACTGCAACTTTTTTGGGGAGATGTGTGCTGCCTCCGAACTGGCCTCCATTGAGAAACCTGGGAGCACTCCTGCATCAACAGCACCACCCCAACCCAAGACCAAGTCGATGTCTGTCGATGAGGCAGCCACTGCAGCCATGGCAAACCCAACGAGCAGTGATGTTGAATTGGATTTGTCCCTTTCACAAAGTAGTACCCACTCAGTACAGGAAAAAGAACAAAGTGAACAGCAACCACAGACAGATCTTCCCAAAGTTGGACAAGAACAGGCGGTCAAGCTTTGTGTCGAGCAAGAACTTCCTCTTTTAGAATCAAGGGCTCCCAGATTTCCAGCAAGAAAAAGGAATGGTACTACTACTCCACCATCTTCTCCAAGCACGATCTTCTGATGATGATGATAGCAACATGTAGTGGACCCTGGCAGAGTCCAGGAGGTGCCAGGAGAAGCAAGGGAAAACAAAAGTTCTAGAAATCCTTAGAATCATGAAAGGGGATGATGACAAGGATGATGACGATGACACAGTCCTTGTAGAAGCGTGGCACAGAGGAGTTTGATAATACAATCCAACCTGCTCCGATGGATGTGGCACAGACAGCACTGCCAGCTCCCATATTTGTAAGGCCTCAGCAGAGAGCTGCACCAACCCCTACCTCAGTACAAGTATGTTCTACAGAGAGAAAATAGACACATCCAAGACCACATACATCCAGTTCTTCTTCAGGTATTGGCAGTGCCCAATAAGAAAGTTCTTCTCCCGATTTTGGAACTTTTTTATGATTAGCAAACAGGAGGAGAACATTGCCATATGCTCCATTTGCCATGCAAGGTAAGCCTGGTTCACATTATGGTACTAAAGGCCAGATGAACCACATGAAAAAACATCACACAATCTGGTGGGAGCAGCACCTTAAACAAATGGCTCAAATTGGTAGTGGTGATGAAGGTGAGGAGAGCCATGAAACATCAGCTAGACGTGGTCAAATCACAGTGGAAGTTGAGGAAGAGGAGGGTGATATCATCCTCATGCAATGCAGCCCTGTCTCCAGCAGTGCACCCGAGTCACCTACCTCAGTGTGCTCACAATGGCACAGGTAGACTCAGACACAAATGGAGACACTACGGCATACAGTAATCACACCACCATGATGCTCATTGAGCCTACCACCACCTACATCTGAAAAGTTGCCTACGTCAGTGGCCCCACAAAAGATGAAAATCTAGGCTACACCTATGGGCATGTTTAGGCATGAGGGGCCAAATGACTTCAAACAGCATGTTTGTACAAAGGAAAGCTGGCACAAAATGTTACCGCTGACCTTCCTCCCTTTTTCTTTTGTGGAAGGAGTGAGATTCTTAGAGTTTGTGGTAGCCCTCTGCCCGAAATGAAAGGTTCCATGCTGGACCTATTTTGCCTGAGTTGCTGTTCCAGCGCTGCATCACGATGTACTGCAATTGATTGGACAAGCTTTGCAGCAAAGTGTTGTCTACACTATCCACCTGACGACAGACTGTGGACCATTTGTCAGGCGACTGACTACATGGGCATCACCGCACACTGGATCTCTTTTCTGGGGGTAAAGCAAAAGCTATCTACAGGTCTTGACCCTGAAGACATTTTTAAGAGCGTTCAGCGGCATGCAATAGTAGCCATGTTTGCCATGGAGAAGTCACACACAGCTGCAAATATCTTGGATACATTTAATAGAAATGTGTTTAGATGGCTGTGACCCAGAGGTCTTTTTGTTGGATTTGCTGCCACAGACAAGGGCAGTAACACAGTCAAGGCCATGGCAGACAGTGGCTATTTCAGGGTCCAGTGTTTGGTAAACTGAATCAACCTGGTTGTGGAAGACTTTCTTAAAAAATAAGACATAGTCAGCAAATACTGACCACCTGCAGATGAATTTCCACTCATTTCAGCCATTCTCTTAAAGCCCGGTAACAGTTGCAGATTATTCAGCGTCATAACAGAGACCCAAATAAAGCCCTGATACAGGAGGTGCCAAAATATTGGAACTCAACTTATTATATGTTGCAACGTCTGTTTGAGTAGGACAAACAGATCAATGACTATGTCATTGAAAGAGAAGCTGATGCAATCGGAAGAGCTATGACCATGGATGCAAACAAATGGGGTCTAGTCAAATGCCTCACACAGATGCCGCTCCCTTTTGAGGTTTTCATGTGGGAAGTTAGCAAGGAGGACAGTGCAATGGGCCAAGCTATGCAGTTATTGCATCTGCTACAGGAGCAGCTAAAGAAGGTGTCTGAAAGGTTCACATTCAGGGGTGCGAACAAAAGCCCAGAAGCACATGCCTTAGTTACTAGACTAAGCTATCGATCAACTTGCAATGCAAGGCTGAAAAATTACATTATCTCGTCTAAAGAGTACATCTGTGCCAGCCCACTTGATGCATGCTACAAAAAAAAATCTTCCCGCTATCATTCCTTTTTCTGAAGAGAATGGTTCACAATACAAGAGGTCGATTATTGAGCAAGCAGAAGAACTGGAAGAAGAACACCTGGAACATTTCTGGGGTGCTGCCTTCAACTTCCAGAGAGGGCGGTCTTGTCTCACATCCGCCAACCCCACAAACGACAAAACCCTGGACAACAGCAACAGAAGAATCAGACCCACCCTCTGTAATGGCTTGGTTTCAAGTGGCAGGTCTTAAGTACAGTGCAGAGGTGAATAAAAAAGTGGTTGAGCCAGTGGCAGCACCAATGACCATTCAGAGGATGTTCCAGAAGTATCTGTATGACCGAAAAGAGGTGTATGTGGATCAAAACCCATTGGTGTATTGGTACTGTAAGATGCACCAATGGCCAGAGCTCAGCACATTGGCAATAAAGTTTCTGGCTTGTCCTGTAGCCAGTGTGTCTGCAGAATGTGTGTTCAGTGCAGCTGGTGCAGTTGTTACAGTGAGAAGGACCAGTCTCTCTCCTCAAAACATGGAGGGATTGACCATGATCAAAAAAACTAGCATTTCATACCACCTGATTACACCATTCCTGAAACACCAACAAGGGAGGAGCAGATTAAAAATAACAGGCTAGGCTAAAATTCAGCAGTGCAAACTAAAAGTCTAAAACACCAAAATAAAGATTTGAGATGCAAATGAAGATGAAAAATATCCCCTTTATTATTTACAAATATAAAACGCTCCCTCTCCACCCACAACAGTCCCACCCCTCTACCCAAACAAATGTAACCTATCCCCAAACATCCTAACACAAATGAAAAGTCCAAACTTGAAGTCCAGCTCAAATCTATCCCTACCCTCCGAAACATTTTTTTTTTTTTAAATGGCTTAAAAAAGGCACTGTCTATATCTGGCCGGAGCTGGTCGATGCTTTGCTCCATCCTGGTGCGCCAGCTCTCCATCCGGTCCATCCACTGCAAAATGCGCCGGTGAAATGCCCTAATGGAGCTGGAGGGTGCAGCAGCAGGTGCAGTCGGGGATCCTGACTATTGGCAGTGGTTGTGGCAATGTACTGGCTAGGAGGCTGGGGGCTGGTGTGCTGTTCGGCTGGGTCCTGGTTCAGAGGCAACTTTTTCGGCTTCTTCTTCCTCCGGGATCATCAGGAGCTGTTGCTCGGCCCGAATGTTCACCAGCTTCTGCTGCTGCAGACAGGCCGCTATCTCCTGCCTAGTTTTTGGTGGTCATCGGGCAGAAAATGCATTTGAAGAAAGAAGAATGTAGGAGGCTGGACTAGCTTATGGTGGGTACCTTGTGGTACTTAACACTTTGTGCCAGGTCCAGTTATCCCTTATTAGTAGATTAGAGGTGTTCTAGCAGCTTAGGCTGATAGAGGTAGCTATAGCAGAGCATCTTAGGCTGAACTAGGAGACAAGCAAAGCGCCTACTATACAACTTATATCACTTAGTACTATATCATAAGAAAACACAATACTCAGAGTTACTAAAAATAAAGGTACTTTATTTTAGTGACAATATGCCAAAAGTATCTCAGAAGATATACTCCTTTAGGAGGTAAGTAAAATAGACAAAATATACACACACACACCAAAATCAGGTAAATAACAGTTAGAAAAGTAGTGCAAACACTGTAGAACACAATAGAATGTAATAGGAGACAATAGGCCTAGGGGCAACACAAACCATATACTCCAAAAGTGGAATGCGAACCACGAATGAACCCCAGGCCTAGTGTAGTGTGTAGAGGGTCACTGGGAGTGTAAGAAAACACTAAGGGTGTCCAAGATACCCCACCCCAAGTCCCTGAAAAGTGGGAGTAAAGTTGCCCAACTATCCCAGAAAGACAGTAAAGTCGTGATAGGGGATTCTGCAAGGACAACAACTGACTGCAAAATACTGAAGATGTATTCCTGGACCTGCAGACTTGTAAAGGAAGGGAACCAAGTCCAAGAGTCACGCAAGTGTTCGGGGGGGCAGGAGCCCACTAAACCCCGGATGAAGGTGCAAAAGGGCTGCCTCCGGGTGGAAGAAGCCAAAGATTCTGCAACAACGGAGGGTGGCAGGAACTTCTCCTTTGGTCAGAAGATGTCCCATGGCATGCTGGAGGATGCAGAGTTGTTCCCACGCAGAAAGACAGCAAACAAGCCTTGCTAGCTGAAAGAGTCGCAGTTGAGGATTTTGGGTGCTGCCAGGGCCCAGGAAGGACCAGGAGGTCGCCCCTTGGAGGAGGAGACAGAGGGGGCACTCAGCAATATAGATAGCCCATGCAGAAGCAGGCAGCACCCGCAGAAGCACCTGAACAGGCACTTAGAAGATCTGAGGACGACGGTCAACTCAGAGCAACAAAACAGGGTCCCACGACATCGGAGTCCAAATCAGCGAGTTGGGCAATGCAGGACGGAATGCTGGGGACCTGGGCTAGGCTGTGCACAAAGAAAGTCTTGCAAAAGTGCACAGAAGCACTAGCAGCTGCAGTTCAGGCAGTACACAGGATTACTGTCTGGCGTGGTGAGGCAAGGACTTACCTCCACCCAATTTGGACAGAAGGGCCACTTGACTGTAGAAGACACTTGGACCCAGCTCCTGTGTTCCAGGGACCAAACTCGTCAGAATGAGAGGGGACCCAGAGGACAGGTGATGCAGAAGTTTGGTGCCTGCGTTAGCAGGGGGAAGATCCCATCGGCACACAGGAGATTTCTTCTTGGCTTCCAGTGCAGGGTGAAGGAAGACAGCCCTCAGAGCATGCACCACCAGGAAACAGTCGAGAAAGCCGGCAGGATGAGGTGCTACAATGTTGCTGGTAGTGCAGGGTGAAGGCAGACAGCCCTCAGAGCATGCACCACCAGGAAACAGTCGAGAAAGTCGGCAGGATGAGGCGCTACAATGTTTCTGGTAGTCTTCTTGCTACTTTGTTGCGGTTATGCAGGCGTCCTGGAGCAGTCAGTGGTCGATCCTTGGCAGAAGTCGAAGAGGGAAGTGCAGAGGAACTCTGGTGAGCTCTTGCATTCGTTATCTGATGAGATACCCACAGGAGAGACCCTAACTGGCCCTCAGAGGAGGATTGGCTACAGAGAAAGGTAAGCACCTATCAGGAGGGGTCTCTGGCGTCACCTGCTGGTACTGGCCACTCAGAGCCGTCCATTGTGCCCTCACACCTCTGCATACAAGATGGCAGAGGTCTGGGACACACTGGAGGAGCTCTGGGCATCTCGCCTGGGAGGTGCTGGTCAGGGGATTGGTCACTCCCCTTTCCTTTGTCCAGTTTCGTGCCAGAGCAGGGCTGGAGGGATCCCTGAATCGATGTGGACTGGCTTATGCAAGGAGGGCACCATATGTGCCTTTCAAAGCGTTTCCACAGGCCAGGAAAGGCTACTGCTCCCAGGCCATTAACACCTATTTCCAAGGGGAGAGGGTGTAACACCCTCTCTCAGATGAAATCCTTTGTTCTGCTTTCCTGGGACTGGGCTGCCCAGGCCCCAGGGGGGCATAAACCTGTCTGAGGGGTTGGCAGCAGCAGTAGCTGCAGAGGAGACCCCGGAAAGTTAGTTTGGCAGTACCTGGGCTCTATGCTGGAGACCCGGAGATGCATGGAATTGTCCCCCCAATACCAGAATGGTATTGGGGTGACAATTTCATGATCCTAGACATGTTACATGGCCATGTTCGGCGTTACCATTGTGACGCTACATATAGGTATTGACCTATATGTAGTGGACGCGTGTAATGGTGTCCCCGCACTCACAAAGTCTGGGGAATTAGCCCTGAACAATGTGGGGGCACCTTGGCTAGTGCCAGGGTGCCCACACACTAAGTAACTTTGCACCTAACCTTCACCAAGTGAGAGTTAGACATATAGGTGACTTATAAGTTACTTAAGTGCAGTGTTAAATGGCTGTGAAATAACGTGGACGTAATTTCACTCAGGCTGCAGTGGCAGTCCTGTGTAAGAATTGTCTGAGCTCCCTATGGGTGGCAAAAGAAATGCTGCAGCCCATAGGGATCTCCTGAAACCCCAATACCCTGGGTACCTAGGTACCATATACTAGGGAATTATAAGGGTGTTCCGGTGTGCCAATGAGAATTGGTAAAATTAGTCACTAGCCTGAAGTGACAATTGTAAAAGCAGAGAGCGCATTAACCCTGAGGTTCTGATTAGCAGAGCCTCAGTGATACAGTTAGGCACAACACAGGGAACACATACAGGGCATACTTTATGAGCACTGGGGTCCTGACTAGCAGGATCCCAGTGACACATAGGCAAAACAAACATACATACAGTAAAAATTGGGGTACCATGCCAGGCAAGATGGTACTTTCCTACAAAGAATAAAAACACTTTAGGAAAATCAATAAAATAAAATCCATCATAATAGTAAAAAGTCAAATCCAAGATTCCCCCAAGGCCATATGATACAAATAAATAAATTGTCAATATAAGTATTGTAAAAATAAGCAAATAGTCAATAAAAATATTATAAAAATGCACAATACACATCACCATAAAAATATCATTACATAACTATAATTACAGATCTTTGTACAAAAAGCACTGAGGATTGTTATCTCACTGTTAGTTACAATAACTACGTCTAGGAGATGAACTCACTTAGTCACTAAAACTATGAGTGTGCACGAATGGTATCCATTATGAAAAATAACATTTATACTTTTGTAGTTAGACATTTACCTCTGACATACCAAGTTGCCTCTAAAAACCTTGCTAGTGCGCATACCACCATCACATGCAGGCTTGTTTTACAGATTCTAAGAGCCGAGTGGCAATCCCTAATGCCCAGCGATTGACATAATGTTCTAATCCAACAAGCCCTCTGTTTTTTATAATCCTGGCAAAAGAATTAAACACGTGCAACACTCTCTCGGGTCATGCATTCCATTTTACAAAGATCAGTTAGATTTTAAATTTGTTCCCATCTTGATGTGCAAGCCCGCAAGGGTAATAATCCAAGTCTAAGTCTGACATAAAGTGCACATGCTAAATGGGGAAGTTATTATATATAAATAATGCTCTAACTCATAATGGCACTTAGTTAATAGAAAATCATCTGTCAGACTGGAAGCATCCTTCATAATCTGATTAGCATTCTTTGGAAGATGGATAGGATTGGACCAATACAGGCCTAAACCAAGTTTATAAAAGATTATTTTTACGTATTTACACCATGGGACCTTCTCTATGTGGGGGGCTGCTAGCACTGCTCTAAGCCAGACTCTATATGAGTCTAAAGTATCTAAAGACCATAATCTAATCCAAAATAGGAGTTGCCTTGGAGAAGCTATTTTTGCTATTGAGTATAAGTTTAAGTCCATTTGTTTGGCAAAGTGGGAGAGCTTGAAGGAACTTTTAATAAAGCTTTTAGATACAAGTTTTCTGCTCTCTCCAAATCTTGCAAATTACAATACCCCCATAACTCTGCACCATAGGTGGCTCCTCCTCTAACCTGACTTTTATAAATTTCCATTGCCGGCGTAATGGAATATCTGGGTGATCTAGCAACAAATCTCAGTATTCCACCTGCTTTTTGTTTCAATTACATAATACACTTTAGCAGATGGGCTGGCCATTTGTGTGAATCCTCCATCCTAATACCTAGATAGTCACATTCTGCTACTCTTTCTAAAATGTTCCCATCAAGAATTATCACTTTCCTCATCCTAAAATGTATGCCCCTAAACACCATATATTTGGTCTTGGATGCATTAATTTGGAGGCCATGATCCCTGCAGAACCCCCAAAAGTTCCCAAGAAGCCTTGCTAATCCTGTAGCAGTTTGTGAAAACAATAAGGTGTCATCCGCAATCAAGAGACATTGGCCCTTGGTTAAAGCGGCGGTAATACCACCAACAGGCCGGCGGTAAAAAAAATGGGATCACGACCACAGCGTAAACCGCCAACACAGACAGACACTTTAACACTCCAACCGACACGGCGGTAGCAACAAACACCGCAGCGGGACCAGGTTGCATGATAGTCCATGGAGGCAGGGCTAGACTCCATCCTGCGGCGCCCAAAGCTGCAAACTGGTGGCAGTGCCCATGCTGGTGGGGGTGCTCCCAGTGGTGGTGGGAGGCTCCAGCCCGTCTCCTGCAGCCTCGGACGGCCACCCACTGGGGCTGCTGGTGCTGGTAGTGGTCCTACTGTCAGCGGTGCTTACGGTGGGGCTTCTGGCGGTGCTGGCCGTGGTGAAGGAGCCGGTGCTGCCAGTGGTGGAGGTAGGCCCTAGCCCTTCTCCTGCAGCCTCGGACGGCTGCCCACTGGGGATGCTGCTGCTGACAGTAGTGGGGGCAGAGGTGGTGCAGGTGGCGGTGCTTGTGGTGGTGCCTGCGGCGGGGCTGCTGGCGGTGCTGCCTGCGGTGCAGGTGGCAGGGCTGGCGGTTCTGCTGATGGGCACCAGGCCTTCACCTGCAGCCACAGATGGCTCAAGTGCCTTGCCTTGGATTTTCTGCCCCTTCCTCACCTTGGCAAATGCTGCTGTGACCTTGGCTCTAGCAGCTGCAGTTTTGGAGGAGGCCTTGCTGGGTGGGTCATGCTCCTTGCCCTTGCTGCATGTAGTCCCCTTCTTCACCTTGGCAGGTGGCGGAATGGTTTGGTCCTTTGCAGGGATTGGTGGCACACTGGCTGGCCTGACAGGTGCCCCCTTTGAGCCTTTGGGAGTTGCAGGTACCACAGGGGACACCAACTTGGTGGCTGAGGTGCTTAGGGGAAGGATGGGGGGAGGGGTAGGGAACAGGTCAATGTTTGCCAGGAAAATCTTTTTAGACACACTGGGGCAGGAAGAGGGAGAGGGTTTGGAGTGGAGGAAGATGGAGGAGTGGTAGGAGGTGTTTGTCTACTGAGTTTGGGTGAAGGTGCATGTGCTGGATGCTGTTGTGAGGTGGATGGCTGTTGTGTGGGTGGGTGCTTGCATTTGTGTACTTTGGAAGGAGGGGTCACAGACACACTGAGAGAGGACACAGGGGACGTGTGCATGGATGTGGGGATGGTGACTGCCAGTGAGGGGTGAGTAGTGATAGGCGTGCTGGTGATGGAGGTAGTGGATGAGGATGTAGTGCATGCAGGAGTGAGTGGAGACGATACTGGGAGGGAGGTGGACGAGGAGGAGGAGGGGGACACAGTGGAGGCAGTGGATGTTGGTTTGTCTGCATGGGTGTTGCGCTTTTGTGGGTGCCTGTGGAATGATGTGTGGTGCTTGTGTTTGCCTGAACCACTTCTGTGTGTTGATTTGGGTGAATGCTGGTCTGAAGGTGTGCTTGGGATCGGCTGGGGTTGAAGGGATTGGGACTGGGTATAGGAAGTTGGAGGGGGGAGGCTAGACACAGGGACAAGGGCTGCCATCAGGGAGTTGGCCAGAGCCTGAAATGCTATCTGTTAGGCTGCCACGCCAGAGTGAATGCCCTCCAGGTATGCATTTGTTCAAGTCAAGTCAAGTCAAAATAACTTTATTCGGCGTATTGCCATAAAAGTACACATACATACATAAAAATACAGTACTTAATGCATAATTCAAAGCAAGACTCTTCGATCTGCAAGTCTATAAAATCTAAGCATACCACTTAGGCCTACTAAATCAATATATAATAATAAATACTTATAAAATCGTATACAACAGTAAAACAGTATTTGAATTCCCTTAATAAATAGTCACGTTGCTAATTCATATCGATTCCTAATGGTGATAGCGGATTTGATAAAACTTAAAATAGAGCTGCACATTTGTTTGTGTGAAAGGCTTTGAATGCCAATCAATCTTTATAAGAAAGGGTGTGCAGATTATGCAAAATAGGTAATAAAAAGGTTTCCCTAGGAGCTGAGTAGAGTGTACAAAATAAAATAAAGTGATAAGTACTTTGTTTCGAAGAATTGTCACAAGGGCATGGCGGTAATATTTTTTCCCACACGCATTTTGTTGGAAACGCCACTCTAAAATGAATCAGGTTAAATCTAAAAAGTACAAGTAAAGAATATAGGGAAGGGATCGGAACCAAACAAAATAAGGTTCTATCGAATTCGATGATGAAATTTGTACATATAAATCAAAAGAACCAAATTTCTCTGCCACTTGATATCTAAGATTCGTAACGTACTCTTTATATCGGAATTTAACAATTTCTTTCGCATTGGCAGGCAAGAGCTCTGGTTTGAAATACATAAACTCCAAGTCCAAATTTCGAAAACAGTTATGAACAAAATTTAACCATGGAATTTTGTTGTTGTTTGCTAATGAAATACAGTCTTTTACACAATCATGTGTTAAAGTAGACGCCGGATTTGACCATACTTTTATCCATAACAGGAGGGGGGCAATATCTATCAAATCTGTAATGTAGCGGATTCCCAACTCCTCATGGCACATAATATTCGCTACGTTCTTGGGTAACATAAGTAGTCGGTGGAGAAATGTATTCTCTGCCTGTTGTAATATACTTGAACTGGTATATCCCCAAAGGCCACCCCCATAAATCGCCCCCGAAACACATTTGGATTCATAGAGCGTGATGATCTGGTGAACCGGTCTATGCCCTAATCTACGGGCAAAGCGAAAGATTGCTTCAACATTTCTTTCCATTTGTTGGAGCTTAAAATTCAAATGGAATTTCCATGACAGAGTGAAACTTAGGTGTAAACCTAAATAGCAAAGGTCTTTTACCTTTGTTAAGGTGTTCCCCTCCATTATAAAACATTTGGTGCGTGTGTTTTTAGGACCGCAAATCATAACATGTGACTTTTTAAAATTAACTTTCAAATCAAGCTCTTGTGTGTGCGTTAAAAAAAGATCTAAAAGGGTCTGTAGACCGTTGGCTGTGTGGGCAATTAAAACGGCGGCGTCAGCATACAATAAAATCGGCAATTGTCTAAGACCCATCCTTGTTTGTTTGTTGCAAATGCCTCTCGACACCCTGGATGGCATTCAGAATGGTTGACTGCCCAACAGTGAGGGATCTCAGGAGGTCAATAGCCTCCTCACTGAGGGGAGCAGGGCTGACTGGGGCAGGGCCTGAGGTGCCTGGGGTAAAGGAGATGCCCACTCTCCTGGGTGAGGGGGCACGGGAAACACGCTGAGGGGCTGCTGGGAGGGTGGTGCTGGTAGGGGGGTGGCGGTTGTACCTGTTGTTGGGGTGGGCACAGAGGTGTTCGCCACCACCAGGGAGCTTCCATCGAAGGAGGAGTCGCTGTCTGTGGTCTCCCCTCCTGTCCCCGTCATGGTGCTCCCCTCGCCCTCTGTCCCACTGGTGCCCTCACAGTCGGTGGATTCGACCTCCAGGCTCCCTCCTTCGCCGGTGCCTCTGCTCCTCCACCAGATGATGTTAATGCAGATAAAGACAGGGTGACAGAAGCAAAAAGGGGGGAGACACGGAGGATACACTTGGTCAATGCCAGCAACACCACTACCGTTTGCATACACAACACACAGGGAGCAGTCCTATGCACTAGGACATGCCCAAACAGTTGCTAAGACAGTCACCAACCCATGGGGTAGAATGCCTAACGCCATCAGCTGCACACCAGAAACCCACAGGACCCTGCCCAGTAGTAGATGCCCACTAACACTATTGGGGTAGGAGTGCTTCAGATACTGCCCAACAAGCACCTACCCTGCCATCTTCGCCCTGGCCTAGGGGCACCCATAGCCCCCATCCTCCACCCAGGTACCTCTTAACGCGCGCAAAGTCAGGAGTCAGATTCTTTACTCACCCCCTTGTGGCTGGCTGCTGTGATGACTTCAAGCACCCATACAACTCCAGATAGGCCACCGCCAGGATGCGGAACATCTTTCGGAGTCAAGGTGCGACGGGCACCCCTTCCTCGTTGGGAGGCCAGCCCCAGCTGGGCCTCCGCCGTCTACTTTGCCCAGAAGCGCAGGTCCACCCACCTCTTGCGGCAGTGGGTGCTCTGCCTGTCAAAGACCCCCAGGGTCCGCACCTCCTTGGCGATGGCATGCCAAATACCCTTTTTCTGGTGGGCACTAACCTGCAGGGAAAAGACAGCAGAAAAGCTAATTAGTCAACCGTCCGTACTGTCAGACTCATGGCCCACCAGATCCCTCGCATCCCCTGATGCACATGCATTGTCCACCTTACATGCTGCAGTCTGGCCAGGACGCCTCTGCCCCCCCTACATGTGGCTTACATGCACAGCACTCCATACATTCATGGCCCACGCATCATGCTCACAGTGTACTCACCTGATTGTCTGGAGTACCGTAGAGTAACGTGTACTGGGGTAGGACCCCATCCACCAGTTTCTCCTACTCCTCTGCAGTGAAGGCAGGGGCCCTTTCCCCAGACACATGAGCCATTGTTGCTTTCAGACACAGGTCACAGCAGCACTTGCAGTGTAGGTCCTCTCCTGTTGAAGGTCAGGTAGCAAGTGAGTGGATAGATAGAAAATGGAGGTGACGTCCGTGGCAGTGCGTACGGTCACCGCTGGCGTACATCACCATTGGCTCCTGGAACCCATATGGACCAATGATAACCAATGCGAAGTTGCGCAGCGGTCATCGACGATTTGGCCACAGTGAAAGCTGACTTTTATGCCCTGGGTCATATCCCCAACATCATTGGTGCCATTGATGGTACACAAGTGGCATTTACCCCCCCCCTGGAGAAATGAGCAAGTTTTCAGGAATAGAAAAAGCTATCACTCTATGAATGTGCAGATGGTGTGTTTGGCAGACCAGTACATCTCCCATGTGAATGCCAAATATCTTGGCTCTGTGCATGACGCCTTTATCTTGAGGAATAGCAGCATTCCATATGTGATCGGCCAACTCCAGAGGCAACGGGTGTGGCTAATAGGTGAGCCAAAGGTCCCCACACACTATGAGTAGGTGTCTGGGTATGGGGTTGTCCCTAAGGGTTAGTGTGTGTCTAACAGTTGTCCCTCGATATTTGCAGGAGACACTGGTACCCCAACCTCTCATGGCTACTGACCCCAGTGCGGAATGCCAGGACAAGGGCAGAGGAACGGTACAATGAGACACATGGGCGTACAACGAGGATTATTGAAAGGACCTTCGGCCTCCTGAAGGCAAGGTTCATTGCATGTTGCATGTTGCACAACCTGGCCTTGAGACGCCAGGTGCCTTTTCTGCAGGAGGATGTGCCTGGAGATGATCTTGTGGCAGTGGTGGAGCGAGTGGACAGTAAAGAAGAGGAGGCAGGGGAAGAAGATGTTGACAACAGAAGCAGTATAATTCAGCAGTGCTTCCAGTGACACACAGGTAAGACATTGTAAGTTCACTTTAAATTTCAGTTATCTGTTGGACCTTGTACAAGGCAGCCTCTTACCCTATGTCAATGGCCACTGACTGTACCCTTTGGCATATCTATTTTCAGATCTCTGTGCCCCACTCTGGCTCCTCTTTTCTGTACTACTGCCCACCAAAGGTCATTCCAAAGTATATTTCACTGTACCTTTGAGTTGCAATAAGTTGATAAAGTTGTACTAATACATTTGTGAATCATTTGACAGACTCCAGATTAGTATTTGTTCCAAGGGTGTTTATGTAGGTGCTCATAAGTAGAGGGGGATGTGCAATTGGCTGGGCTGATGGTGGAAGAAAGTCCAGGGTAGAGTCCAGTCTCTTGGTATCACAAGTGCATTGTCCAATGGGGTATAGGAAGGGGAGTAATGGCAGTTCAAGGTGGACAGGGTGACAGAGTGGGACAGAAGGGTGACAATCAGGAGAGTCTTATTTCCTGGCGGGGTCTTGGCAATGTTCTCTGGCTTCTTCCTGGATCGCAGGGACCATTTGCGGGGTGGTTCTCCTTCTGCAGGGGATGGGGTGCTGGTGGCCTGTTGTTCCTGTGGCGGGCCTTCTGTCCCCTAGCGCCGGAGGATGTGGAAGGGTGTTCATCAGTGTCAGGCACCCATTGTTGTGCCACTGTCTCCCTCATGGTCTTGGCTATGTCAGCCAGCACCCCTGCAATGGTGAACAGGATGGAGTAGATGTTTGTTAGGTCGTCCTTGATCCCCAGGTACTGTCCCTCCTGCAGCCGCTGGGTCTCCTGCAACTTGGCCAGTATCTGGCCCATCGTCTCCTGGGAATGGTGGTATGCTCCCAGGATGTTGGAGAGTGCCTCTTGGAGAATGTGTTCCCTGGGCTTGTCGTCCCCCATCACACAGCAGTCCTCCCAGCTTCCCTGTTGTCCTGTGCCTCTGTCCCCTGAACCGTGTGCCCACTGCCACTGACCCCAGGTCCCTGATCGTCCTGTGTTTGTGGGGTTGCCTGGAGTCCCTGTAATGGTGGACACACTGCTGATTGACGTGTCCTAGGGACAGTGGCATGGGCCTGCTGGGTGGGTACTGTGCTGGTGTTTCCTGAAGGGGAAGGCTCTGTGGTGGGTTGGGACTGTGGCAGGGTACACGACTGTCCAGAGGTCCCTGATGGGCCAGGTTGGTCATCATGATCCAGGCGTGCAGAGTTGCTGTCGTCACTGTGGGCCTCTTCAGGGGGGGTGCTGGGTGTAGCTGGCACCTCCTCTCCGGTGACGTTGATATGGGTCCTGTGGAGATGCAAATGCAGTGTTAATGTATCTGTGTGTGCCATCTTGTGCATGGGTGTGTTTCCTTATATGGTTGTGATTTCTCTGTTAGCTTTGCCTTGTGTGAGTGGTGATTTTGTGGGCTGGGTGAGTCTCTCTACTGAGCATGCTGTGGTGATGGGTTTCCATGCAGGTCTGTGTTGGGGGTCCATGCTTTGGTGTTGCATGCAGGGCTTGGCATTGGGATGGGTGGATTGTGATAGTGGGGTATATGTGAGGTGTTGGAGTGATGGGTGTGAGTGTAGGAGTAGGAGTTTGTGATGGCATGCAGGTAGGGTGGGGGGGATATAGTAGTAAAGATTTGACTTACCAGAGTCCAATCCTCCTGCTACTCCTGCGTGGCCCTCAGGATGCATAATTGCCAAGACTTGCTCCTCCCATGTTGTTAGTTGTGGGGGAGGAGGTGGGGGTCCACCTGGTGTCTTGCAACCATGGAACGCACCTTCCCCCGTAGGTCATTCTACCTCTTCCTGATGTCATCCCTGGTTCTTGGGTGCTGTCCCACGGCATTGACCTTGTCCACGATTCTCCATCATAGCTCTGTCTTCCTTGCAATGGACGTCTGCTGCACCTGTGATCCGAATAGCTGTGGCTCTACCCGGATGATTTCCTCCACCATGACCCTTAGCTCCTCCTCGGAAAACCTGGGGTGTCTTTGGAGTGCCATGGATGTGGTGTGAGTGATATGTGTGAGAATGTGTGGGGTGATGTGTGGTTTGGTGTGTTGGGGTGTATGCTGTGATGTGCATGGATGGTGTACGGGTGAGGGTGTTCTGTGCCTCTGATTGAGTGGATGCTCCTGGCTTGTGTCTCTCTATGTTGGCAATCTTTTTTTGTTGTTGAAAGGGTTGTGTGTAATATGGGTGAATGTTTTATAGTGGTGTGAGTGTGTGGGTGGGGTGTGTGTATGTGTGTCAGGTGTGTGTAGTTTGAATTGTCCAATGTGGTGGTGTTTTGTAAATGTGTGTGTATTTTGAGCACAGCGGTATGTACCGCCAATGGTTCCTGTTGGCGTAACTGTGTGGGTTTGGCTAACGCCAGTTTACCACTGACCTTTGGGCTGGCGGACTTGTGTGGGTGTCTGTATTGTGGCGGAATTCTCTATGTGGGTCATTATACCCGTAGCGGAATACCGCAGCGGGCATGGTATGTTGGCGTTCGTCAGCACGGCGGGAGGTGGCATTTACCGCCACGGTTGTAATGAGCGCCATGGTGTCTTAACTCCATCCAATTTCGGGGCATCGTTTTCACAATCAAGCAGATAGGGTATGTATGCATTTATAAAAAGTAGAAACTTTCACACCTTTCCGTAAAGGGAGTTCTTCTGTGAGTTCACCGAATGTGTTCCCCATCTCTAGCATAGCTTCAAGTATGTAAATCTTGAATCAATTTTAGCAGGGGTTTTGGAACTCCGATCTTACCCATAATTTCCCATAGTTTGTCTCGGTGAACCAGGTCACAAGCAGACTTAAGGTCCACGAAAGCAACATAAAGGGGGTTATTCCAACTGTGGAGGAGGTGGTAATCCGTCCCGAATGTGACGGATTTACCACCAGCCGTATTACGAGTTCCATAGGATATAATGGACTCGTAATACGGCTGGTGGTATATCCGTCACTTTACCGTCACTTTTGGGACGGATTACCACTTCCTCCAAAGTTGGAATAACCCCCAAAGTCTCCCTGCCTCCAAATCAAAATTTTCCATTTTATTGTTAAAAAACGAAAAATCTGATCTATTGTGCGTGTTTTTTGCCTAAATCCTGCCTGCAGATGGCTTAGGGCATTGTTGTCCTTTATCCAATCCCTAAGCCTACCCATAAGTTGATAGGAAAAGATCCTTTGTAGATTGTCTAGAAGGGCTTATTGGTCTTTTATTACCTGGGATTGACTTGTCCCCTTTCTTATGAATTGGGACAATAGTCACACATCTCCATGTTCGGGGGAGTTGGGACTCCTCCAAAACAGCATTGAAAATGCTATTAATGTCGGGACACCAAAATTTAAGGTCAAATTTTAACATATTGCAAGGAATTGAATCTAAACCTGGCGCCTTTCCTGATTTTTGTGCTAAAATTGCTGTCACTGTTTCCCTTAGGGTAAATGGTGTGAGCGTACTTATGTCCAATATATCTGCCTCTAGTAGGCTCTCATTACATTCAGAAGGGACCATTTCCTGCCTGTAAAGATCTAAAAATTTTGCACCCAATTCTCAGCAGAGATATGGCAATCAGGTCTAGGATTTTGATTATGCTCTGTAGTAGCAATCATTTAGAATTACTGTCCTTTGCTGCTAATTGGACTTGCAGATCTTTATTGTATGGGCATACATGCGTTGAGCTAGAATTTGCTTCTCTCTATTATTTGCCCTCTCTGCCTCCAAGAGTCTGCTCTTGGCCTGTCTACACTCTTTATTGAACCATCTACAATTGCTCCCCGTACACAGTTTTTTCCCATTGTAAACTCTGGAGAATAAATCCCTCAAAGAGGAGAAAAACATTGAATGCTTAGCCATAAACTGGTGAACACATAGACGGCACGACCACAGTTGAGTATTTGAGGGTTAAATCATGCATTTTGGCCATTAACCCACTGAATTTTGTGAAGGTGTCCCATTTTATGGAGCGTTTGTTGTTTGCCACTATAATAGAGAGTATACCTTCACACTCACGCTGAGTATTAGCTTTGGTTGAGAGCCACCTCTCACACCATACTAAAATAGGTGAATTGTCACTACTGTGTTGATCCCCCACCTTAAGATCTTTAAATTCATGCCAAATCCTAACATCAATAAGCAGAAAATTGATGTGGCTGTTATAACTCCTTATAAGGTCGATTTAGCAGGCGTGTCAGAGGGAAACTGCCCATTTCTGGGGTGAAGTCCATGCGTTAACATAAAATCATTCACCTGGAGAGCCCTAGTACTGAGTTTAGGCTGGTTCCTTGTCGAAAAAAAGGAGGGGATTCCCCTTGGGGAGTCCTCTAATTGAATTAGTTCAGAAAAAAGGGAGTTTGGCTCCAAGCACACATTCAAATCTCCAGCTACAAGAACTTAATGGGAAGGGAGAAATTCCGAGACCAATGCACTCAACATGCTGATAGTAGTAGCAATTTGGCTTGGTGGGCCTGTTCTATTATATACATTGACACATAAGAGCTTAGGGCCTTGAGTTAAATTAATTGACATTGCTAGCATGTCACACGAATCAACTTATATTTCCTTCTTTTCCCCCGCAAGGAGAATATTTGTCCATGTAATGAGGCCCCCCACTGTCGGCCCAGCCACAGATGGTCTCACCCTCTTACAATATGAAATAAACCCCTGCCTATGGATATTCGAAGTAGACCAAGTTTCCTGAAAAAGACAGACATTGAAGGTGTCAATGAACTGCCCCCACCCAGGATCAATGATCTTACTACGGATGCCAGCTTCATTCCATGACATTAATTCAGAATCAAAAGAACCTGGCCCCACAGAATTACCCATTGTACACTCATGGATAGGTGTTGTATTTAGCTGCTTATCAATATATGCCACACTTGCTGACTCTGCCTGATCTATGCTTCTGTATGGTGTCAGGTCCAGTGTTAATTGGAAACCTATCTCAGATGATAGATGGATAGTCGAGGAGGCAAGGGGGGGTACAGTCAGTCAATGTCAGAAATATTGTCAAGTTGCAATGAAGCATGAGTCCCAGGGAGGCTTTTGCCCTCAGAACCACACACCTTCGTATGTACAATCGGAAGCGAGAATAGATCCACAAGCCCTGTTCCATTAAGGCCCCATAGCGATTCTCTGTGGCATCTCGGTGTGTCAAGCGGAGTAGGACCTTCTCCAGAAGTGGTGGATTGCTCCCTCGCAAGTACAATTGCAGATGATTGACCCATGGGATCCCGCACAATATCAGAAGCAGGAGGATCCACCAAAGCGCATACGTGTTGCTCCGGACGGGAAAGGCTAAAGACAATGTTCGAACCATTCCTAAGAGGATTTCGTAGCTCTAAAGATAACAGTCCTTCCACTAATTTAGGACAAGTAAGTGTTATTTCTATAATGTCCCAACACCCTGGTTTTTCTGTGTGACGCATGATGGAAATAATGTCAGAATACATTATAGAACCACACTGCCTGACATGCCTGATCCAATGGATGACTTTGTTCTTTAGAGACAAGTTACTTTCACGTATAGTAGACGATACTGATGGTACATTACACATGAAGATTTGGTGAGCCTTGTCATAAATTTTTGTGTGTGGCGATGCAAAAGACTGTTCGCGAGATCTGCTCACTCGAGGACCAGACACTATATGAAACCTCTTGTGAACACTGGATCCATGGATTGATACAGTAGCTGGGGATGATCTTGTTTCAGCAACCCGGCTTGGAGGGTGTTCGGTCATTATGGTCCTCTGGATTTCGCGAGTGGATAACGTGGTGGCTGAGCTATCACTTTGAGTACCTTGATTTCTTGTGCCCCTTCCCGGCTGTCGTAAGAGATTACGCACCTCCTCCATCATTTGTCGAAGGTCATTAATTTCTGCTCTCAGATTTAAGATAATATTACACATTTCTTCCTGGAAGGGGACTTGAATGGCAAATGACTTGATGTTTGCACACCTTGTTCCGGCTTGTCAATGCCCGGTAAGTCATCAAGGGTCCCCAAGGGTAAAAAGCGTTTTGCGCAGGGAATCTCCTAGATGGTTGAGCTACATGGGGTACACCCCCCAAGCTCCCACGCAAGGTGTTGATGGTCCCACTTTCAGTAATGGAATTACAAACCCCTGTGATCGGCACCACAGTCACCCTTGTTGCTTTAGTTCCCAATTCCCCCTTATTCTTTGGCTTGAGTTTGAAAAAGGAAGAAAGTGGACCACTTTTTTTCCTCTTGTAAACATACTGGTCTTTCCCATTCAACATAGTCTCGACTTCTTCAATCAATGTATCAATCTGGTTGGTGACACAGTTTTGGAGATTACGGGAGGTTGTGTGGAGTTTGGGAACTTTAGTCAAAGCTGCACCCATTGCAGGGTTCTCTTTAGCCTTACGCTTGCCTATGCCTCAACTAAATAACAAATGTCAAGGAAGATCTTAATAGGTTGAAACAATTTAAAAATTATTATACCAATTTTACCTTGAGTCAAAGGGGGGTGGCCCAGCCCGGCCTCCTTCAGTCTCTGACGGGTGAGGACGGGCCCGCCCTTGACCTGGGCTTTGCCCGGGTGCGGCAACATGCATTCCATGTTTTATGGGGTGGCCTGATGCGCTTAAGAGCGCTTGTGGTCCTGGCTCCACCCCCCCTTGCGCCAGTGGGCTCCTGGGACATGGAGTCCCCAACAAGAAGTGGTCTCCCGCGTTGCGGGGTGGCCTGATGCACTTAGGAGCGCTTGTGTTCCTGACTCCGCCCCCTTGTGTCAGTGGCCTCCTGGGACAGGGAGTCCCTAATAAAACATTGTTTACCTACACATGTATCATATATGAAGCACTAACTGTCTGGTAGAAAAGAATTATGGCAGAAAAAGACCAGATTAAAAAGCTGGTGATTTAATTTGTTTTTTCTTTTAAAGGCTTTTCTAGTAACTAATTAGACACATCTAATTGAAGAATAAAAAATAATTACCTCTCATAATGATAAGTAAGGCATTATGCACTATGGAGTAAAAGTTGCTGTACCAAATTATTGGAGGTCTGCTAACCAGCACTTCAAGTTCGTTGCTACTGTCTGCAGCTCAGACAGCTGTAGCTGACTATTATCTTTAATTCCATTGACCCTACTCTTGCCCACATGCCTTTCACTTAGTTTAGTTTCTATCCTGATAAATAAATAAAAATACATCAAACATGTCACTTATAAAATGCAGATATATTTTATCATGTCTGCTGTAAATAGATGGGAGGAGGAAACGAGGCACTGCACTACAGGAGAAGAAATGGGCTTTATAGATTGTATTTGGCATGTTCATCACAGAGTATCACCCACGCCAAACTTAAAATCAAATCAGGCACTTACTAGTCTTTACTCACTGGTCCTGCCACCATCACAAATCCTTTCCAACAAATTGATTTGCTCGGCAGTAAGGAAAGTAAAGAAACTTGACTTACTCTATTACAGAGTAAGGCAGATGGATTAGGCAGGTGGGTAGAGCTTTTACTATATCAGAATAGAGGGGTGTCACAGATCTATCTATAAAAGAAGAGCTCCCTTCTTTATTCATCAAAGCAATCATTCAATCGTCCTTTCATTCGTCCCCTATGTACACCGCTAGCCACCATGATTTAACCCCTTCGCTGCCAGGCCTTTTCCCCCTCAGGTGACAGGCCTTTATTTGGGGCTATTAGGGGCAGGGAGCGCTTAGGCCCTCATAACTTTTTGTCCACATAAGCTACCCACCCCAAATTTGCGTCCTTTTTTCCCAACACCCTAGGGATTCTAGAGGTACCCAGACTTTGTGGGTTTCCCTGAAGGAGGCCAAGAAAATAGCCAAAATACAGTGAAAACGTTTTTTTTTTTTTAAATAGGAAAAAAAGGCTGCAGAAGAAGGCTTGTGTTTTTTCCCGGAAATTGGCATCAACAAAGCGTTTCCAGTGCTAAAATCACCAGCTTCCCAGCTTTCAGGAACAGGCAGACTTGAGTCAGAAAACCACATTTTTCAACACAATTTTGGCATTTTACTGGGACATACCAGTTAATTACGATTTTTTGTGCTTTCTGCTTCCTTCCAGTCACTGACAGAAATGGGTATGAAACCAATGCTAGATCCCAGAAACCTAAACATTTCTGCATTCAGCAAAGGGTAATTTGTGTAGATCCTTCAAGGGTTTCCTACAGAAAATAACAACTGAAATAAAAAAATATTGAAATTGAGGTAAAAAATCAGTCACTTTTCTTTACGTTTTAATCTGTAACTTTTTCCTGCAATGTCAGATTTTTTAAAGCAATATACCATTACATCTTCTAGACTCTTCTGGTTGCGGGGATATATAGGGCTTGTAGGTTCATCAAGAACCCTAGGTACCCGGAGCCAATAAATGAGCTGCACCTTGCAGTGGGTTTTAATTCTACACCGGGTATACAGCAATTAATTTGCTGAAATATAAAGAGTGAAAAATAGGTATCAAGAAAACCTTTGTATTTACAAAATGGGCACAAGATAAGGTGTTGAGGAGCGGTGGCTATTTGCACATCTCTGAATTCTGGGGTGCCCATACTAGCATGTGAATTGCAGGGCATTTCTCAAATAGATGTTTTTTTTTTACACACTGTCTTATATTTGGAAGGAAAAAATGTAGAGAAAGACAAGGGGCAATAACACGTGTTTTGCTATTCTATGTTCCCCCAAGTCTCCCGATAAAAAAGGTACCTCAGGTGTGTGGGTAGCCCTAGCACCTACGACAGGAAATGCCCCAAAACACAACGTGGACACATCACATTTTTCCAAAGAAAACAGAGGTGTTTTTTGCAAAGTGCCTACCTGTGCATTATGGCCTCTAGCTCAGCCGGCACCTAGGGAAACCTACCAAACCTGTGCATTTGTGAAAACTAGAGACCTAGGGGAATCCAAGACAGGGTGACTTGTGGGGCTCTCACCAGGTTCTGTTACCCAGAATCCTTTGGAAACCTCATAATTTGGCTAAAAAAAACACTTTTTCCTCACATTTCGGTGAATAAAATTTCTGGAATCTGAGAGGAGCCACAAATTTCCTTCCACCCAGTGTTTCCACAAGTCTCCTGATAAAAATGATACCTCACTTGTGTGGGTAGGCCTAGTGCCCGCGACAGGAAATGCCCGAAAACAGAACGTGGACATGTCCCATTTTTCCACAGAAAACAGAGGTGTTTTTTACAAAGTGCCTTCCGGTGGATTTTGGCCTCTAGCTCAGTCGGCACCTAGGGAAACCTACCAAACCGGCCCATTTTTTAAAACTAGAGACCTAGGGGAATCCTAGACGGGGTGACTTGTGGGGCTCTCACTAGGTTCTGTTACCCAGAATCCTTTGCAAACCTCAAAATGTGGCTAAAAAAACACTTTTTCCTCACATTTCGGTGACAGAAAATTCTGGATTCTGAGAGAAGCCATAAATTTCCTTCCACCCAGCATTTCCCCAAGTCTCCCGATAAAAATGGTGCCTCACTTGTCTGGGTAGGCCTAGTGCCCGTGACAGGAAATGCCCCAAAACACAAAGTGGACACATCACATTTTCTCGAAGAAAACAGAAGCCCTCATTACAACCCTGGCAGTAAATCCCGCTTTCCGCCGTGCTGAAGATCGTCAACATACCGTTGCGGTGGCGGAATTCCGCTACAGGTATTATGACCCACATCTCAGAATCCGCGACAATACAGACACCCACACAAGTCCACCACACCAAAGGTCAGTGATAAACTGGTGATACCAAAACCGACACCGTCATGCCAACAAGAATACGCCCAAACTATCACAACCCACGAATCAACGTGGCAGTCTTTCAACTGCGGTAATCAATTGGCGGTACACACCACTGCAATCAAAATACACTCACACTTACAAAACACAACCACATTGGACAGTACAAAATACACACACCTGATACACATACACACACCACACTCACAACACTATAAAACACACACCCACATTACCCACAAACCCTTACAATGTAAAATTTTGAAGAAGACCAGAGAGAGAGATTAGCAAACACAACACCAGCATCCACAGACACACAACACCATCAATTATACAACACCCACGCACCTCAAACAACAAACACCAACACATCCCCCCACACATCTCAACAGACAGCACCTCACACATCACCCACACCACATCATGGCACCTAAAAGACACCCCAGGTTTTCTGAGGAGTAGCTCAGGGTCATGGTGGAGGAAATCATCCGGGTAGAGCCACAGCTATTCGGATCACAGGTGCAGCACACCTCCCTTGCGAGGAAGATGGAGCTATGGCGGAGAATCATCGACAGGCTCAACGCATTAGGCCAGCACCCAAGAACCAGGGATGACATCAGGAAGAGGTGGAACGACCTATGGGGAAAGGTGCATTCCATGGTTGCAAGACACCAGGTAGCAGTACAGAGGACCGGCTGTGGACCCCCACCTCGTCCCCCACAACTAACAATATGGGAGGAGCAAGTCTTGGCAATACTGCATCCTGAGGGCCTCGCAGGAGTAGCAGGAGGACTGGACTCTGGTAAGTCATATCTTAACTACTTTATCCACCCCACCCCACCTGCATGCTATCACATACTCCCACCCTTACCCTCACTCACATCACTCCATCATCTCACATATGTCCCACTATCACAACCCACACATCTCAATACCAAGGCCCTGCATGCAACACCTATGCATGGACCACCGTCACCAAAGCATGTCCAGTACAGATACCCACACAGACCCTAAACCAACTATCACAAAAGGGCAAACACAATGATGCAAGCACAGGAGTAGAGGGTACCACACCCAATGCACAAGATGGCACACAAAGATACTAAAACTATGCATTTACACCCCAACAGGACCCATACCCAACGTCACCGGACAGGAGGTGCCAGACATATCCAGTCCCCCTACAGAAGAGGCCCACAAAGAAGACAGCAGCTCTGCACGCCTGGATCAAGATGACCAGCCTGGCCCATCAGGGACCTCGGGACAGTTGGTTCCCCTGACACAGTCCCAAACCACCACTGAACCTCCCACCTCAGGAAACACCACCACAGCACCCACCCAGTGGGCCCATCCCTCTGTCCCCAGGACACGTCAATCAGCAGTGTGTCCACCACTACCGGGAACCCTGGCAAACCCACCAACCTAAGAAAATCAGGGACCTGGGGTCCGTGGCAGTGGGCACACGGCTCAGGGGACAGAGGCACAGGATAACAGGGAAGCTGGGAGGACGGCTGTGTGACAGGGGGAGGACAGGCCCAGGGAACTGACACTCCACGAGGCACTCTCCAACATCATGGGAGCTTACCACCATTACCAGGAGACCATGGGCACGGTACTGGCCAAGTTTCAGGAGACCCTAGCGGCTGCAGGAGAAACACTACCTGGGGATCAGGAAGGACTTGAAGTCCATTAACACCACCCTGGTCACCATTGCGGGGGTGCTGGCAGACCTTGTCAACACCATGAGGGACACAGTGGCACACCAACGGGCCCCTGACACTGACCTGGACGATGAACAGCCCTCCACCTCCGCCGGCACTAGTGGACAGGAGGCATGGCCACAGGACCAACAGGCCACCAGCACCCGACCCCCTGCAGAAGGAGAACCACCCCGCAAACGGTCCCTGAGATCCAGGAACAAGACAGAGAACATTGCCAAGACACCCTCCAGGAAATAAGACCCTCCTGAATGTTACCCTTCTGTCCCACTTTATCACCCTGTGCACATTAAACTGCCATAGCTCCACTTCCTATGCCCCATTGGGCAATGCACCTGTGAGACCAAGAGACTGGACTCTGCCATGGACATTCCTCCACCACCACCCCAGCCCATTTCACACACCCCCTCCACTTATTGGCACAGAAATAAACACCCTTGAATCAACAAAAAATCTGGAGTCAGTCTGTGCTTTCACAAATGTGTAATTGCAAAATCTCTGGAATATAGCAATGTCAATGTACTTGTTCACATACCAATGTTACACAGCTGTAGGCCAGGAGTAAACATAGCAGAGGGCACAAATTGGGACCCAGATCTGTGAAATGGAAAGCCAAAGTGACGAGTCAGGGTCCATACACAGAGGTAAAAAGTCAGACTTATGCTAGGTCCTACAATAGTATGAGATGTGGGAAGCAGTTCCATCTTCTTACCTGTGTCTCACTGGAAGTATTGCATAATGATGATGTTTCGGTTGTCTACATCTTCTTCTTCTGCCTCCTCTTCTTCACTGTCCACAGGCTCCACAGCTGCCACAAGACCAGCATCAGGTCCATCCTCCTGCAGAAAAGGCACCTGGCATTGCAAAGCTAGGTTGTGCAACATACAGCAGGCCACAATGATCTGGCACAGCTTAATCGGTGAGTAGTACAGGGAGCCACCTGTCAGACGGAGGCACCAGAATCTGGCCTTCAGGATGCTGAAGGTGTGCTTGATTATCCTCCTAGTTCGCTCATGTGCCTCATTGTAGCATTCCTCTGCCCTTGTCCTGGGATTCATCACTGGGGTCAGTAGCCATGACAGGTTGGGGTAACCAGAGTCACCTGCAAATATCGAGGGACAACTGTTAGACATCCTCCAAACATTAGGGAATCTCCCATACCCTGACAGCAAATGAAACTGTTTGGGGACTTTAGGCTCACCTATTAGCCACACACAGTGCCTCTGGAATTGCCCCATCACAGAAGGAATGCTGCTATTCCTCAAAATGTAAGCGTCATGCACTGAGCCTGGATACTTGGCATTCACATGGGAGATGTACTGGTCTGCCAAACACATCATCTGCACATTCATAGAATGGTAGCTCTTCCGGTTTCTGTACACCTGTTCATTCCTACGGGGGGGGGCAAATGCCACATGTGTACCATCAATGGCACCAATGATGTTGGGGATATGTCCCAGGCCTTAGAAGTCACCTTTCACTGTGGGCAAATCCTCCACTTGAGGGAAAACGATGTAGCTGCGCATGTGTTTCAGCAGGGCAGACAACACTCTGGACAACACATTAGAGAACATTGGCTGGGACATCCCAGGTGCCATGGCTACTTTTGTTTGAAAAGACCCACTGGCCAGGAAATGGAGTACAGACAGGACCTGCACTAGAGGGGGGATTTCTGTGGGATGGCGGATAGCTGACATCAGGTCAGGCTCCAACTGGGCACACAGTTCCTGGACCTGCACGGTCAAGTCTGTAAGTGATAATGATGTGTCTGTCTTCCATTGTCGACAGGTCCACCAGGGGTCTGTACACAGGAGGATGCCGCCATCTCATCGCCTGCCCCAGCGGACTTGCCCTATGGAGGAGAACGGTGAGCAGAGGGTGATACAACACTTAGGTATCACAAGGCTGTTTTGCAAAAACATTACATTTTCTCTATGTGCCTTTGTCTGTCTATATTCCTGGCCTAAATAGGTGTGACACAGTTATTTGGCCTGCCATGTGGCCCCCTGAAATGGCGGCTGCCTGACCTGTAAGGTGGGACAAGGGGAAATGGGGTAACTGCGCTGGCGTTGTACACCGTCGCGGTAGGCGGTCACAATTCAGCATTGGTTAACATTAGCCCTATGGGTTCCAGGAGCCAATGACGATGTACGTCGGCAGTGACGGTACACACCGCTGCAGACGTGACCGCCATGTTCTATCTGTTCCCTCACTTGATACCTGACCTTCAACAGGAGAGGACCTATACTGCAAGTGCTGCTGTGACCTGTGTCTGGAAGCGACAAGGGCTACAGTGTCTGGGGAAAGGGCCCCGGCCTTCACTTTGGAGGAGATGGAGAATCTAGTGGATAGGGTCCTCCCCCAGTACACGCAACTGTACGGTCCTCCATACAAACAGGTGAGTACACTGTGGGCATGGTGGATGGCACATGATTGTATGGAGTGTCGTGGATGGAAGAGGGAGGGGGGACAAGCCAGCATGTGAGGATATTGTGTGTATATGTATGTCTGGGCCAGGGTGGGAGGTTTTTAGGCAATGGGTGAGAAGAACTGTACGGGAGAGTAACATCCATTATAACTTTACTTTTCCTGTAGGTCAGCGCCCACCAGAAGAAGGGTGTTTCGGGAGTCCGGACCCTGGGGGTCTACCATAGACGGAGCACCCACTGACGGAAAAGATGGGAGAACCTGCGCCACTGGAGCAAGAAGACGGTGGAGGACCAACTGGGGATGGCCTTTCAATGTGGAAGGGGTGCCCGTCGTACCATGACCCCCGATGTACCTGATCCTGGCCGTGGCATATCCTGAGTTGGATGGGCGCATGAGGGCATCACAGCAGCCACAAGGGGGTGAGTACACTGTCATTCAACTGACTCTGCGCGCTTGACGAGGTGTCTGGGTGGGGGTGGTGCCCTGTGGGTTCCCCTAGGCCAGGGCAGACGTGTAAAGGTAGATCCATTGTTTTGCAGCCTCATTCCCACTCCAACCCCAATGGTGGTATTTGCCCTCTACACCTAGTCAGGCTCCCATGGGTTCCAGATGTGCATGAAATGGGTCTAGACAGAGTCCCCATTGGGCATGTGCTTTTCCCCTGCACTGTTAGTGCATAGCTTAGTGCATAGGGCTGCTCCTTGTGTGTTGTGTCCGCCAACTGTAGTGGTGTTGCATGCACTGACCATGTGTCTCTTCTGTCTCCCCCCCTTTTTGTTTTGTCACCCTGTTCTTGTGTGCATTAGCATCATCTGGCGGAGGAGCAGTGGCACTGGAGCAGGAGGGACCTGCATCCCACATGGCCCTGGAGGGTGAAGTAACAGAGTCTGAAGGCACCAGTGGGACGGAGGGTGAGGGGAGCTCCACGACGGGGACAGGAGCATACACCAGTGACAGCGACTCCTCCTCTGATGGGAGCTCCCTTGCAGTGGTGGGCACCTCTGTGCCCACCGCATCAACAGGTACAGCCGCCACCCCCACACCAGCCCCTCCCTCCCAGCAGCCCCTCAGCGTGTTTCCCATGCCCGCTCACCCAGGAGGTTGGGCATCTCCTTCGCCCCAGGCACCTCATCCCCTGGCCCAGTCAGCCCTGCTGCCCTCAGGGAGGAGACTATTGACCTCCTGAGGTCCTCACTGTTGGGCAATCTACCATTTTGAATGCCATCCAGGGTGTTGAGAGGCATTTGCAGCAAACAAATGCATACCTGGAGGGCATTCATTCTGGACAGGCGGCCCAACAGAGAGCATTTCAGGCTCTGGCCTCAGCACTGATGGCAGCCATTGTTCCTGTGTCCAGCCTCCTCCCTCCAACTTCCTCCACCCAGACCCAATCCCCTGTACGTCAGCCTATCCCAAGCACACCATCAGACCAGCATGCACACTCATCAACACACAAGAGTGGGGGAAACATCCTTTTTTATGACTTTTTTATTACGAAAGTTGTGGTTAACGAAAGCGCAACAACGCTTTCTTTAACCACAACTTCGTTTTTTTGTGCCTTAACTACGTATGTTCTGAACAACGAACATGCATGGTTAAGGTACAAAGAAGGGAGTTGGCGAAGGAGGACGACGCAGGTGACAAGGGGTTGACTAAGGTAAGTAGTGGGTTTAGGTTTTGGGGAGGGGGTGGGGGTCAGGGGGTTTTAGGTTTTGGGGTGGGGCGTTTTTGGTTTTGGGGAGGGGGTGAGGGGTTAGGGGGTTTTAGGTTTTGGGGTGGGGTTGGGGGGGTGGGGCATTTTTGGTTTTGGGGAGGGGGTGGGGGGTTAGGGGGTTTTAGGTTTTGGGGTGGGGTTGGGTTGGGGGATGGGGCGTATTTGGTTTTGGGGAGGGGGTGGGGGGCCAGGGGGTTTTAGGTTTTGGGGTGGGGTGGGGTTCGGGCGATGGGGCGTTTTTGGTTTTGGGGAGGGGGTGGGGAGTCAAGAGGGTTTTAGGTTTTGGGGTGGGGTTGGGGGGATGGGGCATTTTTGGTTTTGGGGAGGGGGTGGGGGTCAGGGGGTTTTAGGTTTTGGGGTGGGGTTGGGGGGGTGGGGCGTTTTTGGTTTTGGGGAGGGGGAGGGGGTGGGAGGTCAGGGGGTTATAGGTTTAGGGGTGGTGTTGGGGGGGTGGGGCGTATTTGGTTTTGGGGAGGGGGTGGGGGGTCAGGGGGTTTTAGGTTTTGGGGTGGGGTTGGGGGGTGGGGTGTTTTTGGTTTTGGGGATGGGGTGGGGGGTCTGGGGGTTTTAGGTTTTGGGGTGGGGTTGGGGGATGGGGCGTTTTTGGTTTTGAGGAAGGGGTGGGGGGTCAGGGGGTTTTAGGTTTTGGGGTGGGGTTGGGGGGGTGGGGCGTTTTTGGTTTTGGGGAGGGGGTGGGGGGTCAGGGGGTTTTAGGTTTTGGGGTGGGGTTGGGGGGTGGGGTGAGGGATGTAGGGTGAATGGTGCCTATTAGTAATGGTTTTATCAGGAATGCCTTTACAACGAAATATCGTTGTTAAGGCATTCGTGGTAAAATCATTAGTAGTAAGGACGAGGTCGGTGTTCCGACCTCGTTGTTAAGGTTAGTAGTTGTTTTTAATTTGGAGTTCCGTCATATAATCCAAGAGTGGACATGGCAAACATAAGCACCACACATCCCACAGGCACTCTCACATGCACCATCCCCATGCAGATACAGCAACATCCACTGCTTCCACTGTGTCCCCCTCCTCCACGTCTTCCTCCTCTCTCCCTGTCTCGTCTCCACTCACACCTGCATGCACTATGTCCTCAGCCACTACCTCCATCACCAGAACACCCATCACCACACACCCTCATGTGCACTCACCACCCCCACTACTAATCACACATCCCCTGTGTCCTCTCCCATTGTGTCTGTGAGCCCTCCTCCCAAACTACACAAACGCAGGCACACACCTACCCAAAAGCCAATCACCCCACAACAGCCTCCGGCCCATGAACCTTCACCCAAATTCAGCAAACGCTACAACAACTTCCTCTTCCTCCACTCCCAAACCCCCTCCATCTTCCCGTCACAGTGTGTCTAAGAAACTTTTCCTGGCTAACATTGACCTCTTCCCTACACCTCCCCCATCCTTCCCCTAGGGCCAGGCTGTCCAGGTACCAGCCCAGCACCTCAGCCACCAAATCCTCAAGCATAGTGGTCCCAGCAACTCTGGTCTCATCGCGGGCGCCATCCATCAGGGCTGCCAGTGTGCCACCTAGCGAGGCCAAGGAGCAGGCCATTCCGTCACCTGCCAAGGTGAAGAAGGTGCCCACATGCCACAGGAAGAAGCCACACCTACCAGCAAGCAAGGGCTCCTCCAAACCACAAGAGGACAGTGGCAAGACACCAGCAGCAACATCAAAGGTGGGGAAGGGACACAAGCTGAAGAGAAGGTCAGAAAAGGGCACGGTGGCTCTGGCTGAGGGACCAGAGTCACCCCTTCTGTCAACCACAACATCAACCTGTACGGCGGTGGACACCGCCACCTGCACCGCCACCAGCACCGCCACCTGCACATCTACTGCCTCAGCAACAGTCCCCAGCATCATCCCCAGTGGGCAGCCGTCCGGGGCTGCAGGAGACGTCCTGCTGTGTCACTCAACAGGTGCAGACACATGCACCACCGCCAGCACCTCCGCCACAGACACCGCTGCAACCACCGCCACCAGCCCCGTGATGTGCTCAGACAGTGCCACCACAGCTGACATGGCAATCATCCCCAGTGGACAGCCGTCCGAGGCTGCAGGAGACGTCCTGGACCCTGCCCAGCATCCATGAGGCATGACTTCCAGCACTGTTTGTACCTGCAGGTGGCAGGCAAAGTCGCAGCAGGGTGGAGTGTGTCTCTGCCTCTATGGCGTATCATGCTACCTGTTTCCAGGCAATCTCGTGGCACACACACCCAGGTGAGGGAACGGGACCTGCCACACTGCATGTGAAGCACCCTGGTCACCAAGCCCCCTCCAGAAACAGTGGAGAATTACATCCACTACCTCAGTCCTTGGCTGGATGAAGCACTCTGGGCACAAAGCCCCCTCCAGAGCCAGTGGAGAATGACATCCACTACCTCAGTCCTTGGCAGGATGAAGCATTCTGGGAACAAAGCCCCTTCCAGAACCAGTAGAGAATGACATCGACTACCTCAGTCCTTGGCAGGATGAAGCACTCTGGGCACAAAGCCCCCTCCAGAACCAGTGGAGACTGTTATCCACTTGAGAGACTGTGGCTTTGCAATCCCCAGGAAACAGCAATGGGCAAACCACCCACTGGAAAGACTTGAGAGACTATGGCTTTGTACTCCCCAGGATACCGCAGTGGGCAAACCACCCAATGGAAAGACTTGAGACACTGTGGCTTTGCACTCCCCAGGATACAGCAGTGGGCAAACCACCCACTGGAAAGACTTGAGAGACTGTGGCTTTGTACTCCCCAGGATACAGCAGTGGGCAAACCACCCACTGGAGAGACTTGAGAGACTGTGGCTTTGCACTCCCCGGGACCAATCAGTGGGCATGGAGCCCCCTCGTGGAACGGTGGAGTCGTCCGTTAATCTGGCTGAGGTGGCCTCCCACTTCCCCATGAGGTGCCTGTTTATTTTCCATCTGATGCCCCTGCAGTGTTCTCTCCGTTTCGAGTCAGGTATCTTGTGTGGGCTTCGCCCATGAATTTTGGGACATTGATCCACGGACAATGATTTGATTAATATCCGGACTTGTGTTGTTGGTCTACATATTTGTATATCCTGATTTATGAAATTGCCCTATCTGCTTTTTATTGATTACGCTTGTTACAATAATTTCCTTTTGTCCTTGCGTTCTTCCAGGGGTTCAGGGGGTGTATATGGGATGTTGCTGCATGTATTTGTGTGTATGATGTTGTGGGTAAGGGTGGGGGTGGGGGTGTTCCGTGTTGCGTGTGTGTGTCACTCTCTTTTCTCTCCCCCCTACCCTGTGTTGTAGGTGCAGTACTCACCGTGGTCATTGACTGCATTTTTCCTGCTCCTGGGACAAGAGGAGGAAGACAGCATGGGCAGGACCTGCAGTTCAGGCTCCATGGCGTCCTGGTTCCTCATTGGGTATCGAGAAGTGAGTGGTTTCCCTTCCAAGTCCTTTTTCCACCGTGATTTTGACAGCGTTGGTACTGCCCCGGAAAAGGTGGCGGATAGGCGTGTTGTAATACAGTGGGCGGAACCTTGTGTTCCGCCTGTCTGTTGGCGGTTACCGCTGCGGTGTTTGTTTCTACCGCCGTGGCAGTCGGAGTGTTAAAGTGACTCGTGGGGCTCTCACCAGGTTCTGTACCGAGAAGCCTTTGCAAACCTCAAAATTTGGTTAAAAAAACACTTTTTCCTCACATTTCGGTGACAGAAAGTTCTGGAATCTGAGAGGAGGCACAAATTTCCTTCCACCCAGCATTCCCCCAAGTCTCCAGATAGAAATGGTACCTCACCTGTGTGGGTAGGCCTGGTGCCCGCGACAGGAAATGCCCCAAAACACAAAGTGGACACATCACATTTTCTCAAAAAAACATAGGTGTTTTTTTGCAAAGTGCCTACCTGTGGATTTTGGCCTCTAGCTCAGCCGGCACCTAAGGAAACCTACCAAACCGGTGCATTTTTGAAAACTAGAGACCCAAGGGAATCCAAGATGGGGTGACTTGTGGGACTCTCACCAGGTTCTGTTACCAAGAATCCTTTGCACACTCAAAATTTGGCTAAGAATACACTTTTTCCTCACATTTCGGTGACAGAGAGTTCTGTAATCTGAGAGGAGCCACAAATTTACTTCCATCCATTGTTCCCCCAAGTCTCCAGATAAAAATGATACCTCACTTGTGTGGGTGGGCCAGGTGCCTGCAACAGAAAAAGGCCAAAAACTTGCAGAGATAGAGGGGATAGCACAGCAAGTTTATAAGGACATATTCTTCTTTTATACATCTTTAGGCTGACTGTGCTTTGGGGACCCACACAAGTGAGGTGTCATTTTACTTGGGAGACTGAGGGGAATGCTGGGGAGTAGGAATTTTGAGCTGGAGCGGTGATCCTACTAAGAAAAGTCAGGAAAATATGCTTTTTAAGCAAATTTTGAGGTTTGCAGAGGAGTCTGGGTAAGAAAATGCTAGGTGATCCACGCAAGCCACACCTCCCTGGACTCCTTGGGGTGTCTAGTTTTAAAAAATGTCTGAATTTGGTAGGTTTCCCTATATGAAGGCCGCACCCACGACCAAAAACATAGGTGCCCCCTCCCCCCAAACACAGGTAGTTTTGCAATATATATCATTTGATGTGTCCACGTACGTCCGTGATGTGCCAAACACTAAAATTGTGAAAAGAAACACACTTAGGTTATGTGAAAAAGACCCCTCACCCACCAACCAAGTTGGTGGCATGCTTCATCATCGGAGTCCCACCTGAGACACCTAGCATGTCACAAGTGTGCTGCGACGCCTGATTACAGCAGAGCAGGTTTTGTCATTTGTACCACAAATACTGGTTGGATTTGGCACGAGGGTGAGTGATGGTTCAGTAGATCAAATGTTATTATTTTATTAAGTGAAATGCACTGTTAATAACTGTAAGGCCAAAAAACTGAAACAATGACTCACATCTTGTGAGCCTCGTCAAGGCACCAACCGTTTTACAGTCCATTCACACACGTTCACACATGACACGCACAAGACCATTCACGCTGCCAGCCACGGGCCCAGCACATTACAACACTCGCATTGACCGACAGCGCCAGTCAAGGGCCAATCACTTACATACGCCCACATACCTGATGCAGCAATCACACTAGCTGATGGGAGTGCATGGACTGACGTTTGGCTGGCACCGCCAGCCAAGCGCCACCCCACGCACACCGCCAACCAAGCACCACCCCAAGCACGCCGCCAGCCAAGGACCACCCCAAGCACACCACCAGCCAAGCGCCACCTCATGCACACCACCAGCCAAGTGCCACCCCACGCACACCACCAGCCAAGCGCCACTCCACGCACACCGCCAGCCAAGCGCCAGACAAGCACCACCCCACACACACCGCCAGCCAAGCGCCACCCCGCGCACACCGCCATCACTTTTTTGTTTATAAACAACAAAGAAACCACTAACTAATTATAAAATAAGTACAAAACTAAAAACACAAAAGCTCTAACTAAATACATGACTACAATGCCAACCGTGAAACTGAACATATGAAAATAAAAAATAGGCAGTTTACGCTCACGGTATTTCCCAAAAATGTTTCTTCGTCTGGTAATTTCTGAAACAGCCAGCCACACACAGCCCAGGCTTTGTAGGGCAATCGGGGCAGTACATCCAGCTCTCCCTCCGGATACCTATTTGGGCACATACTCTACATTTCTTAGTGGGTAAGTCTTTTTTCTGAGTGGGAGGAACGTGATCTGGAAAGTGGCGACCTTTCAATCTAGCCACATCCTCCACCACTGCTACTCTAGGAACTCTTGCCTGTTCCACCACAATAAGGCTCTCTATCACTGACTCCTGAAATATAACAAATTTCATCCTTGACTCAGGTAAACAATCCTTGAACACAATAAAAGCATTAAAATTGCCAAATGAAATAAATGTTGGGCCAACTTTTTATACTACACATAAGACTAACGAAGAGCAGTGTAAGGTTCCAACCTCTGATCGACACCACCCATGTGCCTATTGTAGTCCAAAATGCACCCAGGTTTGTGCACTTCGGCAACCTGACCCCAAACAGTCACAGGGGAAGTACTCTTGTCATGGATGGTAGATAGAATATACACATCCCTCCTGTCTGAAAATTCCACAGCTAGCAGCTCATTATTCCACAAGGCACTGCACTGTCCCCTCAAGTTTTTTACAGACAAGCTCCCTTGGATAGCGTTTCCGGTTAGAACGGATTGTGACACAAGCAACAGTGTCCACTCTAAACAACTCCTTGAACAACTGCACTCTACTGTAGAAATTATCTACGTACAAGTGGTGACCTTTTTTGGTAGACAGTCGTCTACCAAGTTCCCACATAATTTTTCGCTAACTCCAAAAGTGGCCGGACAACCAGGAGGGTCAATACTGGAATCCCTACCAGTGTAGATCTGGAAATTATACACGTATCCTGTACTGCTTTCTGACAGCATACGCAATTTAATCCCATACTGTGCCCTCTTACTAGGAATGTGCTGCTTAAAAACTAAGGCCCGTATTTATACTCCGTTTGCGCCGAATTAGCGTCGTTTTTTTCGACGCAAATTCAGCGCAAAACTAACGCCATATTTATACTTTGGCGTTAGACGCGTCTAGCGCCAAAGTATGGGCAAATAGCGTCATTTTTTTGCGTGAACGCCTTCCTTGCGTTAATGAGATGCAAGGTAGGCGTTCCCGCCTAAAAAAATGACGGCGACGCAAATGCGTCGTATTTATACTCCCGGGCAAAAATCACGCCCGGGAGGTGGCGGGTCAAAAAACCCCGCATTTGCGCCACTATTTAACGCCTGGGTCAGGGTAGGCGTTAAGGGGCCTGTGGGCTCAAAATGAGCCCACAGGTGCCCTCCCCTGCCCCCAGGGACCCCCCCTGCCACCCCTGCCCACCCCAGGAGGACACCCAAGGATGGAGGGACCCACCCCAGGGACATTCAGGTAAGTTCAGGTAAGTATAATTTTTTATATTTTTTAATTTTTTTGGGGTGGCATAGGGGGGCCTTATTTGTGCCCCCCTACATGCCACTATGCCCAATGACCATGCCCAGGGGACATAAGTCCCCTGGGCATGGCCATTGGGCAAGGGGGCATGACTCCTGTCTTTACTAAGACAGGAGTCATTTAAATGGCGTCTGGGCATCGAAAATAATGGCGCAAATCGGGTTGATGCTATTTTTTTGCATCAACCTGACTTGCCCCATTTTAAGACGCCCTAACGCCATTTTCCCCCTACACCGGCGCTGCCTGGTGTACGTGGTTTTTTTTCCACGTACACCAGGCAGCGCCGGTCTGCTAGCGCCGGCTAACGCCATTCCATAAATACGGCGCCCGCATGGCGCTTCAGAATGGTGTTAGACGGCGCTAAATTTTTTGACGCTAAACTGCGTTAGCGCAGTTTAGCGTCAAAAAGTATAAATACGGGCCTAAATGCTCCTTGAAAAGGACCAAAGACTCGTCCACACTTATCTCTTTGCCTGGAACGTAGACCTATGAAAACCGATCTACAAAATGATCAAGGACAGGCCTAATCTTAAAAAGACGGTTACAATCAGGGTGATCTCGTGGCAAGGCTAAAGCATTGTCTACAAAATGCAGCATACGAAGAAGAAGAAAATAGTGATTACATGTCATAGTTGCAGGAAATATAGCCGTTGCCATCAAGGGACTAGTAGACCACTAAGAAGCCAATGACGGCTTCCTTATCAACCCTATCATAAAAGTCAAACCTAAAACCTCTTTCATCTCTCCCAGATATATGGGAACCCAATGAGTAGCTCTAGACTGAGGCCTAAGTCTGGCAGCATTGTCCCTCAAATATTGCTCTGCATACAAATTAGTCTGCTCCACAATCTCTTCCAAAAATACATTGTCCATAAACAAGTGAAAGAAATTGAAAGGCAAAATGTTTTCCGTATTGACTCTACACCCCGGGAGACCAGTAAATGCAGGTAACTGTGGCTGCTTCATGTTTGGGGCAATCCAGGTGTCCGGTCTTCTAACCCTTCAGCCCCAGGCTGCTGCACTCTTGGCACATCAATGTCCTCCTCTAAAACAGGCCCTTCATCTGCACTGAGAGTGGCTTCCTCATCAGAAGAATCCTCTCGGATAGAAAACTCACTGCCAGAATCTCTCACTTCCTCCTCTGCCTCAGATGCAGAGTCAGTCTCGTAATCATGGTCTGAAGACGACTCAAAAAGCATGCCAACAACCTGCTGAGCGGTCAGTCTGCCGCTAGCCATGATCCTCACTAACAACAAATGGATTGCCAACAACAACCAGCACTAAAATAAGTAATAAACAAAGTGTAGCTTTATCACAAAGAGTTATGTACTAAAAAACTATACCACTCACTTGCCTGAAATAGCTACCCACCAGCAACTACCACAATACTGCATTTAGTAATAATAATGCAACCCGCAGGACAACTACTGCCAAAACCGCAAGGATCCACATCACAGGAAGCAAAAGCTTTGAACTAGAACAAAAAGAAGAAATAAACCGTTCTAATCACAAATACAAATACTTCGCCAGTTGACAAACACCCCACCACCAAGAACTTAGAAATTGTCCCTGGTGCCTAAGTGGCTTCTGCCCCCCTTGGGGGCAGATGGGCCTAAAAAAAATAGGCTGATCTTCCCCCAAGTGGGGCAGAAATGGCCAACATCTCTGTACCCTGTTAGGGGGGGCGACCCTTGCCAAAGGGGGCAAAAGGGGGCTCCCCCAGCACAAAACAACTAAGAGGAGCAAAAGAAAAGAAATTCCCTCATGTCTTGGTGGCTTCTGCCCCCTTGGGGGCAGACAGGCCTAAAGAAAATAGCCTGAACTGCCCCCAAGGGGAGCAGAAATGGTCATCAGTAATATGCCCCCCTTTGGGGAGTGATGCTTGCCAAAGGGGCCACCCCCCACCCACACAAAACACACATACACAAGATCCCTGGTGCCTAAGTGGATTCTGCCCCTCTTGGGGGCAGATGGGCATAAAAAAATAGGCCAATCTGCAGAAATGGCCAACAGCTCTGTGCCCCCGTTAGGGGGCGACCCTTGCCAAAGGGGGCACCCCCAGCATAAAACAAAAAAAAGGAAAAAAAATCCCTGTTGTATTGGTGGTTTCTGCCCCCCCTTGGGGGCAGAAATGGCCAATACTAATTTTGCTCAAGGGGTGCCCCCAAACACACAAAACACACACATACCACATACTCCCTGCCGCCTAGTGGGTTTTGACCCCCCAGGGGGCGAGATCGGACAAAAACATGGCCGATCTAGCCCCAGGGGGGGCCGAAACATATAAAAAATTAGCGCCCCCGGGCAGTGACCCTTGCCTAAGGGGTCGCTGCCCAAAAACTTATTGGAAACAAAATCCCTGGTGTTCTAGTGGTTTTTGACCCCCCAGAGGGCAGATCAGCCAAAAAAACGGCCGCTCTGCCTTCAGGGGAGGCCGAAATAGGATTATGTATTGCCCCCAAGGGGAGCGGCCCTTGCCCAAGGGGTCGCTCCCAAAATAAAACAACTACAAAATCCCTGGTGCCTAGTGGACCAGGAATCGACTGAAAATGGGCAGGGGGAAAGGAAAAACACTTTTCTTTCCCCCTGTGTCTGTTTCCCCCCCAAAAAAAAACAAAAGAGAGAGACTTACCAAATAAGTCCTCTCTTGCTGACGCGCTGGAAGCAAATGGCTTCCAGCGCGTCCTCGGTAGCTTCTGATGATGTCGGCACGCTGTGAGCGCACTGACGTCATCAGATTCCCCTTCCATCCTCGACTTGAGGATGTGGGTGGGTGGCCCTCTGGGGAGCGCTAGCGCTCCCCCAGTGGGCCGGGTGCAGGACAAGCTGGTCTCGTCCAGGGCACATGAGCACCGTGTGCCTGGACGAGAGCAACTCGTCTCAGGCACCGAGGGGGTTAAGCTTTACATTCTCTCATCCAGTCTTCCACAGAAATTCACAATCCTTTATCCATCCCTTCAGTACCCACAATATCCACCCTTTCTTTCAATTATCCTTTTACCCATCCATATAGTTACCCAATACCAATACTTACCCACGCATCCTTTTTCATCCACCCATGCATTCTTTCCTTTCACTCTTTTCACCCATCCTTTCTTTTAACTTTCCATTCTTTCCAGTTTTCATCAAGCCACATTTATTATGTGTGCTTTTGCTGAATTGCAGATAGAAGAGGCAAAGATAACATAACCACCACTTTAGCTGTAATGCAGGAGGGCATATATTCTATCATGAAAATGCCCTTGTTGCTAGTGAGTAAGAGTAATTGTCAATAAGCAAGCAATTTGACTTGCCAGCGCACATCCCTGCCGCTTTGTCTACCTCTGCTCCATCTGCTCCTGCAGTGGCTCCTCCACTGGTGGTTCATGTTGCTATAAAAAACAGTATACAGTTTTTACATGCCAGATCTCATTCTCAATTGTTGAAATGAAAAATATCCAACTGACATCGTTACAGCTCGGTTAGCACTATAGTATATTCTGTCAAAAATATCACTCTGGGCATTTTGTTGAATTGTTAGAAAAGCCAGGTAGACAAGCCAACGAAGAGCTTTGCGTAATAGACGGGCAGACAAGCCAATCAAAAGCTTTGTGTAATAGAGGGGCAAAGCTATAGTCCTTGATTGATGATGACTCGGAATCATTGAAGAACAGTGAAGGGGTGGAATACAAAATGGTCAACGAAAGACAGAAAAAAAGATAATGCAGGGGTAGCAGGAATTAAACAAAACTTGGATAGGAGAGTTGGAAATAGGGAGACAGTATGAAGAAGTGTCTCCTCACTGAAGAGCGGACAAGGCTGTACCCCATGATGGCGGCACTGCCCACAAGGCTGCTGTTGCCCGCTCCTCTGCCGTGGTGCTGGGTGGGTAGGGTACGAGAAAAGAAACAGGAGGAAAAGGAAGGAAATAAGCGAAAAATTAACAAAAATACAAAAAGTCACAAAAAACACACAAAAAAATAAACCAATGTAAAAGTAATAAGACACAAAAAGAAACATTAATGCAATAAATAAATAAAAAATAGGGGTAGATGAACATGAGGTAGAGGATTACAAAGATGTAGGGCAGATTGAAGTAGAAGTCCCAGCACCACAAACGAAGTGAAAAACAAGGTGGCTGCACCCTTACAAACCATGTTGTGCTGTTCTCCTGTGATTTTGAACATAAGTACGTACTTCGTGTTGCACGTGATGGCAAATGCAACACGAACGGGTGCAACAGTGAACTCCACCCACTAACCGAACTCTGCATAGCACGGTGGAGTTATTTTGCCACTTAATGGAGTTCCGTGTAGCGCAGCTCTGCGCACCTAGTCCAAGACTAATTTACACCAAGTAATAAAAAGCTCACTTTCCGGACCAAGATTAAGCTTTCTGCCAAATTTCGTATAATTCCATTCAGCAGTTTTTGAGGCATTGAGTCTCAATATTCCTGTGGGAAAATGAATGGGAAAACCTTGTTTTAGGAATTCTCCTCCCTTTTTTCTCAGACCCCGCTTGATGGATCACCTTGAAACTTGCCAAGAACAGATTGAGGAGGATGGGACTTTTTTGGAGAGTTTTGTGATGATTCTTCAGATGGAGCCAAAGTTATTAGTAACCTCAAAAATCCATTTTCAATGCAAACGTAGTCCTAACTATAGCTACTATTGCCACTAGGTAGTTATCGTTAGGACCTAGCTTCTACAGAAAAAAAACATTTTTTGTTTAGGTAATAACTTGCGCCAATTGGTGAATCTTCAAAACTTTTTCCAAAATACTTTCACGCTCATCTCACCTGCTGTCTGGACAGTTTTGGGGTGATCTGTCAAGCGGAGGCCAAGAAAAAGGGGAGTCCCAAAATGCATTTTTCTCTAGAGATTTTGAACAGCGATAGCACCAGAACCACTGGACTGAATTACACCAAATTTAGCAGAAAGGTTTTTCTTGGCACAGAAAGGGGCCTTTTTGTAATTTGGTGTTAATCCATTTAGTAGTTTCTGAGACATTAAAGAAAATCCAAATTTGTACATATAGGGACATGAATGATTTGCGAACCCTTCCATTCTTGTGCTGAGAGCAGATGGCTGTCAACACGTCAACAAGGAAGTGTTGGCAGCCATGTCAGGACTCTACTTCAGGCGAGTTCCATAAAAAAAAGTAAAAAAGAAAAAGAAAAGGAGCCATGGTACAGAAACCCTGATCCCTCAGCTCTGGTGCCATGGCTCCCCCGCAGCCCCGGGGACCATCACCTCCCCTGGGCCATAATAAAAAGAATAATAGAGAGTCTGTTGCAGACTCGCACAGCCCCGGGCCCACCACCTCCCCAGGGCTATGCTTGTTGGAGGGGAGCTGCAAGGCCTCACTCAAGGAGCCACTGATGGCCCAGGGTGCCCACCCCCAGGACATAGCTGTTTGCTTTTGCTTGGTGGGAGCTCAGAGCTCCGACCAGGCAAAAGCAAACAAAGTCCACTTTCTGACAGCAGGATCTGTAAAACAGGTCCCGCTGCCAGAAAGAGGAGTTTTCATCTCTCGTCCCTGCATGCAGATATGCATGCAGGAAAGAGAGATAACAACATTGCTCCAGCAACCAGGAAGCTGCTACTTGAAGCAGCTCCTTGGTTGGTGGAGCAATGCTGACTCTCGCAGGAGGTGGGAGTGGACTGGAACCATGGAGGGACCTTGAGGCTCCCTCCGTAGTCCCAGATAGCACGAAAAGGGCTACAAAGAAGCAACAAAAAAGAAAAAAAGTTTTCAAAAAGAGAAAAAGAGGACACAGAGGCAGAAAAAGAGGGCATGAAAAGAGACAAAAAGGCATAAGCAGAAGACAGAAATGATCAGAAAGCCGCAGACAGGCAGGAAACAGAGGGCAAGTATCTAGCATAAAATGAGCAGAAAGGCACAAACAGGGGCCAATAACCCCTCGGGTGCCGTGAACATAACGGTTATGTCCTCGGCAGCACCGCTCGGGTGCCGAGGACATAACCGTTAGGTCCTGGTAGGTGCCCTTGGGGGAGGCGGTAGCGCTCCCCGAGGGTCAGGCACCCCACTCCCCTGGGCAGGGATGGAAGGGGAATCGCTTTCCCTTATACCCCCACCTGCCCTCAACCCCCCCATTGCTACTGACGATGTCAGCGCACAATCGTGTGCTGACCTCATCAGAGGCTGCCCCCTCCACGCTGGAAGCTCAGCTTCCACCACAGATCGGAAGAGAAATGCAAAAGCATTTCTCCTCCCATCAAGTGGAGGGGCATGAGAGGCATCAAAGGAAAGGCCCTTCATTTCCTTTGATGTCTCTCGATGCATTTCTGCTGCCCGATCGCAAAACGATCGGGCAGCAGAAATACCTACTAGACACCAGGGAATTGTTATTTTTTGTTTGTTTATTGAATAAGGGGAGCGGCACCTTTGGTAAGGGCCGCTCCCAAGGAGGCAAATTAATCTAAGACCATTTATAATTAGGCTGATATCAGAAACCCCTAGACCTAAGGGATCTTTTTTTTTTTTTTTTTTTCTACATGTGGGTAGTGGCCCCTTAGGCAAGGGCCACTCCCCCGGGGGCAAATTTACTTTAGGCCATTTCTGCCCCCCTTGGGGGCAGATCGGCCCATTTTTATTAGGCCAATCTACCCCCAAGGGAGGGCAGAAACCACTAGGATCCAGGGATTTTTTAGGGGGGCAATATCACGCAAGGGGAGCAACTCCTTAGGGAAGGATCGCTCCCCTGGAGGGGCAAATTTATTTTAGCAATTTCTGCCCCCCTTAGGGGAAAATCGGCCTATTTTTATTAGGCCGATCTGCCACCAAGGGGGACAGAAACCACTAGTCCCCGGGGATTTTTTTTTTGGGCACCAATTTTACGCAAGGGTTGCTCCTCGGGGGGGGGAGGTAAATTTACTTTAGGCCATTTCTGCCCCCCTTGGGGGCAGATCGGCCCATTTTTATTAGGCCAATCTACCCCCAAGGGAGGGCAGAAACCACTAGGATCCAGGGATTTTTTAGGGGGGCAATTTCACGCAAGGGGAGCAACTCCTTAGGGAAGGATCGCTCCCCTGGAGGGGCAAATTTATTTTAGCAATTTCTGCCCCCCTTGGGGGAAAATCGGCCTATTTTTATTAGGCCGATCTGCCACCAAGGGGGACAGAAACCACTAGTCCCCGGGGATTTTTTTTTTGGGCACCAATTTTACGCAAGGGTTGCTCCCCGGGGGGGGGGAGGTAAATTTATTTTAGCCCATTTCTGCTCCCATTGGGGCAGATCAGCCTATTTCTATTAGGCTGATCTGCCCCCAGGGGGGGCAGAAACCTCTTAGGCACCAGGGATTGGTGTGTGTGTATGTGTGTGTTTTGTTTGGGGGTCAGCCCCTTGGGCAAGGGTTGCTCCCCATGGGGCACATTACTGTTGGCCATATCTGCCCCCCTTGGGGGTAGATCGGACTAATTTTGGAAGGCCCATCTGCCTCCCTTGGGGTCAGTAAACCCACTAGAGATGAGGGAAGATTTATTTATTTTTAAAAAGAGGGTGGGGGTATGGCCATGCCCCCACCCCAAATAAATGGGGCCAAAGTTGTTCTGCCCACCAGTGGGCAGATGGGGTAATTACTCCCAATTCACTCCTCGGGAGGGCAAAAAACCTACTAGATGCCAGGGAATTTTAAAAATCAAAAATAGTGGAGTGATGTACACCAACTAGTATGGGCATGGTTATGCCCCCCAACCCAACTGAAGGGGGTAACAGTCTTTCAGCTCTCCCCCGCACACTAAAACATCTTATTCCACAGTAAGCAGGAGGACATTTGATTATTTTGGGTTTTGGTTTTACATTTGGGCCATGAGAGCTGGTCTAACTCTTAAAATCGTCCCACTTGGAATGCTGAGGGCTGCACTTTTTGGACTTTGGGACGCTGCCATGTAGAAAAATCCACAAGACCTAGACACATCTGAAAACTAATCATCTGGGTGAGTCTAGGGTGGTGTGTTTCACATGCATCCGCACCAATTTCTTACACACAATGCCCTGAAAACCTACAACTTTGCTAGAAATCACACATTTTTGTGATGGAACCTTCCAGAATCTGAAGAAATTCACAAACTTCCTACCACCCAGCATTGTCTCATCTATACCCATAAAAATTCTGCCCCAATTGTCGACCTAAAAATGTTTTTTTCAAGCTGCACTTTTGTACCCGCTTTGGTTCCCCCTCAATTTCATCATGTTTTTGGCTCTTCCCTGTCACAGGCACTTGGCCCACCTACACAAGTGAGGTATCATTTTTACCCGGAGACTGGGGGGAATGTTGGGTGTTAGGAAATTTGTCCTTGTGCGGTGATCCCACACAGAAATGTGGGAAGAATTTGATTTTTTAGCTAAATTTGCGGTTTGCTATGGGTTCTTGGCAAGAAGACACTGGTGGATCCACGCATGTCACACTTCCCTGGACTCCATCTGGTTTCTAGTTTTCAGAAATGTTTGGGTTTGGTAGGTTTTCCTATATGGCTGCTGAGCCCAGGACCAAAACTGCAGGTGCCTCCCCTTGCAAAAACAGGTAGTTTTGTATTTGATAATTTTGATGTGTCCACATAGTGTTTTGGGGCATTTCGTTTTGTGGGCACTAGGCCCACCCACACAAGTGAGGTACCATTTTTATCGGGAGACTTGGTGAAATGCTGGGAGGAAGGAAATTTGTCGCTCAGTTTCCAGAACTTTCTGTCACCAAATTATGAGGATAAAGTGTTTATTGGCCAACATTTCGAGCTTTGCAAAGGATTTTGGGTAACAGAACCTAGTGAGAGCCCCACAAGTTACCCCATCCTGGATTCCCCTACGTGTCTAGTTTTGAAAAATGCACATGTTTGGTAGGTTTACCTTGGGGCCGGCTGAACTAGAGACCAAAATCTACAGCTAGGCACTTTGCAAAAAACAGCTCTGTTTTCTTTGGGAAAATGTGATGTGCCAACGTTGTGTTTTGGGGTATTTCCTGTAGCGGGCACTAGGCTTACCCACACAAGTGAGGTACCATGTTTATCGGGATACTTCGGGGAACGCTGGGTGGAAGGAAATTTGTGGCTCCTCTCAGATTCCAGAACTTTTTGTCACCGAATTGTGTGGAAAAAGTGTTTTTTTGGCCACATTTTGAGGTTTCCCTAGGTGCCGGCTGAGCTAGAGGCCAAAATCCACAGCTTTGTTTTCTTTGGGAAAAGGTGATGTGCCCACGTTGCGTTTCCTGTCGTGGGCATTAGGCCTACCCACGCAAGTGAGGTACCAATGTTATCGGGAGACTTGAGTGAACACAGAATAGCAGAACAAGAGTTATTGCCCCTTGTGTTTCTCTACATTTGTTCTATCCAAATGTAAGACAGTGTGTAAAAAAGACGTCTATTTGAGAAATGCCCTGTAATTCACATGCTAGTATGGGGACCCCAGAATTCAGAGATGTGCAATTAACCACTGCTTCTCAACACCTTATCTTGTGCCCATTTTTGAAATACAAAGGTTTTCTTGATACCTATTTTTCACTCTTTATAATTCTGCAAATGAATTGCTGTATACCCGGTATAGAATGAAAACTTATTGCAAGGTGCAGCTCATTTATTGGCTCTGGGTACCTAGGGATCTTGATGAACCTACAAGCCCTACATATCCCCATAACCAGAAGAGTCCAGCAGACGTAATGGTATATTGCTTTCAAGCATCTGAAATCACAGGAAAAAGATACAGGGTAAAACACAGAGAAAAATGGGTGTTTTTTACCCCAATTTTAATATTTGTTTTATTTCAGCTGTTATTTTCTGTAGGAAATCCTTGTAGGAGTTACACAAATGACCCAGTGCTGAATTCAGAATATTGTCTACTTTTTAGAAATGTTTAGCTTTCTGGGATCCAGCATTGGATTCATACCTATTTCTGTCACTAACTGAAAGGAGGCTTAAAACACAAAAAATACTAAAAATGGGGTATGTCCCAGTAAAATGCCAAAACTGTGTTGAAAATTTTGGTTTTCTTATTCAAGTCTGCCTGTTCCTGAAAGATGGGAAGATGGTGATTTTTATTTTACATTTCACAGAGAAATTCCTAAGTATTCATTCATTTCACTGTGAATTTAAAAAAGCAAGCATGGTCTCCTGAGCTTGCTTTTCATTTTTCATCTAGGTGGGCCAGGTCCTGGGGGCATACATATTTTCATGGTTAAGGAGTGAGTGCGCACAAGGGGCCTACCTTTTAGGGCTGTAAAAAGCTACAGGGACCACCTCCTCCCTGGGGCTACATTTAAAATCTATGCAGGGGGCCGAGCAGACCCCTCCAAAGCCCCTGGAACAACCACCTTCCCGGAACTATCTTAAAAATATATAAACTGGGCCTTGTGGATCCCCCTCAGTCCTGGGGACCACCTCCTCCCCAGGACTACAATTTATAAGAGTAGGGGGTCCACGCAGACTTCTCGGGCCATGGGGACCACCACCTCCCTTGGGCTGTTATTATATGTGTAGAGGGGTGCGTGGACTCTCTAGTCCCTGCAGACCACCATCTCCCCAGGCCAAATACATGTTTACAAAGACAGAGGGGAGCTGCCTGACACCCCTCCGGGAGCCATAAATGTCTCTTGCGACCGCCTCCCTACAGGGCCAGTTCCTTCTTCCTCCTGAGGTGCCCACCCTCTGGAGATAGCTGTTTGCTTGGAGGAACAGCTCCCACCACACAAAGCAAACATAACTCCACTTCCAGCGAGCAAGACTGTTAAACCTGCTCCTGCTTGCTGGAAGCGGGGTTTTAATCTCATGCGGGCAGGGAAAGAGATGAAACCTTTGCATTTACAGCAGCTCCCTGAAGGTGGGAGCAATGCCGGCTGTCACAAGAGGTGTGCAGCTGGCAGGGACTACGGGGGCCTTAAGGCTACCTCGCAGTCCTTTTCATTAACAAAGAAGCACTTACTTCTCTGCTTTCTCTGCAGTTCCAACTTGTAAAGTTATCTGATGGAGATGCTTGAGGAGAAATCACATTAACAAAGTTAAAGACACACAAGAAAACGGAAGACTCTACCTTGGCTTCCTTCAGGCAGCTGTAGTGTAAGAGATGCACTATACATTTACCCAACAAGATAGCATTTATTATGTAGCCAGTAGAAAGTACTTCATTTGGGTAGACATTCTGCTGAAAACACTTGCCTTTTCTTACAAAAACATGCAGGGCAGGATTCATTCTGGCACCATGCTCAATTCACAGAAAAAAAGCTCAACTGGAAGCGTTTACAGATGTAAACAAAGTATGTGCCCAAGTTGACTTCAGCGCTGGTGGAGGAGGCGGCGGCAGTGCAAATCAGGGCAGGAGCCCTTTAAATCAATCCTCGCGCTCCCGATTCGTGGGAAGTGCGGTTTGCTGGTGGAGGAGGCGGCGGCAGTGCAAATCAGGGCAGGAGCCCTTTAAATCAGTCCTCGCGCTCCCGCTTCGCGTGAAGCGCGGTTTGCTGGTGGAGGAGGCGGCGGCAGTGCAAATCAGGGAAGGAGCCCTTTAAATCAGTCCTCGCGCTCCCGCTTCGCGTGAAGCGCGGTTTGCTGGTGGAGGAGGCGGCGGCAGTGCAAATCAGGGCAGGAGCCCTTTAAATCAGTCCTCGCGCTCCCGCTTCGCGGGAAGCGCGGTTTGCTGGTGGAGGAGGCACGGCAGTGCAAATCAGGGCAGGAGCCCTTTAAATCAGTCCTCGCGCTCCCGCTTCGCAGGACACGCGCGGGCGGCACCCGGGCGAAGCCCAGGCCAAGGGCGGGCCCGTCCTGCGCCGCCAGTCAGCGGCCGGCAGAGGCTGGGCTGGGCCATCCCTCTGAGATCTTCCCCGCGAACTCAGGACTTGGTTCGTAAGTCTCCAAACAGGTACTGTATTTCTCTTCCTTGACTCCCCGCGACCATATTCTTGTAGCCTGCACCTCTCCCCTTCTAAAAAATCCCCAAAATACTGGGATAAATCCATCTACCATTCTTTGCCTCCATTTCCCTATAAACAATTGTTAGTTACCTTACCGCCTAAGTGAACTCCTACTTCGCAGTCAACCACTATAGAACTTATGTCCCTAAGGCAGTTAGTAATAATGGGAAAAAGGAAGCAATCTAGCGTAAATGATACTTCGCTTCAAAAAAAACATACGTCAATTTTGAAATTTATCTCAGGAGCTATGGGGGAAATCGACAAACAGATTACCAATGTCGAGGGAAAAATACTTACCCAGAATAGGCCATTAGTACCCCTTAACCCCCCCCCTCTAACAACAACTCCTGAGTACTCGGCAAAGCCTTTTGAAAGTGGAACCCAAACAAAAAATATTAATGGTTGTATTCAAGACACAATTGATTTTATTTCAGATGGTGATGACCATCCTCCCTCACCAAAACGTAAGAGGAAACCCCAACTAGCAAGGAAGGACATAGCATCCGAACAAGAGCCGCCTGTTAATGTTAGGTCTGGCTCTTTGAAAGCACAATCCAGCGCATTCATCCAAAACGCTCAAACTCGCCCTCAAAATGAAAAACCTGATCATAAAAATAAACTCCATACAGCAAAAGGGAAAACTAGTGCTGCAGAGCCACTGACTGCTTTAGAAAAACTAGTTAGCACACGCTTTGATCAAGTAATGGAACGCCTAACCCAACTGGAGGGAAAAATTGACTATTTGCATAAAACACTGAATCCACAACTAATAAACCCATTAACCGCAATTACACGGCAGCTTCGTGATACTACTCTTAATGCTAGCTCCCCTCTAATGCATCAGACCCAACCACCCATTCCTCAGATTACCCAAAGACAAGTTGACCCTTGTGTCTCACCCGATAGAATTGGCAATGCCCAATCCCACAAAATGTCACCAAAAAGAGGGGAACACGTAACTATTCCTAAAGTTTATCAGGGCGCCCCTTTAATAGGGAGAGATATACTTGACCTCCCGCCTGCGGCAACCCCCTATGTGGCAGTTCTTGCCAATGTTCCCACTCTATCTGGAGCACAGGGGGAATCATGGGCAGCTTTGAGGAACAAGGCCCTGAATTGGATTGCAACCCGTCTGAAACCTGGCCTGACAAATAAACTTTTTGAAGACATTAAGATGGTTAGAAGGGTGAAATGGGTGGGTAGAAACCATAAAATATTCAAGGGCGATTGCGTAGTTCTTTCATTCAAAACCCCTACGCTGGTCAAAGACATCTTAAGAAATTTAAGTCCACATCAGATTACCGACCATGCGTTGCCCTGCTTCCCTTTTGTTTTTTCTATACGAGCACTAAAGGCCATGATGGTCCTGGCCTTCGTCTTGAGGACCATAGAACCAGGCCTGAGTCGCAATATACGATTTCTACTGCGAATAGATTCTGGGGGCTCAGCATGGAAGATACTGATTGACTATTATCTGATAAGGAATCTTGCAGGCTCAAGCACCCTACAGAAACATCGGACCTCGTCCATCTGGGTGCTGACAATTCGGCAGTAGACCCTGGAGAAGAACGATTGGACATGGAACTTTCCTTTAGACATTCTGCCAATGATGAATGTTTCCAAGAGCCCTGCCAAAAAAAATCTCTACCTGTGCTCTGACTCCTCTAGTACGTATAGAAAGCAATATCATCCCAGGGAAAACTTAGGCAATTGATAAGTCCCCTGCGGGCCAGGTTAAAACAATGCGTAAAGACCATTTCTCATTTTTATTTTGGAATGTGGCTGGCCTCTGATCTAAGGTGGAGAATGAGGTCTGGCTAGAATATATCCAGCATTTTCCCTGGATGTGTCTTCAAGAGACCTGGTCTGTGAACCCGATTCACATAAATGGCTATAGGACACTACGTACTCCTGCCGTTCCCTCTGTACGGCGCAGGGCTAAGGGCGGTTTGTGTACTTTTATATCCAACAAGTGTGATATAATCAAGGACATTGCTTTAACATCTAATATGTTTTATGAAGTGGTTACATGTGACTTAAAAAATATTGCACAATTGGTGGTCATCAATTTTTATAATAATGTACCTCTTCAAGATCTCCGATCAGTACTTAACCTCCTCCAGGATGATATAGATCGAGCATGTGACTCTTCAAATAAACAGTCTTATATTGTGTGCGGAGGCGATTTTAACATATATCTGTGTCCTCGATCGACTAAGGGCTACTGCCCTTATGCCCATGATGGCGATGATTATTCGTTACACTTCATACACAATAATTCAGGCAATTTGTTGAATGAAGTTCTATTTAGCCTTGACCTCATCCTGTGCAATCGCCTGACCCATGGTAGACCACAACTGAAACCCACTTTCAACTGTAGGCAAGCCAACACGACAATTGATTTAATTTTACTCTCCAATAACCTTCTCCCTTATGTACTTGATTATGACATTCAAGATATCATATTTAGCAACCATAACCCTCAAACCGTAGGCCTCACATTTCCCCAACATGTTCTCATACACAGGGAAACGGAAGAGATAGTAGAAAATATTGAACTGGGAGCAAGAAATGGTTATACCATCCGGTGGTCAGACATTGAACCTACAGGTTTTATGAAACGACTAGTGACTAATTATTTTAAAGAATTTAATACTTGCCTTGCAGATAACATGAGTCCACAAGACTGTATTGAGGCCTTCACCGTAATTACGGCTGGTATAAAACAGTTTCTTAAGGCAAGTTGTAGCAAATCGAGATCGAAGGAGGATAAAGGCTGGTTCAATGCTGAATGCATACAAGCCCGTAAGAACCTAAAATGCCACTTACATCTACAAAACCCGGACAAACGCCAATTAAGTTTAAAGAGGAAGGAGTATAAAAATGCCATAAAGAAAAGAAAACAGAACTTAAAAAATGAGGCATGGCAATCCCTCCACGATGCAAGCCTCCGGAATGATAATGTCAAATTCTGGAAAATTGTGAACTCCCCGCTCCTATGTGATGAAGAAATACCAAAAATTGAAATTGCCATCACTGAAGAAGAGTGGGTTGCCTTCTTTTCTGCCATATACTCCTCAGAAAATTTGCCACTGGAAACAAATCTCCCTAAATTAGACTCTCATGCCATCATCTCACCATTTACTCTAAATGAGGTTATTGACGCTATCAATGCAAGTAAAAGAGGAAGAGCCCCAGGCCCAGATGGAGTTCCAGTTGACATCTATAAATCTAATGTGCCTCTCTGGGGTCCACTATTGATGCAGGTGCTACGCGCATGCTGTTCAACTACTTTCATCCCGACCTGGGCTGAGTCTATAATTATTCCAATCTATAAAAAGGGAGATCGCCATAATCCCGCATGTTATCGTCCTATTTCATTGCTCGACACACTTGCAAAGATTGTGGGATGTATCATTTTAAATAGATTACAAGACTGGACAGAGGAAAATCACATCCTCTCTGATCTACAATACGGGTTTAGGGCTGGTATAGGGACAACGGAACAGGCTCTTAACCTAGAGATCATACTTGGCAAATATACAAGGGCCAAGCCCAGAGCCCTATACCTTGCATTTGTCGACCTAACCTCCGCATTCGACTGTGTGGTGCATTCAAAATTGTGGCCTATCAAGCTGGACATGGGGGTTGACACTACCATAGTACACTTTATTAGGGAATTGTACGCTGGAGCAAACGCCAAGGTTCGCTATGGGCGTCAGGGGGAATGCACCTCATCTTTCCCGATTGAATGAGGGGTGCGTCAAGGCTGTGTGTTAGCTCCCCTACTGTTTGCTCTATATATTAATAGCCTAGAGGGGACTCTATCCGATGCCTGTGGCGATCTCCCACAAGTAGGCTCTCGGAAGATCCCGGCGCGCCTGTATGCGGATGACGCTGTTCTGATGGCCCGCACCCCAGTCGCTTTGCAAAGACTAGTAACAACCTTTGATAATTGCATGGATGCCTTGGGCCTTAAAATCAATCACACTAAAACTTTTTCTAAGACATACTCCAGAAGCCGCACAAAGAATTGCCATATAGATTTAAAAGGCGCAAAACTAGTCGACACAGGGACATTCTCGTATTTAGGCATTGTGTTCGATGACAAAGGCACATGGGTACTAGCCATAAAAGCAAGAAAACTGTTATTCACAAAAACCGTTATGGCGATAAAAAACTTTTTTTAAAGGGTGGGGAGAGCAATTCCTAATGATATGATGACTCTCTACAATGTGAAATGTGTTTCAGTAGCACTGTATGGGGCAGGACTCTGGGGCTACCAGAACTGCACTACCCTACAGCTGACTGAAAATGCTCTCCTGAAAACAGTCCTAAGCGTCCCGCAATCAACGTCAACATTAGTATGCCATTTAGAAATGGGAGTAACATACCTTACAGATCTCATTCGTGTTCAGCCAATTTTACTTTGGCATAAAGTATGGACCTCGGACCCTGTGAGGCTGAATAGGGCTATCATAGCAGATGCCCTAGCACTTACTTACTCGTTCAAAATCCCATGGCTAAATTACATAAATAATTTTTTTATCAAATTAGGCCACCCCAAGCTGTATTTTACTCCAGATGAATTGAAAACAATGTCCAGGAAAGACCTGAAAAACACTTGCCTCACCCACCTGGCCGAATTGAGATGGGATGCGGAGGCAAATAAATATAGTGTCAGGAGAAACCATATGATACAGCAAACGAATGGTATGGAACCATACTCATGTAATGTTTTGAACCCAAGACATCGGTTTGTCCTTACGCGTTTGAGACTAGAGTCTTTTCATCGCCTCGTTAGCTTTCCCCTGATTAATGACTGGTCTCTACAACTGGAAAAATGCCCCTGCGATTATGTCTCCGACCAAAATACAATGGATACACTCCTCTTTTGTAAATATTATTCAACTTCGAGGAAAATGTTTGTGATACCACTTTTAAAATTAATGCATTTTAATCAATGTCGTCCAGCTTTCTTGTATCTTTTATCCCTTCCGTCTATTATGGTTTGTAATGGATTAGCCTTATTCATGTGTTCAGTGATTAAGGCCAGATCATGCTTTGAGGCAAATGAGTGAGACTTTTAAGCGTTATATTTGAGACTACCTTACCTGTTTTAATCAAACTGTTTATTAACCTTTACCACTTCTTTTATTCTCTTACGTGGTTGTATTCATATTTATATTTATGTGCATTTTATTATTTGCATTTTTCTTCCTTTTTTCTTTGAAAATCGTTTTTTATGCATAATGACTTTTATGATTTTTAAAATCAATCGAATAAAGCTTCTTTGATGATGATGACTTCACTTCTGTCAAATACTAATCATCCTAACTTTGTGTGCATGGCAGGGCAAAGCAAGTGTGTTTGATCTCTAGTTCCACCATGAACAGTTATGAGTAAACTTTGAAGGTGGTGTTTGCATCCTTGCTTTTTTTAGAGCAATATCTCATGTAGTGACTATGATGTGTGGGTTCTTTCTTTGTCATCTGCCAGATATCATGTTACCCCTTTTCTAAGGAAAATGGACAGCTTACTAAAAGGACCCTCCAAAGGCATTTCTCACTGAGTGCCGAGCTGTAGACTACATGGCCTGGCCACCTGCATGGCACAGAGTTGGGTTATTATAGGGGGTTGGATGCAGGGCCTAGCAGTTAGAAATTCACTAACAAAATCCAAAGATTACAGGGACGTTACAGTTAGGAAGTAGAATTTTAAAAAAAACATTGAAATCCACTGAAAAAAACAAAGGTTTCAGGCATGTTACATTAGGCTCACATTTTCAATGTGGAAATCCACAGAAATTCAACACTTATACAGTAGTTATGCTTAGGTCAAGTAACTATAACTCATGCCTTCACCATGAACTGCTAATTACTGCACATCTTACATTACTAATGACATCTTCTATGAAATAATAATATCACTGCAAAATTTGTAGTAAAATCATTGGTGAGAAAACTGTACATGGTGGGGGCGTGAGTTATAGTTACCTGAGATAACTATAACTGCTGAAATGCACACGTGTTTTTCCCAGACAGAGCTACAGCCGAAACCTCTGAACTATTTACACCAAATTTGGCAGAAAACTAGATCTTAGTCCACAAAGAGCGCTTTTTGTGATTTGTTGTAAATCTGTTTGGTAGTTTTAAAGAAATTAACATTTAACAATTTGCATATATCAGGCATGGCCAACCTCCCCAAGCTTCCAAGAGGCCCTGGGCACACCATTCCTTGGGGCTAGCGTTTTAGTGGAGGGGAAGTGGGCTACGCAGCCCCACCCCCCCCCTATTCAAGCCTAAAAAATTCTCTAGGGACCCCCATCCCCAGGACAATATCGGAGACAAAAGTATTGAAATGTAAATATCATGACACACAAATATTTGTGATGAACAAATATAATTGACAGGAATATCATTTTTGGGGTAAGCAATATCATTTAAAATAATACAGGTATTTTTAATGTTGTTTTCACTAATATAGTGGTTACAAATATATTTGTTTAAATTATTTTAATATGTGTTATTTGATATATTATGTTTTAAATAAATGTTAATAATTGTATTTAAAATATAGCTCATAATTCTAAGTAGCTTAGAATGTTTTATTAACATTTAATAGTAATTTATAGTGTTGGAGAGAGTTGTTGATTTTGTAGGGGAATAGGATGGGGTGTTAATTAAGTAATAACCAATTAGGAATTGTTTAATAAAGTGTATTAAATTATTTATTTAATTATATGATTAATGTTTATTATGCATTTTATCTAATACGATTTATTTTTGTTATGTGTTATTTGTGGGTTGTTTGTAGGGGACAGAGTTGGAAGTAAATTAATTGATAATTATTCAACCATTAATTATTATTTGTAAATTAATTATGTTATTTAATTTTTTATATGTTAATAGTGGAATACTTTTCCATTTTAATTTTATTTTAGTTGCAGGATGCTAGGTCTGTAGGGGGTCTAGGTTGGGAAGTCAATTGAGTAGTAATTAATTAAGAATTATTTATTAAATAGCTGAGCTATGGAATAGCTATTTTTTGGTTATATTTTAGGTGTGGGCATCTAGGGTTTGTTTGTGTACAGGGTCAGAGGTTAATGACATAATAATGAAATAACAATTATTTATTAATTTGTATATTTTTAATTAAATAGTAATTATGTAAATCGATTAATTATTTAAGTTTTTTGTAATGTATATCTACGCATTTTATATTAATTAATATTTTATTATTAAGAGTTGAATATTTTTTCTACATTCATGGGTTACTTATATAAGCAATGTGTTTGAGGTGAAGTACTTTACCTACGCTTGTTTAGACTGCAGTAGGAATAGTAAAATTAACCTCTTCGCAGTTCAACACTTTCCCTACTGTAGCACTGTTTAGAGTGGGAATAACAAATGTCACCCCTCTGAAATGTAACGCTTTCCCTACTGTTGCAGAGACCGGAGTGGGAATAGTAAATATTACCCCTCCAAAGTCCAACATGTTCATACGGTTGCACTGATTGGAGTGAGAATAGTAAATTTCTCCCCTCACAAATCCAACACGTCACCTACTGTTGCACAGCATAGAGTGGGAATAGTACGTTTCACCCCTCTGAAATCCAACACTTTTCCTACTGCTGCACAGACTGGAGTGGGAATAGTAAATGTCATCCCTCCCAATTCCAGTGCTTTCCTTAATGTTGCACTGACTAGAAAAGGAATAGTAAATCTAACACCTCTGAAGTCTAACATGTTCCCTACTATTGCATAAACTAGAGAGTGAACAGTAAATTTAATATCCATAGACTCAAATAGTTTTCATAATATGGGTTAAATATTTTTTCCTATTTAATAGATACAAAGATAGATAGATAAGAGGCCCAGGAGACTTCATCTTATGGGGTCAATATTTAAATTTAGAGGAAGGTGGCCAAACAAAAAGACTGCGGTGCCCCCTTTCACTTACAACTCAAATCCTGGGAGGAGAAGTTCTTCTCCATCCTGCATCCTGAGGGCTTGACTGAAATATCTGGAGTAGTGAAGTAGAACAAAAAATGTCAGCAAAATGTATTGCCATGCATTCTCGCTACTCATCTTTTATCACCTTCACTTTCACCCTACTCACCAGCCCAGTGTCCATCTGTCCATAAACCCCTGTCTGGCATCTCACATGTGAAGTAGACTCACCTGGGGAAACAACATCAGTGTATAGTGTATGTGCTACAGGGACTGACAGCACTACTCAAAATTAACTTGTTTGTGAACTCCACATTGAAGTGCACTCACCTGGGAGGGTGACGTTTGGATAGTATGTAGGTGTAGTACATGCATTGACGGAACTGCTAAGGCCAAGAGCCACTGGTACTGTCACTCCACTCAGCCACCACAGTGTTCTCTGCTCAAATGAGCCTTGTCCCTGAACCCACCATTGAAGTATACTCACCTAGAAGCAATACATTTGTATAGTGTGAGTAGTACAGGCACTGGCAAGACTGCTAAGACAAGGAGGCACTTGTATTGTCACTACAAACACCAGAACGGGGTCCTTTTCTCTGAATTCCACAGTACATTTAAATCTAATAAGATGTGTATTCACTGGGGGAGTAGGCATCTGTCAGGTAGAGGGGAGCAGTGAGAGTGACAGGACTGCAACTTACAGCAGTCACTGTTCCCCAAATCCAAACACCAAAACAGTATTCTCCCCCAAAGTACACTGGTGTACCAAATCATCACTAAAGTGTACGCACCTGGGGGAAACCATAAGTAGAGTGTGTTTAACACAGGGAGTAACATGGCTACAACTCACGGTGAGGCTCCCTTACTCTCACTCTAAACACCAGTTCAGTGTACACTTGCAAAAATACCCTTCTTTGGAAATGCACACATGAAGTGCATTCTCCTGGGGGATGACATATAACAAGTGAACGAAGTACAGAGAGTGACATGCCTGCTAAGGCCAGGAGGTTCTGGCTCTCCAACTACAAACAAAAGCCCAGTATGCATGTGTTCAAATATCCTTGTTCATGAACTTGCAATGGAAGTTTACTCACCTGGGAGGATAACTTATATATAATGTGTGTAATACATGGAGTAACATGACTGTAAATCCCAGGAGGGCCGCACCCGGAAAAGCCAGTCACCAGTCTAGTGCCCATGCCATAATGTATTTGTCTGTGAACTCACAAATGTTTACTCTCTTGGGAGGGACCAAGATACAGTTCATGATACACTCTATGATGTGGCTGGCCACCTAGATCTAACTTGAGCAGCTAAGGTACCTGTGTGACAAAAACAACAACCAAAGGCCTCAAGATTCATCACCTGAATGATATTGGCAGCAGACACATTCAGGGTGCACTGACCACATGATGACTCCAATCACTTACAGAACAAAATGCTGGGTCTGCCTGCATAACAGTCAAGTAGTCCTTAAAAGGATCAAAGCCACATCCTACACCAGACACTGTTTTGCTTGCATTGTTGGCAAAATGAAGGTCTATGCCCATCCTCCCAAGTGCTAATGAATTCATACATCTTGCAGCTGGTAGGCTGAAATGGAACTGGTATGTTTCACAAATGTTAGGTCAATACAATTGATAGCTTATATACCTGTCAATAAGGAAAACCTGGAAATCCAATGTGTACACTGCTTTTGCTAAATGTCACTGTAAACTATTGGAGGTAGATGTCAAAATACAATCTGTAACATTGTTTCTCTCACATCAACATGTCAAGCTGAACTGGGAACACCGAGCCCAATGAAGAGACTGTCACTATCCCGATGGATGAAGCCCTCAGTGAGGACAACTATCCGGGACGTCTGGACGTATAGCATGGTTCTGGCCCATCAGGGCAAACTGGTCAGATAGGTACTGGCAATACTGCATCCTGAGGGCCTGGCCAGAGTTGGAGGAGGACTGGACACTGGTAAGTCAACTGATAACAATGATCACCCCCATACCTGCATGCCATCACACACCCTCACTCCCATCATTCCACTCCATCCCACACACTCCACCATTGCATACACAGCATAGGGAAAGTAACATACCCACAATACACCAACATGCACAAGCAAACTCTGGCAGGGGAACAACAACCATAGAGGGGAAGCTACAGAAGTACAAATGTCAGACACCTGTAACATAAAACATCATTTACGTCCCCACAGGTACCCCAGCCAATGTCACTGGAGAGGAGGTGCCACCACTATCCAGTCCCCCAACAGAAGAGGCCCACAGTGATGACAGTAACTCTGGACTTCTGTATCTGGACGATCTACCTGGCCCATCAGGGACCACTGGACAGTCGGTCACCCAAGCCTACTCACAGACCACCACAGAGCCTCCCCCATCAGGAACCACATCACCCACCGAGCATACCCACACCTCTGTCCCCAGGACACGTCAATCAGCAGTGTGCCCACTTGTACAGGGACCCCAGTCCACACCTCACACCCAAGACAATCAGGGACCTGGGGTCAGTGGCAGTGGTGTTCACCAGGGGGAGGACAGGACCAGGGAACCGACTATCCAGGACGCAATCTCTGAGATTGGGACAGTGTCAGGGGATCAGGGAGGACTTGCAGGCCTTTACCAACATCCTGATCTCCATAGCAGGCCTGCTCCCTTATAATGTGGGCAGACATGGCTAACATCATAAGGGAGGCAATAGCACACCAGTGGGCCCCTGCCACTAGTCAGCTACCTGAACAGCCCTCCACTTCTGCTGCCGCTAGTGGCTGGGAGGCCCCGTCACAGGACCAACAGGCCATCAGCACCCCTCCCCCTGCAGAAGGTGAACCACCCTGCAAACGTTCCCTGCGAACTAGACAGAAGCCAGAGACACTTGCCAAGATCACCGCCAGGAAATGTAACTCTCCTGATTGTCCCCCTTGTGTCACCTTGTCCACCTTGAACTGCCATTGCTCCCCTTCCTACATCCCCATGGACAATGCACCTGTGCTACAAACAGACTGGAACAATACCCTGGACTTTCCTCCATCATAACCCCATTCCATTGCACTTTCCCCTCTATATTTTAGCACTACAATAAACACCCTTGGATAAAAATCAACTACTAGTATATCATGCATTTCAATTTTTTATTCATTGAAACAGCTACATCCATTGCAAATTAACTGTACATACAATGAGCATAGAATGATTGACCGGTAGCTGGTTGTTGTGATCACTCCAGGAGAATGTGTCATATCACCAACATCTGCAATATTAATAACCAGAGGTAACAGTTAGTGGGCAAAGGAGTGTGTAATGCCAGCATGGCAATGCCACACAGAATACAACAATAGTCATAGAAAAGTAAAGTTGCACTGTTTCACCTGTATGTCATTGGAAGTACTGACGTGTTAGAAATTGGGTCTTTGGTTGGCAGTCAGATTGCCCCCTGTCCAAGCAAGGACCTTCACTCTAGTCAGGGTAAGTCACACATAATTCACATTTTCATGTGCCCACCCTCTGTTAGCTTGGCACTGAGCAGTTAGGCTTAATTTAGAAGGCAATGTGTAAAGTGTTTGTGCAATAAATCATGCAATAGCACAGTATAGCACCACAAAATTACATCACACAGTGTTTAGGAAAATAAATAATACTTATCTGATAAGATGCAGGTCAAAACTATTCAAATGCAATAAGTATATGTTGAGATATCACTGTAAAAGTGATATAAAGTGTCTTAAGTCTTTTAAAAGCAATAAATGTCTCTTTCAAGCACAAAGTACCTGGTTTGCATGCTTCTCCACAGAGAACCGCAGAGGAGATGCATGGAAACAAAGGGGGTGTATGTCGATTTCTTGGGCCGCACATGGCGATGCGTCGTTTAGTTTTCACGCAGGGACGGCTGTGCGTTGATTTCTGGTGCTCGGTCGTGGATCCTCTTCGGGTGGCAGGGTTTTCAGACGCCCCGGGGACGATGCATGGATTTCCTGCACTGGCTGGACGAAGTTACAGGAGCTGTGTCGATTCTGTGGGCGTTGCGTCAAAATTTCTACCGCACAGCAGGTGCTGCTTCGATTCCTCTTTGGAAGTCGGGCTGCATCATTCCAGCTCGACTGTGCATCGATCCGGTGGGGCGTGCGTCGAATTTCCACTTGCTAGGCTGGCGCTGCGTCGATCTTCTCAATGCAAAGTCGGGCTACGTCATTTCGGTTCGGTATGCAGTGATTTTTTCACCTCTTTGCAGGCTGTGTGTCGTTTCTAGCAGGCTGTGCGTCGAATTTCGCTGCACACAGAGTCCTTCTTGTAGAGATGAAGTCTTTTTGGTCCTGAGACTTCAGGGAACAGGAGGCAAGCTCTATCCAAGCCTTTGGAGAGCACTTTTCACCACAGCCACAGAGCAGCAAGGCAGCAGGGCAGCAGCAAGGCTGCAGCCCTTCACAGAAAGCAGGCAGGTGAGTCCTTTGGGCAGCCAGGTAGGTCTTCTTGGTAGGATGCAGGTTCTGGTTCTGGTTCTATTTTCCAGGAAGTGTCTTTAAGTCCCAAGAATGTCTCAATTGTGGGGAAAATTCACCTGTACTTATACTCAGTTTACAGTGTGTTTTACAATGAGGAGGAGGGGGGGGTTTCAACCAGTTACAACGGGTTCTGGGAGTGGCCCTTCTCTCCTCCAGCACAGGCTCCAAACATCAGTGGGGGGTAAATGACCCTCTCGTGTGAGGCCAGGGCACAGCCTTTACAAATGCAGGTGTGCCCCGCCTATCCCTTCTCTCGGCCCAGGAAGACCATACAATATGTAGATGCACCTCTGTGACACCTCCACCCTCCCTGTGTACAGGCTGTCTGAAAAGTATGCACAAAGCCCAACTGTCAGTCTGCCCAGACGTGGATTTGAGTCAAGCTGCAAAACATCAGAGTCATAAGCACAGAGAAATGCTCACTTTCTAGAAGTGCCATTTCTGTAATAGTAGTAAAAAATACACCTACACCAGTAAGCAGCATTTCTTACCACCATTACAACCATACCAAACATGCCTACTCTACCCCTCATAAATCTTTCAAAAACCCTTACACATAAGGCAGGGCATTTCTAATGCAATCCTAAGAGAAGGCAGCACTCACAGCATTGAGACACCAAGTTAGGCTGTTTGTCACTACCAGGACAGGCCACGCAACCTGGCACATGTCCTGCCTTCTACATACATGGCACCCTGCCCATAGGGCTAGCTAGGGTGTACCTTAGGGTTGACTTACATGTAGTAAAAGGGGAGTTCTGGGTCTGGCAAGTAAATTTAGATGCCAGGTCCCTGTGGCAAAAACACTACGCTAGCAGGCCTGAGACCGGTGTGAAAGGCTACTTCAGTGGGTGGCGCAAGCAGCGATGCATGCCCACTAGTAGCATTTAATTTACAGGCCCAGGGCATAGGGATACTTCTTTACAAGGGACTTATAGGTAAATTAAATATGCCAATTAGGTATAAGCCAATCATACCAATTTACAAGGGAGAGCACATGCACTTTAGCACTGATTAGCAGTGAAAAAGTGCCCAGAGTTATAACATCAGCCAACAAAGGTCAGAAAAACAAGGAGGAAAAAGGCAAATAGTCTGGGGAATGACCCTGTAAAAGGGCCAAGTCCAACATGACATATCACAGATGTTCTGTTTTCCACATCCTCATCCTCACTGTTCTCAGGGTCCACTGCTGCCACAGGGGCATCTCCAGTCTCATCCTCCTGCAGAAAAGGTACCTGGCACCTGAGGACCAGGTTGTGCAACATGCAGCATGCCACTACTATCTGGCAGACCTTCTTGGGTGAGTAGCACAGGGATCCACCTGTTAGATGGAGGCACCTGAACCTGGCCTTCAGGAGGCCAAAGGTCCTTTCAATGATCCTTCTGGTTCGCCCATGTGCCTCATTATAACGTTCTAATGCCGTTGTCCTGGCATTCCTCACAGGGGTAAGCAGCCATGTTAGGTTTGGGTAACCATTGTCACCTGCAAATATTGAGGGACAACATTTATCCACACACTATCCTATATGTCCAACACCATAGGCACACACCAACATATACTGGGTGGAAACCACGGCTCAACTATTAGCCACACCCTGTGCCTCTGTAGTTTGGACATCACATTTGGGATGCTGCTATTCTTCAGGACAAAGGCATCATGCACAGACTCTGGATACTTAGCATTGACGTGGGAGGTGTACTGGTCTGCCAAGCACACCATCTGCACAATCATGGAGTGTAAACTCTTACGATTCCAGAACACCTGTTCATTCTGGCAGGGGGGCACAAATGCAATATGTGTTCCGTCAATCGCCCCAATTATATTGGGGATATGTCTTATTGCATAGAATCTGGCTTTTACAGTGGCCAAATCCTCAACCTGGGGGAATGCAATGTAGCTGGACATGTGTTTTATCAGGGCAGACAACACTCTTGTTAGCACGTTTAAGAACATTGGCTGTGACGTTCCTGCTGCCAAGCCCGTTGTCACTTGGAAAGAACTAGTTGCCAGGAAATGGAGAACTGATAGCACTTGCACAAGAGGGGGGATCCCAGTGGGTAACGGATAGCAGATATTAGGTTAGGCTCCAATTGGGCACACAGCTCTGGGATTGTGGCCCTGTCCAGTCTATAGGTGAGTATTATGTGCCTGTCCTCCAATGTAGCCAAGTCCACCAGGGGTCTGTACACTGGGGTATGTCTCCATCTCCTATTCATCTGCAGCGGTAGGTATCTAAGGGACACAAGAGTGAGTAGGCTGTCACAAACTGAACAATGGAGCCACAACAGCAGTCCACAATGTGCAAACATGTTATGGGACAGCGTCATTTGTGAAGTATGTGCCTATTGATCCTGTGACGCAGCAATAATTGATAGGCCTGTTCACCCCCCCGAAATGGTGTCTGCCTGTCCTGTGTGAAGGGACAGGTGGAAGTGAGGTAATGCCACTGACGTTGTGTGCCGTGGCGGTAGGTGGTCATGAACCGCCGTGCAATTCCTCATTGGTTAATATTGAGCCCTATGGGGTACAGTGGCCAATGGTGATCTACGCTGGCAGTGACAGTATGCAGCGCCCCAGACTTGACCGCCATTTTCCATTAGATTCCTCACTTGTTTCCTGACCTTCCATAGGAGAGGACCTACACTGCATTTGCTACTGTGACCTGTGTCTGGAATCTAGCATGGCCCCTGTGACTGGGGAAAGGGCCCCAGCCTTCACTTTGGAGAAGTTGAAGCGATTTGTGGATGGGGGCCTACCGCAGTACAGATTGCTGTATGGGCCTCCAGACCAACAGGTGAGTGCACCTTCTGCACGATGCATGTGGCATGAATGCTTGGAGTTGTGTGTGAAGGCCTTGTGTAAGGGGGATGGGTGGATGTCCTCTTGGCAGTGGACATGTTGTGGGCTGGGCTATGTGTGTGCCAATGGTGATGAAAATGGGTGTGGTGGGTGTAGGAAATGGCTCCATGTTGCAATTACCCCCCACTTTTTGCCTGATACTGATGCTGACTTGACTGAGAAGTGTGCTGGGACCCTGCTAACCAGGCCCCAGCACCAGTGTTCTTTCACCTAAAATGTACCATTGTTCCCACAATTGGCACACCCCTGGCACACAGATAAGCCCCTTGTAAAAGGTACCAGTGGAACCAAGGGCCCTGTGACCAGGGAAGGTCCCTAAGGGCTGCAGCATATGTTGTGCTACCCTAAAGGACCCCTCACCTAACACATGCACACTGTCTTTGTAGATTGTGTGTGTTAGTGGGGAGAAAAAGACAAAGTCGACATGGCATCCCCCTCAGGATGCCATGCACACAAAATACTGCCTGTGGCATAGGTAAGTCACCCCTCTAGCAGGCCTTACAGCCCTAAGACAGGGTGCACTATACCACAGGTGAGGGCATAGCTGCATGAGCAATATGCCCCTACAGTGTCTAAGTCCATTCTTAGACATTGTAAGTACAGTGTGGCCATATTAAGTATATGGTCTGGGAGTTTGTCAAAAACAAACTCCACAGCTCCATAATGGCTACACTGAATACTGGGAAGTTTGGTATCAAACTTCTGAGAATAATAAACCCACACTGATGCCAGTGTTGGATTTATTAAAAAAAGAAAAAAATGCACAGAGAGAGCATCTTAGAGATGCCCCCTGTATTTTACCTAATTGTTCAGTGCAGGACTGACTGGTCTGTGCCAGCCTGCTGCTGAGAGATGAGTTTCTGACCCCATGTGGTGAGGGCCTTTGTGCCCTCTGAGGCCAGAAACAAAGCCTGCTCTGGGTGGAGATGCTTCACACCTCCCCCTGCAGGAACTGTAACACCTAGCGGTGAGCCTCAAAGGCTCAGGCTTCGTGTTACAATGCCCCAGGGCACCCCAGAACCTAGGAAACTAGATTCCTGCAACCTGAAGATGAAGAAGGACTGCTGACCTGAAAGCCCTGCAGAGAAGACGGAGACACCAACTGCTTTGGACCCAGCCCTACCGGCCTGTCTCCCCACTTCAAAAAAACTGCAACAGCGACGAGTTCCCCAGGGTCCAGCGACCTCTGAAGCCTCAGAGGACTACCCTGCATCTAAAAAGACCAAGAACTCCCGAGGACAGCAGCTCTGCTCCAAAGAAGAAACAACTTTGCAACAAAGAAACAACTTTTAGAGGACTGCACGTTTCCCGCCGTAAGCGTGAGACTTTCCACTCTGCACCCGACGCCCCCGGCTCAACCTGTGGAGAAACCACACTACAGGGAGGACTCCCCGGCAACTGCGACCCTGTGAGTAGCCAGAGTTGACCCCCCTGAGCCCCCCCAGCGACGCCTGCAGAGGGAATCCAGAGGCTCCCCCTGACTGCGACTGCCTGCTTGTAAGAACCCAACGCCTGGTAAAGACACTGCACCCGCAGCCCCCAGGACCTGAAGGATCCGACCTCCAGTGCAGAAGCGACCCCCAGGTGGCCCTCTCCCTTACCCAGGTGGTGGCTACCCCGAGGAGCCTGCTTCGTTGAAGAGACCCCTGGGTCTCCCGTTGAACTCCATTGCAAACCCGACGCCTGTTTACACTCTGCACCCGGCCGCCCCGTGCCGCTGAGGGTGTACTTTTTGTGCTGACTTGTGTCCCCCCCTGTGCCCTTCAAAACCCCCCTGGTCTGCCCTCCGAAGTCGCGGGTACCTACCTGCTAGCAGACTGGAACCGGGGCACCCCTTTCTCCATTGAAGCCCATGCTTTTTGGGCACCATTTTGACCTCTGCACCTGACCGGCCCTGTGCTGCTGGTGTGATAACTTTGGAGTTGCCCTGAACCCCCAATGGTGGGCTACCTTGGACCCAACTTTGAACCCTGTAGGTTGTTTACTTACCTGCAAAACTAACCAATACCTACCTCCCCCAGGAACTGTTGAAAATTGCAGTGTGTCTAGTTTTAAAATAGCTTATTGCCATTTTTGCCAAAATTGTACATGCTATTTTGCTGATTCAAAATTCCTATGATACCTAAGTGAAGTACCTTTCATTTAAAGTATTGATTGTAAATCTTGAACCTGTGGTTCTTAAAATAAACTAAGAAAATATATTTTTCTATATAAAAACCTATTGGCCTGGAATTGTCTTTGAGTGTGTGTTCCTCATTTATTGCCTGTGTGTTTACAACAAATGCTTAACACTACCCTCTGATAAGCCTACTGCTCGATCACACTACCACAAAATAGAGCATTCAAATTATCTATTTTTGCCACTATCTTACCTCGAAGGGGAACCCTTGGACTCTGTGCATGCTATTTCTTACTTTGAAATAGTACATACAGAGCCAACTTCCTACAGTGGGCCTTTTGTGTGACAGGCTGGACTGCTTCTCTAATTGTGTTCTCCTGTCTGTATTGCCTCTGTAGGTTGGTGCCCATCAAAAGAAGGGAATATGGCGTGCCATCGCTAAGGAGTTGCGGACCCTGGTGTCTATGGCAGGCGGAGCACCCACTGTCGAAAACGGTGGGAGGACCTGAGATGCTGGGCATGGAAGACCGCGGATGCCCAGCTGGGAATGGCCTCCCAACGAGGAAGGGGTGCCCGTCAGACCCATCACCCCACCGATGGCCCGCATACCTGCGGTGGCCTACCCTGAGCTGGATGGGCGCTTGAGGGCATCACAGCAGCCACAAGGGGTGGGTACAGTGGCTATCATTACAACTTACAGCTGGTGGGGTGGTGTCAAGGTGGTCGTTGTGTATCAGTGGGTGCCCCTGGGCCAGGCCAGACATAGCAGCGTAGGTCCTCTGGTGGCTAAGGGTTTGAATGTGAAATATTGCTTGCCTACCTTGTTAGTATTCACTCCTGGGCAGGGCTGCGTGGGTCCCAGGTGTGCTGCAGTTGGCAGTGTGTGCCCCTCCTCATTCCTTGGTGACTAGCCATTTCACTGGTAGTGCCATGCATAGAGCGTAGGCCTGTTCACTGTGTGTGATGGTGCTGTGTACGCCAACGGTGGTGTTTGTGCAGTTATTGACCCAGTATATCCTTTGTGTCTCTCCCCTCTTTCTTGTTTTGTCATCCTGTCCTTATGTGCATTAGCATAATCTGGCGGAGGAGCAGAGGCACCGGCGACAGAGGGAGCTGCATCCCACAGGACCCTGGAGGCAGAGTCCACCGACGCTGAGGGCACCAGTGGGACGGAGGGTGAGGGGAGCACCACGGCGGAGACCAAAGGGGACAATACAGACTATGGTACCTCCTCCGATGGGAGCTTCCTGGTGGTGGAGGACACCTCTGTGACCACCCCAGCTGCAGGTTCAGGCGCCACCTCCGTACCAGCACCGGCCTCCTAGTAGCCCCTCAGCGAGTTGCCCGTGCACACTCACCCAGGAGGATGGGCATCTCCTTCGCCCCAGGAACCTCAGGCCCTGCCCCAGTGAGCTCTGCTGCCCTGAGTGAGGAGGCTATTGACCTCCTGAGATGATTCATCTCTGTAGGGCAAACGATCATTGTGAATGCCATCCAGGGACTGACAGCCCAGATGCAGCAATCAAATGCATTCCCCCGTTGGGCAATGTGGATTGGCTGCCTAACAGAGATCGATTCAGGCTCTGGCCACCTCTATGATGGCAGCCATTGTCCCTGCTTCAACCGTCCCCCCTCCAACTTCCACTTTCCAGTCCCATTCTCCTCAAGCACACAGCCAGACAAGCATGCACACAAGACAACACCCAAGAGTGTCACAGGCAATCATAAGCACCACACTTCATCCCACAGGCACTCACACAAACACCATTCAGTTGCACACACAACATCCACTATCTCCACTGTCTCCCCCTCTTCATCCTCCTCCACCTCCTACCCAGTTGCATCTACACTCACACCTGCATGAACTACATCAATATCCACTACCAGCATCACCACCACACCAAGCAGAATACACACCTCACTAGGAGACACCTCCACAACATCCATGCACGCGTCCCCATGTCCTCTCCCACTATGTCTATCCCCCATCCTAAAGTACACAAACGCAAGCACTCAGACACCCAACTGCCATCCACCTCACAACAACATACAGCCCATGCACCTGCACCCAAATCCAGCAGACAAACACCTCCAACAATCACTCCCTCATCCTCCACTCCCATTAGTCCTCCCTCTGCCCACCCGAACGTCCCTAAAAAGCTTTTACTTTCCCAGATTGACCTCTTCCCTACCCCTCTCCCCAGTCCTGCACCTATGGGCAGGGTTGCAAGGACCCAGCCAAGCACCTCAGCCAAACAGTCCATGGGCCCAGTAGCACCACCTTTTTGTGTCGGAAAGGATTCCAGGCCAACAATACTGAAGGGGAAGGAGCCTGCAACAGCAGAAAAGAAGGGGAAGGAGTCTGCACCAGCTGCTAAGAAGGGGAAGGAGTCTTCACCACCAGGCAGAGGGGGGAAGAGCCCATCCACCAGTGGCAGGAAGGATAAGGGATCCCCAACCCATGAGCAGGAGAGGAGGCAATCTGCGCAAGCAGAAGCTGACAGCCAAACACTGCCAAAACCAGCAGCTGTCACAGGGCCCCCACCGCCAGCCGTGGTTGTGAAGCCATCGAGGGTGCAGGTGCTGAGCAGGAGCCTCCCACAACCACCACCACAGTGCAGCCATCGGAGAGTGCAGGGGCTGAGCAGGAGCCTCCCACAACCACCACCACAGTGAAGCCATCAGAGGGTGCAGGAGATGAACAGGAGCCTCCTACAACCACCACCACAGTGCAGCTATCAGAGGGTGCAGGGGCTAAGCAGGAGCCTCCCACAACCACCACCACAGTGCAGCCATCACCGGCGGCGGATGCAATGTAGTCCAGCCTCCAGGGCTGCTGTGTGGCCTGCCCCCACCAGAACCAGTGAGCAAGACACCCACTTGAAGGACTGTGGCCTTGCACTCCCCAGGACAAAGAGCAATGGGCATGTTGCCCCATCCAGAACCAGTGGGCAAGACACCCACTTCAAGAGACTGTGGCCTTGTACTCCCCAGGACAAAGAGCAATGGACATGTTGCCCCATCCAGAACCAGTGGGGTATCCACCCACTTCAAGAGACTGTGGCCTTGCACTCCCCAAGACAAAGCACAGGGCATGTTGCCCCTTCCAGACAGAACCAGTAGCCTTGTTCCTGCATCCGGCTGAGGTGCCCCCCAACTACCCCTGAGGTGCCTGCCTATTTGACAACTGATGCCACTGCAGTGTTTTCTCCGGATTGGTGCAGGTTTCGAGTGGGGCCTTGGACTGTGCCCCGTGGCCATGTGGGCTTGTGAACTATGAACTGGGCAGTGTTCCTTTGTTATACATGTGTACAGATCTGTTTAGTGGCCAAATCGAATTTTTCATTTTCTTGTTGGACTGATTAAAATCATTTCCGTAAATTTTGCCCTTGCATTATTCTGCAGATTTTTGTGGTCAAATTGTTTTTGTATTGTATATGGTTGTGTGTGTATGGCATGTGTGTGTGGGCTGTGTGTTATGCTTGTGTGTGTGTGTCACTCTCGTTTTCCTCCCCCCCTCCCTTGTGTGCTAGGCGGCTGTACTCACCGTCGTCATGTTCGCCGGTGTTGGTGTTCCAGGTGGAGCATAACGTAGAAGATCATCGGAAAGACTTGCAGTTCTGGTTCCATGGCGGCGTGGTTCTTCCCTGTGTCTCCAATGGTGAGTCCTTTCTCTTCTGTGATGTGTTTCCGCCAGGCTTTTGATGGCGTTGGTACTGCCCCGGAAAAGGTGGCAGAATCGTGTGTCAAAATATGGTGGGTGGTACTTTGTCTTCGGTCTGGCTGTAGGCGACTCCGCCGTGGTAACTGTTGATTCCGCCCTGGTGGTCGGTGTGGCACATTGGCTGTCTATGGGAGATATCACCGCCATGGTCATAATTTGGCAGTAATTACCGCCAGCCTGTTGGCGGTATTACCGTCACTTCATCACAGACCGCCAGGGTCGTAATGAGGGCCATAGTCTGCCAAAATGTCTGGACTAGCCAAGAATAGTTAAACCATAGTGAGACAGGGTAGCTATACCAAGGTACAGTTCCCCAGACCATAGAAGAAAGGGCTTTGTCAGACCTCGTCTAGTAGAATAGGCTACAGATTAGTCAATATTGTTAACAGCTTAAGCCTTTATCACATAACAAAACCATGTCTACCAACAAAACATAAACCATGGCACAGAAGGAGGGCAGTACAACAGTCCCTGATCATAGTCCATCCTATTATAATGACCAATCATCTGGAGGGATGACACAAACCTATGTCAATGTTGTGGCGCAGGCACTGTGGCCTGCAATGATCAGACACATGTATAGCTACAAAACAGGTCATATAAGATCATTGTTGACACAATGTGAAGGGAGAATGCAAGGATTGCACTTGATGACAACATATCTCAAGGCCATATGGTCACACACATGAGACAATTGGCCCAACACACCACATCAAACCAGTGTATTGTGCATTTCAGACTTCAACCCATCCACTGTCCAAGCTGGTTTGGCACACACCTATATACCCTAAATCTGTGATCAACAATACCTGGATCAATCCATGTCCACATCCTATGTCCGAACAGCATCAGATACCTGCCAAAGTCATAACTCTGAAATGCCTACCTGAGGATGGCATGGTGAAGGTACCTTGTTAAAAATAATACAAGGATTTTAGGTTGGAAATTTATAACTTTGACCAAAAGCTCATATCAAACATCAGTGCTAATCAGCAGCTTAATAAGGCTCTCTTCTTTGATAAGAATGTAAAAGGTTTTAGGGGAGAATTAATGATCTGTGACTAATGTGCACTTGGCATCATTGCCAATGTGTGTCCCTGATGCCTGACAGGTCCCTTAATCCCACCACCCTGTTGTCACCTTCATTTAGGTCACATATGTCCAGTGCAGGCTCATTGCATTTCTGGCATTTCAAAAGTGCAGAGTGTTATTTCATGGGAACCCATGATATGTGACTCAGTAGTCTATTCACATTTCAGAAAATTGACTATGCATGTCATTGTTGTTTTGAATGCAGCCTATGTAATATGGACACGTATGTCCAATCGTGTGTTCTATGTTAATGACTAGACACCCAGAACCCCAACCCCTGAAGTGGAATGAGTCTGCAATTGTATTTCCATATTTCCACACATGGATAGGCTAGACTTTTTCTGTTCCTACCATGCCAGTCCCTTCACTGTTATCCATGTGTATGTTTGAGTTTGTACCCTGGCAGGAACCTGTAGGGACTGTATGCAAAGTACCGTTCATGCTTAATGAGTCTACCTTTCAGAACCCACAGAGGTGTGATGTATCACATAGTTTCTCAGATCTAAGTCAGATTACTAGATCATATCCCACAAGATGTCAGTTGACTTACCTAGTCAGTGCAGGGCCCTAGCAGGGTGGTGGGTTGGTCAGCAGATTGGGAAGTTTTTGTAGTCATGTCCCTGTACTCAATGGCTAGTATGTGCCACACTTGGGCAGTATGAGCATAACAGAATGTACTCAGATTGGTGTACTGACATGTATGGTACCTGGCCATTTTGGATGAGACTTGTGAAGACCACCACATTAAGACTGCAGTGGTGAACCAACCCGAACATAGCCACAACACCGCCAGTACCGCTAGTGCAGTCCAACCGCAACCGGCAGCGGTTGCCATCCTCAGGCCGGCGGAAGGCATATCCCTACCCACCATATAATGAGTCTGCAGACCACCACATTTCCCGCGCGGACCGACCGCCACGAAAAGCCTGCCAGAAACAAGCAGTATATAAGGTCACACTCACCTCCAGGGATACAGACGAGTCCGCGGCTGACATGGAACCAGAACTCTACCCAATGCTTTACCACGCAATCCAAGTGCAGGAACAGAGACGATGATGAAGACTGCAACTGTGAGTACAGCCGTCAAGCACACAAGGGAGGGAAGGGGAAAGTTACACACGTACACAAACACCCATCCCAATAGACACACACTGCCACAAACACAAAAGCACACACAATTGACAGACAGGTACAACCGAAACTCACACACCACTCCCAAAACACACGGCACACACATAGCATACACAGGGATCAAAAACGGCTCCAAATATACGGAAGTAACATTAGTACACTAAGTTAAAGGTCAGGCCAATCACTGAAATTGACACCAAAGTCATCAGTTGGACAGATGTATCCCTCGGAAATCTTCAACTTTAAAACTATGTGCAAGAATGGGCCATTGGCCAGTCCAACTTGTTCTAATTGCACACATGAGCATGATATCGGCCCATCTTGACTTCTGGCAGCCTCATGGCCTCCATTAGGCAGGGACATCAATGGGGCAGGCAGGCACTTCAGAGGTCAGGGGCTGGAAGGTGGTGGCAGGGGTTTATGTTTTGAAAGGGGGCTCCATGGGCTTTGGTTTGGGAGGGTTTGTGGGTGGGGGTTTGGCCAAAGCCTTGGATGGCGAGGGAGTGGTCTTAGAGCGGGGGCGGAGTGGCTACAGTCATTCCCTTAGAGGAAACTTTTTGGCTGGTGAAGGGACATGGGAAACACTAAGGGGGCCATGGGAGGACTGAGATCTGGACGGATTGGGCTGGGGAAGAGGACTGTGACGCTTAGCGACAACACAGGTTGGGCTGGAGGACAGAACAGGCCAAGGTTGGCAAGGAAAAGTTTCTTAGGAACAGTGGGGAGGATTGTGGAAACAGGTTTGGGAATGGAGGTAGAGGGAGTGGTTGTAGGACATGTAGGTGTGCTGGAAGTGGATGTAAGTGCATGCAAAGTGTGCATGTGTGAAGTGGATGACTGTTGAGTGGGTGAATGGGCGTCTTTATGTGTTTTGGGAGGAGGGGGAAGAGAGGCTGGGAGAAGACAGGTAGGTTGTGTGAATGTATGTTAAGGTGGTATCTGCAAGTGAGGTTGGTGTGCTGCATATGGATGTGATGGTGGTGTAGTTGGTCAGTGCAGATGTGGTGCATGGGGTACATGTCTGTGTATCTGCTGTGGTGGTGACTATTGGCAAGGCTGAACTTGTGGCAGAATCAGGGAGTGTGGATGCAGTGCTGGCAGGTGTGAGTAGTGATGTGACTGTGAGGGAAGAAGTGGTGGGGGAGACAGTGGAGTCAGTGGCTCTTGTTGTGTTTGCTGGTGTCTTTTGGGTATGTGCATGATTGTGATGTGACCTGTGGTGCTTGTGTTTGTCTTTGCGCATCGTGTCTGTTGTCTGGGGTGCATGTAGGTCTAATGGTGTGCTTGGGATGGGTTGAGGGAGTGGGCTCTGGGACTGGGCGCAGGTAGGTCGGGGGGACAGAAGGCTGCTGTCAAAGAGGAGGCAAGAGCCTGAAAAAATCTCTGTAGGCCAGCCAATGCACCGTGAATGCCTTCCATGTAGGCATTGCTTTGCTGCATCTGGGATGCCAGCCCCTGGGTGGCATTCACCATGGTTGACTGCCCCACAGAAATGATCTCAGGAGGTCGATAGCCTCCTTGTTGAGGGCAGCAGGGCTGACTGGGGCAGGGGCAGAGGTCCCTGTGGCGAAGGAGGTGCCCACCCTCTAAGGTGAGCAGGCACAGGCAACTCGGTGAAGAGCTACTGTGAGGGCGGTGCTGATAATTGGGGTGGTGGAGGATGTAGTTGCTGGGGTAGCCCCACCAACACCAGGGAGCTTCCATCAGAGGAGGAATCAGAGTCAGATGTAGCAGTTCCTGGCTCCCCCGTGGTGCTTTCCTCGCCCTCCAACCCACTGATCCCCTCAGCATCAGTGAACTTTGCCTCCTGGGTCCCGTGGGCTGCAGTCTCCCAACTTGCTGGTACCCCTACTCCTTCGCCTGATGATGCTAATGCACACAAGGACAGAGGAAGACAAGGAGGGAGGGTAGGGGAGAATGAAAGGGAGCTTAGGGTCAATAGCCACACTTATGCCACAAGTGAGCCACACTTTACAAAAATACACAAGCAATATAGAGTATGTTGTGCCAAAAACCAGACCAAAGGAATGGCTACTGAAAACAATATACCTTGTTATTTGAAGCCCCTACAATCTTCCATCAACAGCACTACACTGATACAGCAGCAGACAGTGACTACTCAACATACTGTGTTTGGGAGTCAACTAAGGGACATCTACACTTAGCCCATGACAGTGTGCACAACCTGCATTTGCCTGGACAGACCACATAACTCGTTGAAAGACCAGTACATGAGAGTCATCAATTTTCACATGAGTCCCAGGATGTACCCCTCAACATATGATGCCATGTCTGTTCCTTACAACTACCTACCAGACAGACCAATTAGCATTACAATGAGGACCTCAGCTACAAACCCAACCTGAGGTCAATTAGGCATCCACTAGCTATTAGCTAACCAAACAATTACTATACAACTCAATGCAAACATGAAGAACACTGTGAGTACTCACCTCCTTGTAGCTGCTGTGCTGCCCTCAAGCTCCCATCCAACTCTGGGCAGGCACCTCCAGTATGCAGGCCATTAGAGGGATCATGGTCTGACAGGTACCCCTCCCTTTTTGGGAGGACATCCCCAGCTGGGCCTCTGCGATCTTCTGGGCCCAGCTTCTCAGGTCCTCCCACCAATTTCTGCAGCGAGTGCTCTGCCGACTATGGACCCCCAGGGTCCGCACTTCCTTTGCAATGGCTCGGGACAAACCCTTCTTTTGATGGCGTTGACCTGCGTGGGAGACACAGAGATAAGGACACATTTTCTGTAGACTCCTAACCCAGTTACAGCATAGGACCACATACTGTATACATATCACAGTCATGCTACACATTTCACGTACCTATGTGCGCATTAAGGTTGCACGACACGTGCAACCACATGCAACCATGTTGTATCTACTATACAGAAAAGCTGCTTAACTGGATCCCATACAACTTTTCACAAAGGGGTAAGACCTCATCCACAAGCTTCCCAAGTTCTTATGGTGTGAAGGCTGGGGCCCTATCCCCTGTAGAATGTGCCATTGTGGTTTCCAGATACAGGACACAGCAGCAGACGCAGTGTTGGTCTTGATAGCTGAACAATCAGGAGTCAAGTGAATTGGCATCTAGAAAATGGCAGTCATGGCTACAGCAGTGTTCACCGTCACCACCGGCGGTGATCTTCATTGGCTCCTGTTCCCCATAGACATCAATGTTATCTAATGAGGAGTTCCGATCGCCCACCTCCATGACAAATAATGCCGGCAGAGAGAGGTCACTTCTATCTTTCCTCTGCATGCAGGAAGAGCGGCTGCCATTTTACACTGTAATTTATCATTGTACCCAATAATATGTGTGTCATAGCACGATCTGGCACTCTTTATGCCTGGCCAAACCTGTTGTGTAGTCACTCATCTGAAATGATAATGCCTTACACCATTTGCATTGTAATCAATGCTCTGCTCAAAACTATCTGACCTAGGGAACCGTGGTGTACTATATGGTTTTGTGACTCATATCTTCACATGTCTCCATTTATTGTACATTTGAGCTGTAGACATGCAATATAACGAACGGGGGTTGTATCTTATGGCCATCAGTATGCAGGAGCAACCACTGTAGAGATGTCAAATAGGTTACCTGTGAGGTTGATACTACAGCATTGATTGATTACAAGGGTGCTCAATATCATTCATTTTGTTCCACTTGTATTGTCTGCTACAAGTAGATACTGACCAATGAGGAAGCGGAGGAATGCACCCATGTACCGGCCCATAGTTGACCTGGCTGCAATGGAAGAATTACATGAACTGCTCACCAATCGTCTGAATAGTGTGACAATCAGATAACTGTGTGCACAATTGGAGCCAGATCTCATGCCAGCTAAACGTCATCCAAATGCTCTTCCTCCTACTGTACAGGTGCTTTCAGTGCTCCACCTTTTGGCCACTGGCTCATTTCAGGTGACAGTGGCCTTGGCAGCAGGTATGTCTCAATCAATGTTGTGTTTAGTGTTTAAGGATGTTCTATCTGCCTTAATAAAACACATTGATAGCTAAATCAAATTCCCACCTGGTGCAGATTTGGCCACAGTAAAGGCAGATTTTTATGCAATGGGACACATCCAACATGTGATTGGGGCCATTGATGGTACACATATAGCTTTGGTGCCTCCCATGATAAATGAACAGGTATTCACAAACAGAAAAAGTTATCATTCTATTAATGTGCAGATGGTGTGCCTCACTGATCAGTATATCTCACAAGTGACTACCAAGCTCCCTGTATCTGTGCATGACACCTACATTATGAGGAACAGCATTGTCCCACACCTGATGGCACAATTACAGACAGAGGGGCTGGCTCATAGGTGGGTATGAAGTTTGTATTCACTGACTGTCACAGCAGCTATTATTTCCCTTCTCATCAATATTATTATACATATGTTATGTGTCATTCCACTCTTCCCAGGTGACTCAGGCTACCCTAACCTATCCCCGCTGTTGACACCTGTGAATAATCCGAGGACAGAGGCTGACAATCGCTACAGTGAGGTACATGGAAAGACTAGAAGAGTGATAAAAAGGATCTTTGGCCTTCTGAAAGCAAGATTTCGGTGTATGCACATGTGCGGTGGATCCCTAGTCTACATCCCTGATAAGATGTGCCAGACAGTCATGGCCTGCTGCATGCTACACAATTTGGCACTCATAAGGCATGTGCCATTACTGGAAGAGGAGTGGGGTTCTAATGCACTGCTGGCAGCAGAGAAAAGAGAAGACAGTGATAAAGATGGGGAGGAGGATGATGTGCACACCAAGACTCAGCTGATTCAGCAGTACTTCCAATGACAGTTAGGTAGGTTTGTGGTTGAGTATCTTACAGTCACCTCATGAGGTGCAGTGTGGCAACTTTCATATTCATTTCAGTAGTATGTGGGTTGCTGTGCCTCAGTCATCTCAGTGTGGTTAGTGGTACAGAAAGTGAGATATGGGGTTACTGTTATCCTGCCTTTGCTATGTTTTGACTGATGTTTGCTCAGATTGGTTTCGCCAACTCACATTTTCGAATCAGAGTGCCTCTGTAGTCGGGAAGTGCTGTTGGTAGTGTAATGGCCGAACTGATGGGCTCACTTTTCACCTCTGTGATTGGGTCTCCCTGACAGTTTCCCCAGCACTGGATGCCATGCAGGAGAGTGTGCCATACAGACAACAGGGCATGGCTCTATTCTCGGTGTGTGTTCTAAGCCCATTACTGAGGTTGTGCCATATGTGTACTAATGTTGATAGTTCATTACAGTGCTGTATTTGTAGGACATGAGGCCTATGAATCTAGTATGGTATTTGACAGTGGATTATGTTGTTTGACAATCATCTATTTCCAATGTATATGTCATTGCTGTTTAACCCTTTTTCCAGATCTTGCGGTGGTCACTACTGTGTACCAATGGAATAGCTGCTGACTGCTATCACTGAGATTGGTGGATGGTGAATGGTAAAATGCACTTACACTGGGAAACATTACAAGAAGCTGACAATACTTTGGTTGGAAACTGCTGTCCTGTAGAATTTACACTGTCACATGGTAGTACAGACATTGCATAGTGCTTGATTGAAAGCAGAAATACATCAGCTGTGTTTAAGTGTGTTTATCGTCATTACAAACAGGAAGGGATAGTGCAAAAGAGTGGGCTGATGGTGGACAAAGGCTTCAGTGTAGTGACCCAAGCAGTTGAAAGCACAGGTCCAGTATCCATGGTGCCATAGGAAACTGGAGCAATGGCAGTCCAAAGTTAACAAAGTGTGTCAGTGGCACAGAAGAGAGACATGGCAGGAGATGGTCACTTCCTGGCAGTGGTTTTGGTGTTGGCTGTAGTCTCTTTAGGATGTCTGTCTCACAGGGAACGTTTGGGGGGTTCCTCAGCTACAGAGGGAGGGGTGCTAGTGGCCTGTGAGACCTCTGGCAGGGCCACCAGTCAACTGGCTGCAGCAGATGTAGAGGTCTGGCCATGACTCTGGCCAGTGGAAGGGGCCTGCTGGTGGGTGGAAGACACACACAGACTGGTGGCTATATCCCTAAGCCCCCTGCAATGGAGGCCATGGTGGCATTGTGGGCCTGCCACTGTTGCATGGCCTCCTGGTAGTGTTCCCTCTGCAGCCTCTTGTTCTCCGGCAAAGTGGTGAGTGCCAGACCCATCCTGTCCTGGGATTTTTGGTAGGCTCACAGGACTTGTGATAGTGCCTCCTGGGCGGTCGGTTCCCTGGGTTGCCCCACCCCTTGGCCCATAGATGACCTCCCACTGGCCCTTGCCCCCTGTGCTTGTGTCCCCGGAACTTTGTGCCCACTCCCACTTGCACCAGGTCCTTCATTGTCTTGCCTGGTAGGTGTTGACTCTGGTCCCTGTACAGGTGGGCACACTGTTGATTGACATGTCCTGGGGAAAAGGGTCTGGGGGTGTTGGGCCACTAATGTTGTATCTGCCTCAGTAGTGGAGGGGTGATGCTTGTGGAGTGTGACGGACCAGAGGTGCCAGATGGGCCAGGGAGATCTTCCTGATCCAACCATCTAGAGTTGCTATCATCACTGTGGCCTTCTTCTGGTGGAGGACTGGATGTTCATGGCACCCACTTCCGGCTGACATTAGCAGTGGTACCTGTGGACAGGAACAAGAGACATTCATGTCTGCCTCACATTTACACATTGCCTGACCTTGGACATGGTGCTGGGTGGTTGCTCCCCAGGTATGGCATTGCCAGTAGGCAGTTTATTATGTGTTTTATGACAAATGGAGTTTAATTTATTATTTTACATCTGATATGTGATGACATATCAATATTTTTGCATTACTGACATTGCCATTTCCTGGTTTGCTCTTGAAACATGCTTATTCAGTGGTGAATGTCATCTTTTCCCTATGTAGGTTTGCCTACGGGATGGCTGTTGTGCATTTTTAGGTCAGTGAAGGGTGATGCATTGTGGGATTGGTAGTGCTTCATGCTGAACATGCTTTACCAATAATTGTGAGTGCAGACGTTAGGAAGGTATTAGTTAAGTGGTGTGGACATGCAGGGGTAATGGGTATGGCTGGTTAGGGGAGTGGGTTTGAGCGTGGGTTTGGGTGGGTTGGGGAGTGATAGGGTAACGGGGACACATGCAATGCAGGTGTTCATAGTGGTAGGGGAGTATGGGTGACTTACCACTTTCAATTCCTCTGGCGATTCCAGTCAGGCCCTCTGGATTCAGGATAGTCAAAACCTTCTCCTCCAATGAAGTTAACTCTGGGGGAGGAGGCGGGGGACCACTGCCGGTCCTGTGGATGGCAATCTGGTGTTGTGATGCCATGGATCGCATCTCTTCCTTATGTTGTCCCTTGCGCGTGGATAGTTTCCCACTGAGTTAACCCTGGGGATGATCCTCTGCCATAACTCAATTTTCCTGGATATGGATGTCTGCTGCTCCTGTGCACCAAACAGCTGTGGCTCTACCCTCACGATTTCATCCACCAAGGCATGCAGCTCATCATCTGTGAAATGGGGGTGCTTTTGCGGGGACATGCTGATTTTGATGTGTGTGTGGTGAATGGGTTGTGCAGAGGGTGGTTTGTTTTGTGGGAGGTGTTGGCTGTGTGGTTATGTGGGATTGAGTGCTAGTGGTCTATTGTGCAATTGTGCGGTGCGTGTTTGTGTGCAATGCTGTTGTGTGTTTTGTGATGTGTGTTTGGGGTGAACAGGAGGCTATGTTTTGTGTGTGCAGTTCCTTGTCGTGAGTGGCCGCGAGGTGTGTGGCAAATGTTATCCTTTGCAAATGATTGTGTGATGTGTGGGTGTGTTTTTTCACTTGTGGGTGTGGGTATGTGTGGTGTTTGTATGTGTATCATGTGTGGTTTATTTGAAATGGCCAATATGGGGTGGTTTTGTTGGGAAGTCAGTATTGGGACCGAGGCAGTTCACACCGCCAATGGCTTACCACCGTTGAATGACCGATGTGCTGATTTGCGGGATGTAATTTGGAGGGCAGTCTATTCTTGGCATGACGGTGAGGGTGGTTGGACAGCCTCTCTCCCGCCATAGTTCAGCCTGGCGGTGTCAGATTTGTGGCTGCTTTCTGGTGGTTTTATGTATGTGACTCATTATACAGTGGTAAATTTACCACCTCGGCATTGGTCTTTTGGCAGCCGCCATCACGCAGTCTTCGGCAAAGACCACCAATCTCATAATGAAGACCCTAATACCTTGTCTTATCTATTGCATCCACGCAGGTCAACGCCCATCAGAAGAAAGGGATAGGGAGAGCCATCGGCAAGAAGGTGCGGACCTTGGGGTCCACAGCCAGAGGAGCATTCACTGTTGCAAGAGTTGGGAGGACCGGAGACTCCCTGTTCCCTGAGCTGTGTGGCTGTACGTATTTGTGTTGTGCTGCAGTGCAGTGTAAGTGTGCTGCCCAAAGGGGGCGTATTGTGATTGTGTGCATGTCTGTGTTAATGTAGTTTTGTGAGTGTGTGTCAGTTGAGACGTGTACATGCTGCCATTGGTGTGCCCCTCCATGATGTGTAACCTGGTGCTACCAGCTGTTTTGAAGGTTAATGATGAAGATAGGTGGGTTCTTATGGTTGCTTGCGTCCACAGTGGTGTTGATTTTGTTGTCTGTTAATGAGCATCAGCAGCGGCATGACGTTTGCGAATGGCTCCTTGGCGATATCGGATGTATGAGGCTTCCTGCAGGTGAGTGTCTCTGTTGGGAATGGCCTCTGTGCAGGGTCACTCCCAAACTTTTTGCCTTCTCGGACCTCATTATTGCTGGTTTTAGGTCTTTGGACACTTTACCACTGCTAACCAGTGCTAAAGTGCATGTGGTGCTTTCTCCCTAAAAACATTGTAACCTTGGCTCATACCCAATTGGCATGTTTGATTTACTTGTACATCCCTACTAAAGTGCACTACATGTTCCCAGGGCCTGTAAATTTAATGCTACTAGTGGGCCTGCAGCACTGGTTGTGGCACCCACAAAAGTAGCCCCTTAACCATGTCTCAGACTTGCCATTGCAAGGCCTGTGTGTGCAGTTACACAGCCACATCTACTTGGATTTAAAAGTACTTGCCAAGCCTTAAACTCCCCCTTTTATACATATAAGTCACCCCTAATCTAAGCCCTAGGTAACCCATTGGGCAGGGTGCTATGTAGGAAAAAGGTAGGACATGTACTAATGTGTTTTACATATCCTGTTAGTGAAAGACTCCTAAATTTGTTTTTCACTACTGTGAGGTCTGTTCTTTTCATAGGCTAGCATTAGGGCTGCCCTCATATACTGTTTGAGTGGTAGATTCTGATCAGAAAGGGGTAACCAGGTCATATTTAGTATGACCAGAATGGTAATAGAAAATCCTGCTTATTGGTGAGGTTGGATTTTATATTACTATTTTAGAAATGCCACTTTTAGAAAGTGAGTATTTCTTTGCACTTAAAATCCACCTGCCTCCAATCAACGCCTGGGCTGGTTGACAGCTTCCTTGTGCAGTTCTCCCAGACAACCACAAACACAGGACACTCGGTCACACCTGCACTCATCTGTATATTGAATGGATCTTCCTCGGCTGGGAGGGTGGAGGGCCTGACACTTACATTTCAAAGGCAGTGGCCTCCCCTCACACAATGGACTGCCAACCCCCCTACTGGGACCCTGTCTGATAGACCTTTATTGAAAGGGGAACCTGTGCACTTCAAAACCACTCTTTGAAGTCTCCCCCACTTCAAAGACATTTTTGGGTATATAAACTGGGTCTCTGAGCCCAACAAATGAGACACTTCTGGACCTGAACCTGCAACCTGTCAAGAGGAACTGGCTGGCTGCCCAAAGGACTCATCTGGACCGCTTTGCTGAGAAGGACTGCTGCCCTGATGCCCTTCTGCACTCTGACTTTGCTGAGAAGTGCTCTCGAAGGGCTTGGATTGAACTTGCCTCCTGTTTTCTGAAGTCTCAAGGCCAAAAAGACTTCATCTGTTCAAGGAACTCCTTGTGCATCAAACAACGACTCACAGCCTGCCGGAAACTACGCACAGCCATGGTGCCACCGAGAAATCGCTGCACAGATGGCCCGGAACGACACAGCCCGACTTCCCACTTAAGAATTGATGCAGCTCCTGCCGTGTGACAGAAAATGTATGCATTTTCTACCTGATCAGTGCAACACCTGAGACTTCACCCTTCACGCCCAGTATTTCCAAACATTGTCCCTGGGCATAAAAAAGATCCCCCCGTCGCAGTGAGGAACCAAGACTGAAATTGATGCAAAGCTCCTTGCAGCGTGGAAAGAAACAACACACCATCTGTGCCATGCTGGAAATTCTGACGCACACCCTATTTTTTCACGCATCTCCTCCTCTGCGGTCTCCGTGCATATTATTTTTGATGAAAACCAATTACTTTGCGCAAACAAGAGACAACTGTTGATTTCTAAGACTTAAGGCTCTTTTTAATCTTGCAAAAGTGATATCTTAACTTGTGCTTATTGAATCTTTATGGTCTTTACCTTAATTTAACCAGATAAATATCACATATTTTTCTAAACCTCTGTGGTGTATTTTTGTGGTGTTTTCATTGTGTTAATGATGGTTTATTGCACAAATACTTTACACATTGCCTTCTAAATGAAGCCTGATTGCTCAGTGCCAAGCTACCAGAGGGTGGGCACAGGATAATTTAGATTGTGTGTGACTTACTGTGACAAGGACTGTAGTCCCTATTTGGACAAAGGCAAATACATCTGCCATCTAGAGACCCCATTTCTAACAGTCTCCCTTTGTACTGTCCGTTTTCGCCAGTTTGTACATGGTGGTTGGACTCCATGGTCACATTGGACGTGTGCAACCTTGTAATGGTCCAGTGGTAGCATAGACTCCGTTGGCCTGTTTGTGCTTCCTCATGACAGTGGCAGTCTGTGCTGCCTGGCAGTGCTGGCGCTGCTAGACCGATGGCAATCCTTTGTTGGACAACCACAAAAAACTCGTCATACAGCGGTCCGGCCGCCAGACCAAGGGCAGTCGGGCCAATGCCATGGTGGTCCATGGACTGCCAGAGTTGCAATAGGGCCCTCTAAGTTTGCTCCCACCTCGTAGAAACATGTTTTAAATCTCCTGCCATGTGGGAGCGAAATGTGCCTTCCCTGTCTGCAGCAATGCGGGCAGGGAAATAATGTCTGCACCCAGCTAGCAGGAGAGTTAAATATACTCCCGCTGGATGAGAGCAGACTCCAGTTTCTCTGCCTGCACTCCTGTGGGCATGGAAACAGATAATAGTCCCACCCAGAGTAAGCAAGCATAAATAGCTAATCCCTCTGGGTGGGAGCAATGCAGTCTCCTGCACCATATGGAGAGCTGTCCGAGGCCACGGTGGCCCTGGGGCTCTCCCCACAGACCCAAAATTGCAGTTTGAAGGTGCCCCTGGTTGGCACCCACCTCTATCCCCAGATGATGGAGTCCATGAGGCAGACATGGCTCAGGGAGGTGGGCCGCACACCACCTTCCCGTTAATTATGTAATTTGTTCTAGAGCATATGGTGCCCTGAGCTTAACAAGGTTTGGTGAGGGGGCCACACAGTCTCTTCTCTTTTTTATGACATTTGGACTCAGGGTCATGCACAGCCCAGGGTTGGCTGCCTGCAGGGTATTGGACACAGGGCCTGGGTCAGAGGCATGGGCTCCCAGGGGACACTCGGGGATCGGTGAGTTGGATGTAGGTGGTGTGGTTGGCTGTACACAGACTAAGGCCATGCACAGCATTGGGTTAGCTCCCTGTGGGAAGCTGACTTTACAAAATAATACTGTGCAGTAAAAACAACATAGAAAATAACTGCAAAAAGCAAAGATTAAAGTAATTTTATAGTTAGCTGACAATTTCAGTAACAAAATGATGTTTTAAATGTACAAATTAATTACATTTATGAGATATAATAAACTCCGGCAACTATAACTCATGTCTTAACGTAAATATAACTCACGCCTCCTCCATGCACTGCTAATTATCCCACAAATTACATAAATCTTGACATCTTCTATACAAATATACTGTACCACATTGTATTTTACATTTTTTACACAGTAACTTAGAGTTAGACCTGCCTGCCTTAGGATGGTGTTCCCCTAAACGTTTTGCCTGCTTGCCTCCATTTTGTCTGGATTTTTGCCCTATTGGCCCTAGGACTCTGTGCAATTTACCTTTGCTAACCAGTGCTAAAGTGCATGTGTTCACTCCCCTAAACATAGTTTGATTGGCATATACCCGATTAGCATATTTAATTTACATGTAAGTCCCTTGTTGAATGGGCTGGACTGACCGTTGCAGGCACTGGGCATTTTCCCGGTGGGCTGGAAAGGTGGGGGCGGTTTTTGGGAGTTTGGGACTAGTTTTGTGACTGGGGGCCAGTTTTGCAGCAGAGCTTCGAACTCAGCCCCCAAAGCAGCAGCAAGTCTGCACTTGCACCCCCCCCATGAGGTCTTAAAACTGTTTGTGGTGCCTTTGTACACTCAAATTTAAGACCTCACTGTGCATGCAAAGGACCCCCCCTCCAGAGGCCGGTGAGAAAAAGTTTCAAGGGCTGCTTTGGGTTCCAAGTCCGGCCATGCTTGTAGAGTGGTATATCATATACCCAGGGCCTGTGAATTTAATGATACCAATGGGCCTGCAGCATTTATTGTGACACCTATTTAAGTGGCACCCCAAAACTTTTCCCAGCCCTGACATTGCAGCCTGAAGGCAAAGTCCCACTGCCATGTCGACTTGGCATTTAAAACCCATTGCCAATCCTGAAACTACCCCTTTATTCCAGATAACTCAACCCTAAAGTAGGCTCTAAGTAGCCCATAGGGCAGTATTTAATCAAAGGGGAGGGCATGTACTTTGTAGTTTTACATGTCCTAATTAATAAAAAAAATCCTAACTTCATTTTCTGTAGGAGGCTGGACTGGCTTGTAGTGAGTACCAAGGGGTACTTGCACCTTGCACCAGGCCCAGTTATCCCTTATTAGTGTATAGGGTGTCTAGCAGCTTAGGCTGATAGATAATGGTAGCTTAGCAGAGCAGCTTAGGCTGAACTAGGAGACGTGTGAAGCTACTACAGTACCACTTAGTGTCATATGCACAATATCATAAGAAAACACAATACACAGTTATACTAAAAATAAAGGTACTTTATTTTTATGACAATATGCCAAAGTATCTTAGAGTGTACCCTCAGTGAGAGGATAGGAAATATACACAAGATATATATACACAATAGCAAAAATATGCAGTATAGTCTTAGAAAACAGTGCAAACAATGTATAGTTACAATAGGATGCAATGGGGAAACATAGGGATAGGGGCAACACAAACCATATACTCCAAAAGTGGAATGCGAACCACGAATGGACCCCAAACCTATGTGACCTTGTAGAGGGTCGCTGGGACTATTAGAAAATAGTGAGAGTTAGAAAAATAACCCTCCCCAAGACCCTGAAAAGTGAGTGCAAAGTGCACTAAAGTTCCCCTAAGGACAAAGAAGTCGTGTAAGAGGAATAATGCAGGAAAGACACAAACCAGCAATGCAACAACTGTGGATTTCCAATCTAGGGTACCTGTGGAACAAGGGGAGCAAGTCCAAAAGTCACAAGCAAGTCGGAGATGGGCAGATGCCCAGGAAATGCCAGCTGCGGGTGCAAAGAAGCTTCGACTGGACAGAAGAAGCTGAGGTTTCTGCAGGAACGAAAAGGGCTAGAGACTTCCTCTTTGGTGGACGGATCCCTCTCGCCATGGAGAGTCGTGCAGAAGTGTTTTCCCGCCAAAAGAACGCCAACAAGCCTTGCTAGCTGCAAATCGTGCGTTTGGCGTTTTTGGACGCTGCTGGGGCCCAGGAGGGACCCGGAGGTCGCAAATTGGACCTGAAGAGAGAGGGGTCGTCGAGCAAGACAACGAGCCCTCACTAAAGCAGGTAGCACCCGGAGAAGTGCCAGAAACAGGCACTACAAGGATGCGTGAAATGGTGCTCGCCGAAGTTGCACAAAGGAGTCCCACGTCGCCGGAGACCAACTTAGAAAGTCGTGCAAAGTAGGTTAGAGTGCCGTGGACCCAGGCTTGGCTGTGCACAAAGGATTTCCGCCGGAAGTGCACAGGGGCCGGAGTAGCTGCAAAGTCGCGGTTCCCAGCAATGCAGCCCAGCGAGGTGAGGCAAGGACTTACCTCCACCAAACTTGGACTGAAGAGTCACTGGACTGTGGGGGTCACTCAGACAGAGTCGCTGGATTCGAGGGACCTCGCTCGTCGTGCTGAGAGGAGACCCAAGGGACCGGTAATGCAGCTTTTTGGTGCCTGCGGTTGCAGGGGGAAGATTCCGTCGACCCACGGGAGATTTCTTCGGAGCTTCTGGTGCAGAGAGGAGGCAGGCTACCCCCACAGCATGCACAAGCAGGAAAACAGTCGAGAAGGCGGCAGGATCAGCGTTACAGAGTTGCAGTAGTCGTCTTTGCTACTATGTTGCAGGTTTGCAGGCTTCCAGCGCGGTCAGCAGTCGATTCCTTATCAGAAGGTGAAGAGAGAGATGCAGAGGAACTCGGATGAGCTCTTGCATTCGTTATCTAAAGTTTCCCCAGAGACAGAGACCCTAAATAGCCAGAAAAGAGGGTTTGGCTACCTAGGAGAGAGGATAGGCTACTAACACCTGAAGGAGCCTATCAGCAGGAGTCTCTGACGTCACCTGGTGGCACTGGCCACTCAGAGCAGTCCAGTGTGCCAGCAGCACCTCTGTTTCCAAGATGGCAGAGGTCTGGAGCACACTGGAGGAGCTCTGGACACCTCCCAGGGGAGGTGCAGGTCAGGGGAGTGGTCACTCCCCTTTCCTTTGTCCAGTTTCGCGCCAGAGCAGGGGCTAAGGGGTCCCTGAACCGGTGTAGACTGGCTTATGCAGAATTGGGCACATCTGTGCCCAACAAAGCATTTCCAGAGGCTGGGGGAGGCTACTCCTCCCCTGCCTTCACACCATTTTCCAAAGGGAGAGGGTGTCACACCCTCTCTCAGAGGAAGTTCTTTGTTCTGCCATCCTGGGCCAGGCCTGGCTGGACCCCAGGAGGGCAGATGCCTGTCTGAGGGGTTGGCAGCAGCAGCAGCTGCAGTGAAACCCCAGGAAGGGCAGTTTGGCAGTACCAGGGTCTGTGCTACAGACCACTGGGATCATGGGATTGTGCCAACTATGCCAGGATGGCATAGAGGGGGCAATTCCATGATCATAGACATGTTACATGGCCATATTCGGAGTTACCATTGTGAAGCTACATATAGGTAGTGACCTATATGTAGTGCACGCGTGTAATGGTGTCCCCGCACTCACAAAGTTCAGGGAATTGGCTCTGAACAATGTGGGGGCACCTTGGCTGGTGCCAGGGTGCCCTCACACTAAGTAACTTTGCACCTAATCTTTACCAGGTAAAGGTTAGACATATAGGTGACTTATAAGTTACTTAAGTGCAGTGTAAAATGGCTGTGAAATAACGTGGACGTTATTTCACTCAGGCTGCAGTGGCAGGCCTGTGTAAGAATTGTCAGAGCTCCCTATGGGTGGCAAAAGAAATGCTGCAGCCCATAGGGATCTCCTGGAACCCCAATACCCTGGGTACCTCAGTACCATATACTAGGGAATTATAAGGGTGTTCCAGTAAGCCAATGTAAATTGGTAAAAATGGTCACTAGCCTGTTAGTGACAATTTGGAAAGAAATGAGAGAGCATAACCACTGAGGTTCTGATTAGCAGAGCCTCAGTGAGACAGTTAGTCACTACACAGGTAACACATTCAGGCACACTTATGAGCACTGGGGCCCTGGGTTACCAGGGTCCCAGTGACACATACAACTAAAACAACATATATACAGTGAAAAATGGGGGTAACATGCCAGGCAAGATGGTACTTTCCTACACAACCCCCCCCCAAACGAAGGACAATAAGACTAGCCATGACCTGATGAGTCTTCATTGTCTAAGTGGAAATATCTGGAGAGTCCATCTGCATTGGAGTGGCTACTCCCAGGTCTATGTTCCACTGTATAGTCCATTCCCTGTAGGGATATGGACCACCTCAACAATTTAGGATTTTCACCTTTCATTTGTTTTAGCCAAAGTAGAGGTTTGTGGTCTGTCTGAACAATGAAGTGAGTGCCAAACAGGTATGGCCTCAACTTCTTCAGAGCCCAGACCACAGCAAAGGCCTCCCTCTCAATGGCAGACCAACGCTTTTCTCTAGGGGTCAACCTCCTACTAATAAAAGCAACAGGTTGATCCTGGCCCTCAGAATTAAGTTGTGATAGGACTGCCCCTACTCCTAATTCAGATGCATCAGTTTGGACATCGAATTTTTTAGAGTAACAAGGGCTTTTCAGGACAGGTGCAGAGCACATGGCCTGCTTCAGCTCCTCAAAAGCTTTCTGACAGTTTGCTGTCCATAATACCTTTTTAGGCATTTTCTTGGATGTGAGGTCATTAAGAGGGGCTGCAATGGAGCCATAGTTCTTAATGAACCTCCTGTAATACCCAGTGAGGCCTAGGAAGGCTCTCACCTGAGTCTGAGTGGTAGGGGGAACCCAATCAATAATTGTTTGGATTTTCCCCTGAAGTGGTGCAATCTGTTCCCCACCAACAAGGTGTCCCAGATAAACCACCTTACCCTGCCCTATCTGGCACTTTGAAGCCTTGATAGTGAGGCCTGCCTTTTGCAGGGCCTCCAAAACTTTCCATAGGTGGACCAGGTGATCATCCCAGCTGGAGCTAAAGACAGCTATATCGTCCAAATATGCTGCACTGAAAGCTTCCAGCCCTTGCAGGACTGTGTTCACCAACCTCTGAAAAGTGGCAGGTGCATTTTTCAAACCAAAAGGCATTACAGTAAACTGGTAGTGTCCTCCAATGGTAGAAAATGCAGTCTTAGGTTTAGCATCTTCTGATAATTTGATCTGCCAATACCCTGCAGTCAAATCAAAAGTGCTTAGATACTTGGCAGATGCCAGTGTATCTATAAGCTCATCTGCCCTGGGTATAGGGTGAGCATCAGTTTTGGTTACCAAGTTGAGACCTCTATAGTCTACACAAAACCGCATTTCCTTCTTTCCATCTTTAGAATTGGGTTTTGGTACCAGTACCACAGGAGAAGCCCATGGACTGTCAGAGTGCTCAACCACTCCTAGTTCCAACATTTTCTGAACTTCTTGCTTTATGCAGTCCCTGACATGGTCAGGCTGCCTATAGATCTTACTTTTGACAGGTAAACTGTCTCCAGTATCTATAGTGTGCTCACACCAAGAAGTGGTACCTGGCACAGTAGAGAAGAGTTCAGAGAATTGATCTAGGAGATTTATGCAATTATCTTTCTTCTCAGCAGTAAGACAATCAGCCAAAACTACACCTTCCACAAGAGCATCTTGTTCTGTGGAAGAGAAGAGATCAGGTAGAGGATCACTGTATTCTTCCTGTCCCTCATCAGTTGCCATGAGCAGGGTGAGATCAGCCCTGTCATAGTAGGGTTTCAGGCGGTTGACATGGAGCACCCTAAGGGGACTCCTGGCAGTGCCTAAGTCAACGAAGTAGGTGACTTCACCCTTCTTTTCAACAATTGTGTGGGGTCCACTCCATTTAACTTGGAGTGCTCTTGGGGCCACAGGCTCCAAGACCCACACTTTCTGCCCTGGTTGGTACTGAACCAAAACAGCCTTCTGATCATGCCATTGCTTCTGGAGCTCTTGGCTGGCCTGAAGGTTTTTACTGGCCTTTTTCATGTACTCAGCCATCCTTGATCTGAGGCCAAGTACATAATCCACAATATCCTGCTTAGGAGCTTTTAAAGGTTGTTCCCAAGCCTCCTTTACAAGTGTGAGTGGACCCCTAACAGGGTGTCCAAAAAGAAGTTCAAAGGGGCTGAAGCCCACTCCTTTCTGGGGTACCTCCCTGTAGGCAAAAAGGAGGCATGGTAGAAGGATATCCCATCTCCTGCGGAGTTTTTCAGGGAGACCCATAATCATGCCTTTGAGAGTTTTATTAAATCTCTCCACCAGTCCATTTGTTTGTGGATGATAGGGTGTTGTGAACTTGTACGTTACACCACACTCCTTCCACATGGCCTTTAAGTATGCAGACATGAAATTGCTTCCTCTGTCTGATACTACTTCCTTTGGGAAGCCCACCCTGGAAAATATTCCCAGGAGGGCCTTTGCCACTGCAGGAGCTGTAGTGGTCCTTAAAGGAATTGCTTCAGGATATCTTGTGGCATGGTCCACTACCACCAAGATAAACCTATTGCCTGAAGCAGTAGGAGGGTCAAGGGGGCCAGCTATGTCAACCCCTACCCTTTCAAAGGGAAGCCCAACCACAGGCAGTGGGATAAGGGGTGCCTTTGGGGTGCCACCTGTCTTGCCACTAGCTTGACAGGTTTCACAGGACTTACAAAATTCCTTTGTGTCCTCAGACATCCTAGGCCAATGAAACAGGGGAACAAGCCTGTCCCAAGTTTTCATTTGTCCTAGATGCCCAGCTAAGGGAATGTCATGTGCCAGTGTTAGGAGGAACTTTCTGTACTCCTGAGGAATCACTAATCTCCTGGCAGCTCCAGGTTTAGGATCCCTATGCTCAGTGTACAAGAGGTTGTCCTCCCAGTAAACTCTGTGAGAGTCTCTGACATCCCCATTAGCCTGTTTGACAGCTTGCTGTCTGAGACCCTCTAATGTGGGACAGGTTTGCTGTGCCACACTCAGCTCCTCTCTGGCAGGCCCCCCTTCACCCAAAAGCTCAGCAGTGTCTGCTTCCAGCTCCTCTGGTGTAGGTTCAGCACAGGGAGGGAATTCTTCTTCCTCAGAAGTAGAATCCACTGTAGAGGGAGGGATAGTAGGAAGTGGTTTGCTTCTACTAGCCCTAGCTTTAGGGAGCACTTGGTCCATTGTTCCAGGATCCAAGCTTCCCTGTCCTTTTTGCTTTTTGGCCTGAGCCCTTGTCAAAGCAAAAATATGCCCTGGAATGCCCAGCATTGCTGCATGGGCCTCCAACTCCACATCTGACCAAGCTGATGTCTCCAAATCATTCCCTAATAGACAGTCTACAGGTAAATCTGAAGCTACCACAACTTTCTTTGGACCAGTTACCCCCCCCCAGTTGAGATTTACAACAGCCATGGGGTGGCTTTGTGTTATGTTGTGAGCATCGGTTACTTGGTACTGGTGTCCAAGTATGTGTTGTTCAGGGTGCACCAGTTTCTCAATCACCATTGTGACACTGGCACCTGTGTCCCTCTAGGCCTGGACCTCAACACCATTTATTAGGGTTAGTTGCTTGTACTTCTCCAAGTTATGGGGGCAAGCAACCAAAGTGGCTAAATCAATAGCCCCTTCAGAGACTAAAGTAGCCTCTGTGGTCTCCCTAATCAGACCAACCCCAACTAAGTTACCAAAAGTGAGCCCAGCTACTCCCTTGGATTGGCTATTAGTAGGTTTGCTCCCACCACCACTGCTATTAGTAGGGACACTAGGTGTAGCAGTAGGGGTTGTAGTGGTAGGAGCAGAGGTGCCTTTCTTTGGACAACTGGGATCTGTTGTCCAATGGCCTTTTATTTTACATAAATAGCACCATGGTTTCTTTTCCTTGTTCTGATTAAAGGAGGATTTGGGCCCACCACCCCCACCAGAGTGTTTTTGTGGGCCTGATGAAGACTCATTTTTAGATTTGTCCCCACCCTTGTCAGAAGACTTACCATCCTTCTTTTTGTTGCCATCTTTGTCACCCCCTGTATGAACTTTTCTGTTCACCCTTGTTCTGACCCATTTGTCTGCCTTCTTTCCCAATTCTTGGGGAGAGGTCAGATCAGAGTCCACCAAGTACTGGTGCAACAAATCAGACACACAATTATTAAGAATATGCTCTCTCAGGATCAAGTTATACAGGCTGTCATAATCAGTAACTTTACTGCCATGTAACAACCCCTCCAAGGACTTCACTGAATGGTCAATGAAATCAACCCAGTCTTGTGAAGACTCCTTTTTGGTCTCTCTGAACTTTATCCTGTACTGTTCAGTGGTTAAGCCATAACCATCCAGGAGTGCATTCTTAAGAACTTGGAAATTATTAGCATCATTTCTTTCACAGTAAGGAGCCTATCCCTACCTTTTCCACTAAATGATAGCCATAGGATAGCAGCCCACTGCCTTTGAGGGACATCCTGTACAACACAGGCCCTCTCAAGTGCAGCAAACCACTTGTTAATGTCATCCTCCTCCTTATAAGGGGGAACTATCTTGTGCAGATTCCTGGAATCATGCTCTTTTGCAGGATGACTATGGGGAATACTGCTGCTGCCACCATGGGTTTCTAAACCCAACTTCTGTCTTTCCTTCTCTAGTTCAAAAGACTGTCTATCCAAATCCAGCTGTTGCTTTTTAAGCTTCAGTCTGGTTTGTTCCACCCTCAACTTATTGAGTTCCCTCTCTAACATTCTGTCATCAGGGTTGGTGGGAGGGACATTCCTAGAAACAGAGCTATGATGGGAATGAACAGAAGGAGACCTGTCCCTTACAGAAGCCACCCTAACAGCTTGGTTTACAGAAACATTACTACCAGTATGGTGAGAATAAATGCTTTTGCTATGATGTGAGACAACACTATTTATATGGGGTGGCTCATCATCATTACCATCTATGCTAGATTGTCTAGTAATGGGCAGGCTAGGAAGTTTCTTTCCTGAATCTTTTCCTGGGGGAGTCCCTGAATCAGATTGAGAACTATTAGGTACTTTTTCAACAGATGAGGCACCTATGGCCTTATCCTGTTCTCTAAGCATGTTAAGTAACAGTTCCAAGGAAGGATTCTTCCCTACACTCAAACCTCTCTCTATACAGAGACTCCTTGCTCTTTTCCAGCTAAGGTTGTCATATGCAAGTTTGGACAGATCAACATTTTGGCCTGTGCCAGACATTTTTTAGAGAGAGTTAAAGTGATAGAAAAAGAGAAAAAAGTTTTCAGAACTTTTTGGAAAGACAGAAAAAAACTTTTTAAACTTTTAAGAACTTTTTAAAAGTTTAGAAGTACTTTTCAGCACTTAGAAAAGAGTGAAAAGAGAAAATGCAAAACTTCTTGGCTATGTGTATATACACTGACCTTGTTTTGTATATTTTTCTCTTATGAAAAGTACAATGACAAGAGTGGTAAGTAGTCTCAAGCAC